>NC_043977.1:54931879-55299775 GCF_902148855.1 Sphaeramia orbicularis | reverse complement strand
AAAAATACTGTCATAATACCTATAAATAATGACAACTGCAGATTTTATCTTTGTTTAGTGTAAAAGTAAAATTACATGAAAATGTTTACATTAATAATATCCTTTTACAAAAAATGTGAATGACCTGAAGAAATATGAACAATGTGAAATGTCTTGAGAAAAGTCATGCAATTTTATCAGTATTCTATCTGTTCTACTAATGTTTGGTGTATTTGTAATTGTAATGTAATTGTAATGGACATGTGTAATGATAAACTGATAAACTGGAATAAACAGAATATTGTTAAAACTGCACTTGTTTTTCTTAACATTTCAAGATGTTCTCACAGTATTCAGATTTTTAAGGAAACATGTAGATATAATATTATCATAATGTAATTTTACTTTGTTCACTGTATTATTTTTACTGGTCCGGCCCACTTCAGATCATTAGGGTGAATGTGGAACTGAACTAAAATGAGTTTGACACCCCTGGGCTAGACTGTAAATGTAAACATTTTTGTGTAATTACAGGTTATTATGATTAGATTTTACTGGTCTGACCCACTTTAGATTGAATTGACCTAAATGGTTTTCACATCCCTTATTGTTAATATTTCAGTGGAATTTTTGCATTTCACAAATTCATCCCAGGGGCCAGATTAGACCCTTTGGTGGGCCGTTTTTTGCCCCCGGCCGCATGTTTGACACCTGTGGGTTAAACAAACCCTGCAGCAGAAACAGCCAGCAGTGGAAGCATAAGAGGAATGTGTTAAAGCACAGTTTTCAATTGTCAAGTCATTATTACCTCCCCACCAGGAGGTACTGTGATCACTTTGCTTTGTGTTTGTTTGTTTGTTGTGCGTGTTTTTTTGTTTGTTTGTTGTTGTGTTTGCAACTTTATGGGAAAACTATTCCAACCATCTTTCCCAAATCTTCCCCACAGATAGGCCTAGGCCCTGGGACCAACCCATAAATTTTGGTCCCAGTAGGCCAAGTTCAAGGTCACAGCAAGGTCACAACATCTACAATTTTCCTATCTGTCATCATTGAGCAATTTTCAAAAATTCATCAAAATTCAAAATGACTCCGATTAGCCTCCAATTTGATCCACCCATAGCTTAGAACAATATCTTGTATCTGGCACAAAATTGTCCACATCCACTGTGGAATGTGGACTTCTGGGACATTTCCATTTAACATTGAAAATCCCATTTACCACACATTTAAAATTAGAACTCAACAAATATTAATATAATTGGACAGACAAGCTTCAACTTTGTACGAAATATCGTTCTGCTCCATTTCTCTTACGCTCTGTAGACTTTAGTTATTTTTATTACCATGTTTGACCACAGTTTTTTCTGCTATATGGAACAACCTTGAAACTGTTTAATATAAAAAATAGTCGATCCACACATGCACACCGTTTGGGCCGGTTTTGGTCCCCGGGCCGCATGTTTTGCACCTGTGGGTTAAACAAACCCTGCAGCAGAAACAGCCAGCAGTGGAAGCATAAAGAGGAATGTGATAAAGCACAGTTTCAGTTGTCAAGTCATTATTGTGTTACCGCTTTAGATAATCTGTTCAAACTGACACGTTATGATTTTATACCATTTCATAGCATGAAAAACAAGTTAGAGATCTGTACCTGGGAAGAACATTTACTTAGCGAACAGCTTCATGCCTGTGTCTCGTCTTCCGCCCACAGAGCAGCAGTGGGAATTGGGAAGGAAAGAGGTGGCCCCTGCTATGCAATATGCAAATGTGAACTTTGCAGTGAGACCAACTTGATGCCCAGGTCCCTTGGTTAGCTGAAAAAGAACAAAAGCAGATGATGTGCCTCCATGTCTGACGAGGTGACTATTTGCGGTTTCAGTGGTGGTTAACAAGAGTGCTGTGACGACTGTACCTGCAGATAACAAAAAAGGTGGTCATGCTCACTGTGTGGGTCATTGCATACTACTCTGTCTGAGGTGGGGCCCACTCCACTGTGTCTGCTCGGATTTTCTCTCAGAACAGAAATGTGGATAAAAAAACTGTATGTCAGTCCAGAGCAAGGTTATTATCGTTAACGAAAACTAACGAAATGACGAAAGCTAGATTTGTAAAAACATTTTCATTAACTGAAATTTAAAAAAAAAACTAGAATTAAAAGAAGGGAAAAAAAAGATAACTAACTGAAACTGTATTGTGTGTTTGCAAAACTAACTAAAACATATAAAAAATTATGGATAAAATTCCCTTCATTTTTGTCGTTGTCAGTGTCGGATTGATATGAAATTGATCTATTTCGCTCTAGCAGTTTTAGCTAGCAGCACCGTACGACACTTCACGGACTTCACTTCATATCTCCCAAAATATTGGTCCTATCAACGTGCCGTTTTACTGTCTTCCTTGACTAAAAATACTTAAGTATGACAAACGGCAGCAGTCAGCTCTGTATGGATTTAGTGTGATTCCTGAGACACGCACACAGAGGCCGCTTAGCTTTTATAATATAGATAATGAACATCACATGATGAACTTTTAAGGTGTGTAGATCGATTTACTACTGACGCACTGATACCTAAAAACCCAGATTTTTTGTAAACCTGAAATAAAAGCTACTGTAGACTGCAGATAAGCTTGTGTCTTGGTGTACAGAGCACAGAGCAAGGTTATTATTGTTAATGAAAACTAATGAAATGACGAAAACTAGAATTGTAAAAACATTTTTGTTAACTGAAATAAATAAAAACTATGATTAAAAGAAAACAACGATAACTGGAACTGTATTGTGTGCTCACAAAACTAACTAAAACGTAAAAATTATGGATAAAAATTCCCTTTGTTTTCATCTTTGTCAACGTCGGATTGATATGAAATTGATTTATTTCCCTTGAATAATTTTAGCTACTGGCACTATATGATATTTAACGGTCCGTCACTTGTGTTCACTTGTGGTTTCCAGTCGTCTTCTGTTCCCCACTCTACCTGGAAACATGGAGACTTGTTGAGCCGCATTATGTAATAAATTCCCATTATGTAATAAAAGTTCAAAATGTAATAAGAATATCACCTCATCTTGTAATGAAGCCGTATTATGTAATAAACTGACACATTTTGTAATAAACTACGTCAACGCGTTATAGTAAATTTTTTCACATTATGTAGGCAGTTACTACAATTTGAGAAATTTATTACAAAATGCACTTGACACATTTTATTTAAAAAATGTAATAACATGGTTCATTTGTAATAACAATCCAAATTAATATAATTTCAGAGCAATTTAGAAGAAATTAGTCACAGGAGCTACAGGTAATGGAATCAGAACTTTAACCACACAGTTTACAGATTAATTTAGCACATTACATTTTCCTGAAAATAAAAATGTCAAGTGCATTTTGTAATAAATTTCTCAAATTGTAATAACTTACTACATAATGCGAAAAAATTTACTACACAATGTATTGAGGTAGTTTATTACAAAATACGTCAGTTTATTACATAATGCGGCTTTATTACAAGATGACGTGACATTCTTATTATATTTTGAGCTTTTATTACATAATGGGAATTTATTACATAATACGGCTCAACAAGACTAAAGTTGGGAGAAAGCAACAGAATCCTGTCTGGGATTTATGTGAATATGACGGTGAAGAAGATAAAATATACAACAAAACTGAAATTAATACTAAAACTTTATTTTGTTAAGTTTCCCTCTTGTGTCATGTCTGGTGTTTTTACTTCCCCTCCTTGATTGTTTCACCTGCTCCTGATTACCTGACTCCTCCCTGATTATCTCCACCTGTGTCCAATTGTCTTCCCGCCCTCTTGTGTATTTAAACCCTGTGTTTTCCCCTGTTCCTTTGCCAGTTTGTGTTCTACCTTTGTGTGCTCACTTACCAGCGTTTTTGGATACCTGTCAGTCTGTCTGCCCGTTTTGCCTTCCGACCACCGATTCTGCCTGTTCCTTGTCTGCCTGCTCGTCTGGTTCGTACTTCGACCTCTGATTCTGCCTATTCCTTGTTTACCTCAGCCTCCAACATGTTACCTTGTGTTTTGACCCTCGCCTGGACCTTGACCGTGAGTAGCCTTTCCCTCATGTCCCGTTGCCTCCTGAATTGCCCTCCTGTGTATGACCTGGCTTGTTTTTTGACTATCCTCTGTTTTGCCCTAGTCGGGGTGTTGACGGGAATCCTCCGGCTCGGCCGTGCTGACCATCCATATTCCCCGTTCACAGCCCGGACGAAGAGTCCTGAATCACACGCCTTCACAGACGTGTTAACTATTTTGTGCTGTGTTTTTACTACTGTGATTGTGTTTAATAAACACTCTCAATTGGTCATCTGTGTTCTGGTCTTGCATTTGGGTTCAGCCTTTGTACTAGTCCCATTACATCAGAGGGCGTAGGGCTCCGCCAAGGCAGATCAGCCCCCCCCCCCAACTTAGTATTCTCGTAAGTACCGAAAATATCAGGAATTAATAAATTAAAAAAAAAAAGGTATAAACATTGCCTTTTTGATGTGCAACTTAACTTTGGCAGCTGTAAGTTTCAGAATTTACAGTTTAGACAGAACAGGAATGTGTTGGGACATAAAAGAGGAAAGAACATTTGAGCAGGAACTTGGAATGAGTCCATGCATGAACAGTTTGACACATTTCTGCTATATTCAGGAGAATCAAGGCAATGCCCCCCCCACTTTATCTGTCTGTCTCATAACCTATAAAGCCCCACCCCACACACACACGTCCAGTTAATTGATGATTCGCTTCATTTTTGCAACAAGTAGTTAGATTTTGCCAAAATTCTGCCGTGACAAGGTAAGAGAAAACTTTCACCCAGCCGTACACATTTTGGCCGTGCTTTTGGGAAATTACCCGCGTAAATCACAGGTGCACGGCTCGCTGCCTAAATTTTAGCTTGTCAAAATCATACATAAATAGCGCAACTTTTCAAAGAGCAACTGTGTGAGTTACTGTAAAATTACTGATATATTCATGACCCTTCTGAATATTAAAGCTGGGGTCTGAGATCTTGGAAAAACGGTTCGAGCAGCTACATTTTGAAAATGCTCAGTTCAAAAGTCCAAACCCCTTTCTTCAGACGTCCCTCTGAAGCCACGCCTCCAGAGTGGTGGCATGTGCAATGCTTGTTCCCGTGGGTTCACGAGCGCTGCACAGCTACAATTCGCTGACTCTGTTCTGCTCCGTACCCGGGTGGGCTCTGACGCCGTCTACGGTCTGGTTCGGTACGGCACGTACGCCTCAGGCTCCTACCCCGACTACAGCCCAGGCTGAGCGTATCCATGCATACCTCATTCAGTTTCCTCTAAACCCCCCCCCCCCCCCCCCCCCCTCTTCCAGAACAGCCCCAGGTCAGACCTATGGGACTAACGTTACATTTCCTAGTGGTTTATGTTGGTGACTAAACCGTTTGCAGGTGAACTTTCCATCCTAATAGAACTAATATAGCCACCCTCTGGCTACGCTCAATGTACAAGCGCTTCCAGGCTCTGGGAACGCAAGGAGGGGGGAGGGGTGAATGGCAGTTGAGTTTGATAGACATATCACCATTCAATCATATCGAGTTGGCGCTCAAAATGATTGGATGGTGTTTTTCAGTCCTGCCCGTTCCATAGGTGACTGATTTTTTTTTTTTTTTTTAATTTTTGTGTTAGAGCATTTAATTAATTAGTTGTAATCGGGGTGTGAAGGGGATTTTAAGGAATATGGTAAAAAATGCTCCAGAAAAAACATCTCAGACCCACCTTTAACATTAGTAAAACCTCCTGTGCTGTCACCATGTTTTTATTATTGACTTTCTTCTTCTTCTAAAAACTTTTCTCTCCTTCCTGGTATTCAGCCAGTTTGTTACTAAGAGCAGCGCCCTCTGGTGGACTGATCGAGAAACGTTCATTCCAACATACAGGACGCATGGGAGTATGAAGGCAGTGACACATGACGTTAGAAACAGACAAACCCATTAACGTGCGTAAAGCGAACATATGAGCCTTTAGTTTCCACCAGTGTCTTTTCTCTTCTGCTCAAAAACAAACATTGTAAAAATAGGAGCTTGCCAACGTTGCTTCCACCAGGCTTCTGTCATTGCTCATCATAACATTCCAACACCCACTTTTGACACACTGCGCTCATCCAATGTGTTCTTGTTTAATTACACACATTGCATCTCTGCTCATGATCACATTACCATTATTTCGAGACAGAAGCACCTGACACTCCAAATATGCCCCATTGTTTCATCATGCAAATGCATGTGACAGTCTGTTCTGGCAAGATGAAGATGGATTATTAAACAAGGCAATAAACATGACAGCAGGTGATGCTGGTTATTGACCCATCTTTCAACACACAGCTACGACAGTCAACGACAATGAACTCCATCTAATGAATCTACTGTGCAATCCAGGTCACTTACACAAAGCACCTTTTCTTTACCGCAGTAGTTGGTAGCGAGGTTATTATCGTTAACAAAAACAAGCAAAATGATGAAAACTAGAATTGGAAAAACATTTTTGTTAAGTGAAATAAATAAAAACTATAATTAAAAGAAAAAAATAACTAACTGAAACTGTATTGTGTGTTTACAAAACTAACTAAAACGGATAAAAAATGGATACAGTTCCCTTTGTTTTCATCTTGTCAATTGTCGGATTGATACGAAAACAATTTATTTCACTTTAGCAATTTTAGCTAGCAGCACCATACGACACTTCATGGTCTGTCACTTCTGGTCCCCACTCTACCTGGAAACATGGAGACTAAAGCTGGGAGAAAGCAGCAGAGTCCTGTCTGGGATTTATTTGAATACGACGGAGAAGAGAGAAAAAATATACGACAAAACTAAAATTAATACTAAAACTAAACTAAAACTAAGCATTTAGGAAAAAAAAAGAAACTAATAAAAACTAGCAAACCTGCTCTAAAAACTAATTAAAACTAACTGAATTAGAGAAAAAAGTCAAAACTAAATAAAACTAAACTATAATAAAAAATCTAAAACTATTATAACCTTGTTCTTTCCTCCTTGATGATCGCCTGGATCTGAATCATACGGAGCCCGGGAGGGGACATGAAGAAAAATTTTTTTATTGCGTTTTAATGCAAAAGTATTGCGTTATAACGCAAAAACTATTGCGTTATAACGCAAAAACTATTGCGTTATAACGCAAAATTATTGCGATATAACGCAAAAGTATTGCGTTATAATGCAATAGTTTTGCGTTATAATGTAATCATAAATGCTCTCTTTGCTTGAGGTCCGTACATAATATGTTGTGGTCCAGTTCGGGTCCGACCGTGCCAGGTCTGACACGCCCCCCTGTCCTGTGTAGTATGACCGTAACTCTTTCATTATTTGTCCGATCGGAAAAATTCCAACGGTTTCTGAATTAAATTCCTATTTGCCCAGCTTCACGTCTGTGTGCAGCTTCATGGATACAGGTGATGTGCGCTGAGTGTGAATGATCTGCACATGAGACAGGAGGATGTGCGCATTGGATTAAAATCCTTTATACTCCTGAGCCTAAGATGGTCCACCTGGACTTGTTTTCTTATTTTGATCATAAAAAGGTCGGAAAATATGCTTTGAGTCGTTTTGTCAATTTTTGCAAAACTTTGAATGTTCAATATAGCAGTCACTGTTTGTTTTAATACTGTAATAACAATTTAAAATGACGAAAAACACAAAAACGGAATTAGTTTTTTTTTTTTTTTTTTAGTTTTAGCAGAAAAACACTGAAATTACACATGGATACAAGATTTGAATGTTAAATATGAACTTTAAAAGTATAAAAAGTTTTAAAACAAGCTGTGTGAGTATTTGCCTTTTATTGTGCAAAAACAGGGTAAAAATCCAAACTCTACAGGTGTTTTACCCACACACACACACACACACACACACACACACACACACACAGGGCATTTGTCCGTTCTGTGTCTGCAGAGTGCCTTCATGTTCGTGGTTCTGCAGAAACAGTTGTGTCAGTTCACAGCTCTGATCCAGGCAGTGCTCCTATGGCACAGTTGCACATGGAAAAGTCTGTTGAAACCAAAAGTCCGTCCTCCTGTGGATGTGAATGTCTGTGTTTGGACTGATCACATCAGGCTCTTCCTCCGTCCTTCATCTGTGTGTGGACTGTCTTCAGTCTCTGCTCTCATCACCAGAGCCTTTGCGCATCACCGTGACTTCTCTCTCTTCATTCTTGAATGTAACTTCCGGTGGACACATGGAAAAATAACACACATAGAACAATGTATTAGACAAACAAAACGGGTCAAATTGTACTATTGAAGAAAAAAAGTCACCGAACATCAGCGTATGCGCTCTTATTTTGGAGAGCGTCATGCGCACTTTTACGCACAGAAAGTCCAACATACTCCAAACTAACACATATTCTACATGGTTGTACTTTATTCTATAAAACCACCATGCAGTATAAGCGTCAATTTACACAACAATAAAGTAAAACAAGTAAAAACTCCATAGAAAAAAGCAGACAGTGCTTCAGTCATGTAGAAAATCCACTAAATGGAACTGGGTGAACGTTACCTTTCTTCTTCACATGTTGCTCCATCAGTCGCTCCTTCGGTCACAGATCCATCCGTAAACGTCCAGGGGGGTCATGGAACTGTGGATGTCCGTTTGCCTACATTTTCCAAAACTCTAATCCATTCTCCACTCCGTTGTGCGCTCCGGTTCTCCGCTCCGTGAATCCGCTCTGCTGTGTGCGTCCCCAGTCACCGAATGGCTTATTTTGCGGCTTCTGGAACGGGTGCCCGTGAAATTTTCGCATTGACCCAAGAATGTCCATAAAGCACAGAGTCTCAGGTTTCAGAAACCGTTGGAATTTTTCCGATCGGACAAATAATGAAAGAGTTACGGTCATCTGAACTACACACGCAGAGGGTACAGGAGTGCAAGTACAGGTGTGTCTGACCTGACCGACCTGCCCGATCCAGAATGCAGATCCCAATGCAAAAACTATGTGTTATAACGCAATACTTTTGCATTGTAACCAAAAACTATTGCATTACAACGCAATACTTTTGCGTTATATCGCAATACTTTTGCGTTGTAACGCAAAAACTATTGCATTATAACGCAATACTTTTGAACTATTGCGTTATAACGCAATAAATTTTTTTCTCTTCATGTCCCTTCCCGGGCTCCGTAGAATCAGGATCCATTTGTAAGAATCATTTAAAGGATTCTTCATCAGAACATATTTTCACTTCCTTTTCAAAGTGTGACAGGTTTGACAGTCGTTCCTAACTGTTGTTTTGAACATAATAACTGGTTTTTACTGTTTGTATTCATTCCTTTTCAGCTCATCCGCTGATAGGCCAGGAGCTCTTGTGAAGGTTCTGTGTCCGTCGTTGTTGTCTGTGTCCGTCGTCTTCCTCGCCGTCCTCATTAGCAATTTCTTCAAACATTTTCTCTGATGAAACTACTGGTTGGACTCATTTCAGACTTTATATGTAGCTTCCTTGGGACAATGTCTGCAAAGTTTGTTCACTGTTTTGAAAAATTTTGATTTTTTTTTAAATTTTTGACCAATTTTTTAATTATTAAAAATGTGTCTTAACTTATTAAGGACCGCTACATTGAGCTGCAGCACCTCCGGGACCGCTTCCGTACTGCCACCCAAACTGTTCGGGAGACTCCTGGATGGAACCAGCCATGCAAATCAGCAAATACCGTCCGAAGGCGCCTGTGAAACCAGGACCTGCACGCACAAAGACCGTTCCGCGCGATGGTCCTGACTGAGGAGCGTTGTCAGAATCGCGCTATATGGGCTCGCCAGCTCTCTCAGTGGACATTATGACAGTGGAACAACATCCTTTTCACTGACGAGTCAAGGTTTTGCCAGTCACGAGCTGATGGGCGCCAACGGGTATGGAGGAGACGTGGAGAACGGCATGCAGCGTGCTGTGTCCAACAGGCCAATCGCTGGCGTGGCGCCAGTGTCATGGTGTGGGCAGGCATATCTGAGAACTACAGAACGAGGCTGGTTGTCATAGACGGCAATTTAACGGCTGCCTGTTACATTGCTGAGGTCCTGCAGCCCATGGTCGTGCCTTTCTTTCAAAACCACCCTGAACTGATGGCTCTCCAGTAAGACAATGCACGTCCACATACTGCTCGTGTCACACAGGACTTCCTGGGAGATCAGAGGTTCAACGTCCTCCCCTGGCCTGCTTATTCTGGGGATTTGTCGCCAATCGAGCACCTGTGGGACCAGCTTGGGCGCCATGTTGCCAATAGGACTCCTGCTTCACAGAATACACAGGAACTGGTTACGGCTCTGGAGGAAGAGTGGGTCAATATACCCCAGGAGAACATCAGAAGTCTTGTGAGGTCCATGAGAAGGCGTATTACAGCCTGTATGAATGCAAACGGAGGTCATATTCCATACTGAATTCTAGAACTGAATTTTGTGACTTTGGTTTTGGGGGTCCTTGAGTTTCTTTCTTTATCCTTATTTTTTGTCAACAAATTTGGATGTGATTTTTTTATCTTTACTGTATAGAAATAGCTTATGATTCCAAAGAGCTTATGGAATAAAAATCCTCATCGATTTAAAAAAAAAAAAAGATCTTCAAGTGTTGCATTTTCATTGGCACTGAGTATAAGAACAGATGCCGGGCCTGGTTTGGGGGGGGGGGGGGGGGCAGCGCGGCATACAGTGAAAGTGAAACTAAAACTCTTTACTAATTCCTCTATTGCCGCATTTCTTCTACGTGGAACCAGTTCGACTCTGCTCGTCTCCTGTTGTTGTGCACCTCATTTCCTTTCCTCTACCAGAAACTTGTATTTGAGGGGTACGACGTTTGTTGCCCGCACTGAACCGGAACTGGGCCGGATGACGGCCTGGTGTTCACTCTGCCGCTAGATTCACAAGCGCCGCTAAGTAGCAAATGTAATGGCATGTTTACATATATTCTATATTACATATAAGATTGTTTGAACTCTGACCTCAGTATTATATGAGACTGGGGTTTTTGTCCTGTTAGAGCAGGGGTCTGTTGTACTTTGTGTTTAGTCCAATGATCAAGGACGCCTTGGACGCCTGGGTTTGAGAAGAGCGTTCTCACAGACATTTATCACGACAGCTTTATCTCTTCCTGTACTCGTAGACATTCCAGTCGGGCACAGACTTTTTTTTTAAAATTAGTTTTCATATAAGAGACAATGACCAACTGTAATTTCTTGTACACTCATGCAGACAGCTTGCCTCTGTACAATCTGTAGCTGGAGCTTCAATTAAATTACACTGAAAAGACACTGATTGTCTAAATGACCATTTCTTATTCTGAGGACGAATGAGCAGAGTATTTTTTCCACAACATGTATAAAATATGTGCCATTCCTGTAAATGAATCACATGCTGTGGACAAATGTTTGAACATACTAGAGGGATTCCACCCTTTTGAAGAAATGGAAGCTCTGACAGTGTTCCAGTGGACCTGGTGTCGTCTGTTTAGACTGTTTCTGCCTCAACACCATGTTGGCTACGTTCTGACTAGGGATGCACCGATACCAATAGGAGTATCGGCATCGGCTCCAATACTCAGTGTGTGTACTCGTACTCGTAAAAGACATCCGATACAAATGCACCGATACCACTTACGGCCGTGTGACATTCTCAGTTCAGTGCAGCAGGTACGAGGAGGAGGAATAATGTGTGTAGTGTGAAGAGTGTGGAGATTTTTCAAAATAAATGACTGTGATAAAAGTAATGTTGACTGTAAGAAACGTTACAGATACGGACGCAGCATTCTGTCCGTCCTCTGCGTACATTCCATCCGTTTACCAGGTACTGGTGGATGCGTAAACAGAATGAGAATACCAGCGGGTGTGCAGAGCAGTGTGGACCGCTGCCAACAGAAGTGAAAACCAAACTTATCACTCATTTCTCTTTTCTCTTTCTGCTGAAGTTAAACTTTTAAACCTTACCAGAGAAAACGCTGCAATATTAGTATCACATTAGTGTTCCCTCTTTCATTCCATGTTTGTTATTACTGACTTTCTTCTTCTTCTTCTCAAAAAACTTTCCTCTTCTTCGTGGTATTTGTCCACTTTGGTTAATTAAGAGTGGCGCCCCCTGGTGGATTAATTGAGAAACACTCATTCCAACACATTAACGCTTTCATGCACGAATTATGAAACCTTAATCAAGATTTTTTTCCTGAGTATTTTTTATCCCTCTTTAGGCATGAAAAAAACAATGTGATTGATTTTTTTTTTTTTTTAATGAACCTATTTTTCATGGAGTTACAAAAATGTCCACTCATCTGGACCCCATGCATTTAATTTTTGAAGCAAATAAACATGCATTTACTGTCATACTGTGTGAAAACTATGAAATAAATGTTTTTTAATGTTGCTAATCTGATGTTTTCTCACATTTTAACATACTATAATAGTAGTTATTACTCACTCAAATAATATGCAAAAAACAACAAAACACAACAACTTAAAAAAACAAACAAACAAACAAACTGTTAATTACAGTCTAATAACAACTAACAATTGATTTACACTCAAATATGTTTCTGCAGATCAGGTTTATCAAGAACAGGAATGTTACAGTAATGGTATGAATTGCAGTGTATTATGGGATGGTGCATAATTATCACTGTGTTGGTGATATGCAAGTAAACAACAAAACCCATGAATATTAAAGAGAACAGCTGTAGAATAACTGTCCACTGTAGTGACCACTGTGCATGAAAGGGTTAAATGTCAGTAGCAGCACTTTGTTCCAGTCAGACTAATGACAATGACAATAAAGCACATTTACAAAAGGAACTAACAACTGGAATGGGATTATTAAGTACTCGTATCGGTACTCGGTATCGGTAAGTACTCAAATGTAAGTACTCATACTCGTACTCGGTCTGGAAAAAAGGGGTATCGGTGCATTCCTAGTTCTGACCAAAGCAATGCAGCGTACGTGTGACATCGTCGCACATGCGCAACAAAGGCGGAATCGATAAACAGAATCGTTAAGCAGGCAGGCAAACGATTCCAAGGAATCGAGCTTCTGGGATCCGGTTCTCAAAAAGAACCGGTTCTCGATTCCCATCCCTAGTCTGCAGTATCTGTAACATTATGAATTGGAAAAAGATAATTCATGCTATCATCATCCTTCTGTCAGCCTGCGATGAACTTGCGAAATGTCCAGGGTGAACCCCGCCTTCGCCCGTAAGTAGCTGGGATAGGCTCCAAGCGACCCTAGTGAGGATAAAGCGGGTTCAGATAATGAATGAATGAATCATCCCTCTTTATTTAATTGCACCTGGATGCATTCATTGTACCATTTTTACCAGTTTCCAGTGACATTAGAATACAGGATTTGTCATCAGTATTTCTGGCGCCGTGGCTTTTAAGCCTTGAAAAAGCTGTGTATTCAAAACAATTCAAGCATTTGAAGAATAGGAAAACAGTTGAAGGCTCTGAATGCTCTGGCTTTGTATTGCTTGTTCTTTTCTCCACTCGGTACCGTTGGGGGTATGATGGATTGAAAAGGCAGCGGTAACCTTGGGGGAGCCAGAAATGGCAGTGACAAAAACTCAAAGAGAAAGTGAAAAAACAAGCGGCTCCTGTGAAAGAGCAGTGAGGCGGCTGGGGGAGCAGGAGGATTTAGAGCTGTTTGATGGTTCTTAAAAGTGTAGACGAGCACAGCCATCCACGTCTCAGAATGGCTCATTTTAACAGCAAACATTTTCATACGGAGAAAGAAACAAAGGCTCCTGCTCAGAAACTCCACATTTAACACATAGGGAATCAATGGGCTTTCGTTTGGGAGTTTAGATGCACATTCTTTGCACTTGTACACATGATGATACGTTTCTGTAGGGAGATGCTTGAAACTGCAATATGAGATTGTTTTTGGCATCAGTGAGTAAAAAATTTCATAACAATGTTTCATCATTGCGCAATTGTAGTGAACTGAGAGGAAATAAGAATTCTCTGGACTCTGTCAGTGATGGGTTTTTCTTCTCATGGATTCTTTCAGTGTTTCCCCTTAACCCTTCGGAGTCCCTGAAAGCACCATCATGTCCAAATCAGAAACCAATTTAAAACAACATATCAGCATACGGAGCCTCACTGAGTCTTCATTTTAACTTGTGTGAAAGTGCAAATGTCAAAGTTAAACTGTGAAATCAATGTTCAAAGGTTCAAGGTTACATTATTTACACCTATGGGTAGGTTTGTTCTGCAGACATAGTGACTGCTTTTGGCATTACAACAAGACAGACATTGAACCCGTTCGGCAGGTACTTGATGAGCATCAGGAAAGGACAAAAAGTGCTCAGTGTTCCACCATTCATCAGTATATCCTGGGACCCCTCTTGTTCAGTCTTTTCATGTTGCCCATTGACCAGTTAATTCACAGTAATAATGTGTCCTATCACAACTATGCAACGATTCAGATTTACATCTGGCTGACAGCAGGTGAACATGGGCCTGTGGACTCACTCTGGGACTGCCTCCAACAGATCACTGTGTGGATGCAAAACAGTTTTCTCCAACTAAACTCAGATAAGACTGAAGTCATTGTCTTTGGCCCACATAAACCCAGAGAAAGTGTCAGCAGTCATCTGGAAAGTGTTACTCTAAAAGCTAAAAATCAGGTTTGAAATCTAGGGGTAATAATGGACTCAGACCTAAACTTCACAGCCACATTAACCCTTTCATGCACAGTGGTCACTCCAGTGGACAGTTCTCTCCAGCTGTTCTCTTGTATATTCATGGGTTTTGTTGTTTTAGTTCCATATCAGCCAACACAGTGGACACTTATGCACCATCCCATAATAACACTGACATTTATACCATTACTGTAACTTTGCTGTTGTAGATAAACCTGATCTGCACTAACATGTTTGAGTGGAAATGAATTACTAATTGTTATTAGACAGTAATTACGGGTTTCCTTAAAGAAAAAGTTGTTTTTTTTGCATATTATCTCCATGAAGTGAGTAATAACTAGTATTAGAGTGTGATCTAATGTGAGAAAACATCAGATTAGCAGCTTTAAAAATGTTTTTATTCATATTTTCACACAGTATATCACTTTCTGATGGTGGTTTAAATACATGTGTCTTTGCTTCAAAAATTAAACGTATGGTGTCGATCTGAGTGGACATTTTTGTAACTCCATGAAAAAGGTTTATTAAAAAAAAAAAAAAATCTGAATTGCATTTTTTTCACATGCTTAAAGAGGAATAAAATCACTCAAGAAAAAATTATTGATTATTGATAATTATTATTATTATTATTATTTTTTAATTGTATCTGTATTTCTCTCTTTGATTTTTAATGTGGACCATGAGTCTGTAATAAAGCTTATCTATTGACTAAGGTTCTCATAATTCACGCATGAAAGGGTTTCACCATCTCAAAAACATTGCCAGAATCAAAAGGTTTACTGTGTAAACCAGACTTAGACAGACTTATCCATGCATTTATCTCCAGCAGGTTAGACTGCTGTAACGGCCTTCTCACTGGACTCTCTAAACCAGCTGACAGACAGCTGCAGTCCATCTAGAACGCTGCTGCTCAGGTCCTGACTAGAACCAGGAAGTGCGACCATATTAGTCCTGTGTTCAAATCTGTGCACTGGCTTCCTGTGGCTCAGAGAATAGACTTTAAAACAGCTCTGCTCGTTTATAAGTCTGTCCATGGTCTCGCACTAAAGTACATCTGTGACATGTTGGTCCCATATGAACCATCTGGGACCCTGAGAACCTTAGGGACTGGTCTTCTGCTGGTGTCAGAGTCAGAACTAAACAGGTGAAGCTGTTTCAGTTCTGTGCAGCTAAACTCTGGAACAGTCATCATGATGACGTCAGACAGGCCTCTACTGTGACAGTGTTTAAGTCCAGGCTGAAAACAGCTGTTCAACTGTGCATAGAACAACTGAAAGGGTTCTGCACTCTGACCTTTTACTTTGTTTTCATTGATTATTATTCATGTTTTATTGATTATGTTTTAATTATAATTGTGTGTTTTTTTTCTGTCTCTTTCCATTCATGTAAAGCACTGTGAATTGCCCTGTGTATGAATTGTGCTATACTAATAATCTGCCTTGCCTATAACAGCATGGATGAGTAAAAGGGCGGTACTGATTTTTAAACTGATATGTAAAGCACTTTGTGCTACAGTTTTTAATGTATGAAAAGTGCTATATAAGAAGATTATTATTATTATTATTAAAGAATAAAATAAATAAGTAAGATCAAAAATAACAAGATACAATAAAACACAATAAAAACCCGAGAAGGTAAAAACAGTCTGGGATATAAACCAGGATAAGAACATAAAATTTTAAAGTCACAATAACACAATTTGAAGTCACAATAATAATAATAGAGCAAAGAAATAGGATAAATAACTAAATAAGTAAATAAAGTGCAATGTCGCTATTTCTTCTTGAGCTCAGTGACGGCAACAGGAACAAAGCTGTTTTTATAACGCTGTGTCCTGCACCTTGGGACTAAAAACCTCCGTCCAGAGGAAAGGGGCTGAAATTCACCCCTAAAAGATGGGAGTCATTATTAAGAACTGATGAATCCATCCTCTGGACCTGTTTAATGTACAGGGAGGCGGGACAAGACTGGGACTCACCAATCAGGTGATTGGACCATCTGGCTATTTGATTCAGTTGTTCAAAGACCAAGTAAATCAGACCTATGATAATAAAAACCAAATTTTCAACAATATTGTCACCATGTTTGGTGAAGGAAGAGGTGGTAAAAACAGGTCTAAGGGAAGTGACTACATTAAAAAAAAGAACCAAAAAAAAAAACCATATCACTGTGTTTGGTGTAAAGTGAACCACATCAACCAGTCAGATGTGTGACATTGTGTAACACCTGATTGTTGTTATAAATAGTTGTATACAGTTTTCTTTAAAAAAAAATAAAAAGGCCTGAGGCACTGCCTGCATTTTTTTATATTGTATATTTTTTTATACTTTCATATTTCGACTAAATTGTTTTAAAAAATCTTTTACGTTTTCAATTTATATGTTCATTTTAAGTTACAAAATGGCTCATTCAACGTACTTTTGGTGAAAAACAGCTCTTCCACCAAACACACATTTTCTGACAAATACCGTACTTTCCGTACTATAAGCCACACCCACCCCTCCAACGTCTCACCATCGATTCATTGATGTCAAGCTTACATGCAGCAGCTCTATTTCCTTCTTCGACAGCCGGATCGATCGTTAGCCCGGAAAACATAAATTAACTACATCATTTTTGAGCCACGAGCTCACAGCATGTGGAAGAAAGTAGTGGCTTATAGAGCGGACAAGGCAGTAGGTTTGATTCTGACATTGGTGTGGACACTAAAGCGCTCCAAGGCAGCACTCCTGAAAGTTGTTTTTTTTGCATTTGCGATCATAATTTCACGTCATGTCGAGTTGATCAAACAAGTAAACAGTCATAGTCAGAGAAAAAAATTCAGTAATTGACATGTTTATAATGCGTATCTGAATATCTAAGGACAATACAATAATTTAATGCATTCTGCAAAGTTATTCTCATGACGAACATATCCATTATTATTGAACCTCACCTGGGAATTTACAGCCTCTCCTCCAGTTTCTCCTCCTCCAGCCTCTCTACTGTCTTATTATTATTTATTTATTTTTATTGCATGTAATTTATTCCCTCAAAATATGTATAAAATCACGTCTACAATCTGAGGTTTTATTGTATTTTCCTGACAAATTTTCTTTGTGTTTTTTAAACAGTTGCTCTCTTCTATAGAAAACATGAAAGTAATAAGTAAAAAATAACTGTAAAAAGTGTTTCTGTTTGGGATTAATAGTGTCTTTTATTCAGTGTCTGTGTTGAGCCTCTACAGTTCTAGACCCTTGAACTAACTTACACTTTGACTCCTAAAGAAGTGTCTATGACCAGTTTTCTTTTCTTTGACATCATTCAAATCCTAATTACCGAGCACACATGCAGGTGAATAGACACATGTCCAAATGTACATGTAAATGACTCCACTGATATTCAAATCTGTCTAGCTGATGTGACCCAGGCAGAACAAATGCCAAACATATCAACAACTTGCACTAGCGGTCCAACTGTCCAACTAACAGGTTCCTTTAACAAGTAGATGGAGTGACAGCGGGGACGGCCAATCACATGTACCAAAAACCACAGAGCCATCGAAGAGCGATATTTACGTTAGAGGACTTCTAGCAGAGACCGACTGTTAACCCTTTGTGCCAGAATCACTGACTAAACACTACGGACAGCAGTTGGATTGATAGGGACTACACAGTAGTGGATGGATATCGGTACGGACGGGTCCCTAGTGTCCCTATGCAATGCTACGCCCCAGAGACCAGAAATTACGGTAATACATTCATGAGATGTGAAAGGTAATTACCATGGTAACAGGGATGTTCTGTGACTGAATCAATACAAAAAATGATCAAAACCTCATTAGAGAAATTAGCATTTTGTGTAATAATATGTGAACAACAAACCAGATATAAACATGCTGATGTTTTTAGGTTAAGTTTAATGCTATTTTAAAATAATAAATTAAAGGTACTTTTTTCCTTGGTTGGATAGCTTTTTTTGTCCATGTGGGGAGCACATACCAATGACTGCTTGACTAATAGACATCAAATGTGTTTTGTTTTTTTAATCTAGGTGCTGATGTGTATAGTATGATGGCTACTTTCCACTACCTAGTGTCCAGCTTTACCAGTAATCAGGACTATTTTTGTAATCATTTCCCTGATATAAGTTTTCAAGGACAAGGATTTCACATTGTTAGAAAAAATATGAAAAAAAAATTTTTTTTCAGGCATCTTAAAAACAAAGCCATTTGAAATATTCATCATCTTCAAGACAAGATTCAAATCTCAGTTCTGTTCCACTGTATTCCAGCTGTTTCTCATGTTGGACTGAATGATCAAGTGCAGTGTGTTCATCTCCTCAGGAGTGAAAGTATCTACGGTTTGTCCTAAAAGTCATGAGAAGTCGCTAAATGATGTCATCACCTAATTTGCATAATTCTAATGTATGTATGATGTAAGGGAGAGAACTAACATTGTGTTAGAGACAAAAGTGAGAATAAAAAGACCCTAAATATGTTTTAAAACTACAAATGAACTATACTCTGTCATTTCTCCACTGGCTAAAGTGACCCAAAAGAGACACTTTGGAGGAGTTCCTTCACTTATTTACTTATTTTATTGTTTTTTGTTTGGTTTTCCTCTTCATGTCCTTCAGTTTGGTTTGGGTTTTAACCTTATTGTAGCCAGGTGTAAAACACACACAGTTATTAAAGTACAATAAAAGGAGAGACTGTTTATTTTCTGTATCTTTATTTATTTTGCATCGGCAAAGTGTCAATTGTCCTATTGTATTTCTCTCTCAGTTCGCATGGTCCCACGAGGGTACCTAGTTTTTCAGCAGCCAATCAGAGGCTACGCAGGCCACGCTCAGCCTGTCGGCTCAGAGGCGAAGTGCAGGCGCGTTGCTCTTCCGGTCCTTTTTCGATCCCGCCAGAGGAGAGGGGTAGCTGCCTGCTAAGAGGAAGAGAAAGCGGGAGAAAAACCTAGAGTTTACCTGTGAAAAAGAGAAAAGAGAGAATCGGAGTACTCACCCGGAAGGTCCAGAGCTGAGTGACTGAACGAAGGAGAGAGTTACGTCGGTAAGACGAGTCAATTATCCGGCGGGAAAAAAAAACTTGTTGGTGCTTACCGTCGTCGTCCATGCTAATGCTAGCTCTGTGCCTAACAGGCTAACTGCTTACCTTTCATCCAGAGAGCCGCTGCGAGGTCCGACATCGGCGGGCTCCGCCTTGATACACAGAGAGCAACGGTGAGAAATGTGTCTTTTTAGCTGTTATGGTGCGATTTTCCTCTTGGTTTTGTGGATGTTGAAAGAAAACAGTAGTGCTACTATTTTATAGAACGAACTGAAGTGAATAATGGTGAAATCCTATATGCACATTGTGTTTATTATTTTATGCTGATGTGTATGTAATTAAAGGGGAAGTGTTTAATTTTCCTAATGCCAATTTAAAGTAAAAAAGAATTTGGTATGTTATGATGAATGTAAAGAATATTTTATTTTGTATATGCAAATTATTGGAAACAGTTATGTTATTTCAACTGAGTTTAAGGTAACTAGAGGGTAATTTTTGGTGCAGTTCTCTGACATGAATAGGCCTATAGTGTAAGAGTACATTAAGCACACTTCTTTAATACCTCTGTGTCTAACTCAAAATGTGTATTGTTATGTTTTTTCACATGGTTCTGATATGGTTATAAATGATGTTTTGAATGTTAATGGTTACTTACCATAAGTATTATTGAACACACTGTTCACATGAACAGGTAAATGTGTGAGCACTTTAATGTTTAGTTCTCATAAATGATACACTTAAGACTGAATGTTGTACAACTGAAAAGAGATTTAAGATTTGAATAGAGATGAAGATTTATGTCAGAATTAGATGTTATGGTGTACATCTTTTGACATTTGATATCCCTAATGATGCATCAGAGAATGGACGGTGTTGAATGTAAATTGTGTGACCTGTCTACAGGTCAGGTTTTTTTTTCTTGAGGACGGAAGAATTTGAAGTTCAGGACAAACTTCCTACTGTGATAGATGGCGAGCCAACCACCCTGAAGAAAGATCAGCACCGAGAAGATATCCACGTACCCACTCATTCACATACATATTACACACTTACATCACTGCAAGGACTTTTGGAATCAGGTGAACTTGCAATAACTTCACAACAAGAAAACCTGCAAAAACTTCTATTTTATTTAAGGGCCCCAACAGACAATTTTTTTGTTTCAAGTGTGCACACAATATTTTTTTTCTCTTTTTTCTGTCAGTTTGGTTATTATTTTTGTATTCTGTACAAACCATACAATTTACTTTATCCACTGTAAAACAATTATAAGTGGCTACTCAACTGTTACTCCTGCTTTGCCTCATTATTGTTGCTCAGTACAGTGGCTCCTTCCGAATTTAGTTTCTTCTGATTCTGGTCCAGATCCTTTAATTAGTCCAATCAGCTATTACACTGTAATTCACTTTTATTTTCTAAAATTGGTTACATTATGGTCCACTTAAAGGACGACAAGTCACAGTAAAACATGAACATTTTTTACCAGAACATTTTTAATTTTCAGACCTACATTAACAATCTAAATCACAGGTGTCAAACATGCGCCCGGGGGCCCGCCAAAGGGTCCATCCGGCCCTTGGGATGAATTTGTGAAATGCAAAATTACACTAAGATATTAACAATCCTTTTAGTTCAGGTTCCACATTCAGACCAATTCAATCTCAAGTGGGCAGGACCATCAATACTATCATAATCATAGAAATAATGACAACTCCAAATTTTTCTCTTTGTAAATGTAAATATTTCATGTATTTTCACTAAAACAAAGTATGATTTTGCAAAAAAGTTTGAATAACCTGAAATGTCTTAAAAGAAGTAAGTACAATTCTAACAAGATTCTGCCTTTTACTAAATGTTTTGTGTATTTGTAGATCCACTGTGATCTGTACGTTATAATGTACATGTGTAAATGATAAACTGAGGCAGAATAGTGTTAAAATTACACTTATTTTTTCAGTTTGTTCATGTTATTACTTTTGAAAGGATAGTTTGTAGATGTAAACCTTTTCATATGTAAATTAACTTTTTCACTCTAAAACATGGAGAAAAGTTTGGAGTTGACATTATTTACTTATTATTATGTTATTATTTTACTGGTTCAGCCCACTGCAGATCAGATTTAGCTGAATGTGGAACTGAACTAAAATGAGTTTGACAGCCCTGATCTAAATGGACCAAAAAGAGACAATAGACAAAACTGCCAGCGGGGCCGATTTATATTCAGTGATTTGTTTTAGACAAAGAACGATCCATGTTTTCGCGTCAGTCTCCAAAGTCTCCAATAACACCAGTAAAAGGGGATAGATTTGTCAGTAGTGGCTTTTTGATACAGATCTCTAGAAGAGTCTGAAAATCCCTAAATATTCCAACAAAAGGCTGGATCTACTAAGATCCCAACTTGCATGTACTAATTTGCGTGTACAATGTAGAATTTTGCGTGTGGGGTTGAACCGCGGTTTGCAGGTGATTTACTCAGATTGCTTGCGCAAATTACAACAGGTGCAAAGTCTTGGAGACCGCCCTGTTTGAATGTGGATTTTGCGTCCGCTACTGCTGATCGTCATGGAGACAATACGCTGGAAAAACTGCTCTGGTATACACCAGCACTAATGGCAATTGCGCTGGAATGATCCGAACGCAAGGAAATGTAACACTGCAAGGAGTTTAGTCACTGAAGGTATTGCATGACTCCTCCTTGTGACTCGTCCTACATGATCCCTTAGTTCATCTAGCAGTTCTAAAATGGCATTGCTGGGCAGCAGTGCTGGATTTATTTTAGAGTTGGGAGGTCTGTGGGGGGTGTTGAATCGAATGACTGTCAGGCACACATAATTTTGTCACACTGTAGCCGAATGTTGGTGGTGTTTTAATCACAATCAAAATGTTCACAGAAGGGTGAAAAATGCGTTCTCTGCGTCTTGTTTCATCGGTTTGATGTCTCCTTCTTACAACCATAACCACTTCCATGTGTGCGCAGTTATGCATACAACCGTCTGCTCCTCCTTTTGAGACGTGTTAAATATAGACGCAGTTTCTATGAGCAAAATTGCTTTCAGGTTTGATAAATCACTTTAGTGTGCTAAATTAATATTACATTTTCTCCTCCACCACACATACAATTGCGTGTAAACAGCCCATATTTCATATTCATTGTGGCAAATGTACTAACTGGATACAGATGCACTATTTTACACCTTTAAAAGACACATCCCTTAAGGCGGCCTTACACTGTGCGAGTTTAGAGACGATTTCTCACTCGTGCGACTATTTCTGGGATCGGGCCAGATGTGCCTCTAATCGTGTGTCGTGCTTCGTGCAGTGTACATGGGTAAAGAGAAGCGATTAGCACCTCACGACCACCTCACGACCAGCAATCGTGTGTTCGCAAGGAAAACGGAGCTGTTTGAAATCCTGCTCGCTCCTCGTGAGTGTATCGTACTGTCAAAGCAGTGCCACGAACCGATGTGCCTCAAATTCTCACACTGTGCATGCGCGAACACAGACGCGTACAGTAGCGTACAAGCTAACAGTAGCTGGCTGTTGTCCTAGTGCAGTTTAGCTGTTGCAGTTTACCTCTAGTTCCTGCTGTAGGATGACAGCCCATACTGTCCACGTCTGGACAACCAATTCCTGCACCAAACACATCGTTGTCTTTTCTTCTTTTTTGATTCCTCACAGATAATGGCACATATTACCAAAGCAGCTCGTTGTTTTTTGTTTAGCACTACCATTTCGTGACTCACGCCAATACACAATCGTCTATGCACTTTTACGGATTCCTTGGTATTTAAACGTTGTATTTCCGGATACAACACTCAAATGTGTCGTGCGTCCTGTGGTGTATGGTCCTACAGTGTGAGCAGTCGGTCGCATACGAGCGTCGGTCCATGCAGTGTGAGAACAGGAATCGTGAGCCTGACTGTACGACTGATTCGCACAGTTTGAGATGGAGTTGCGTGCAACGATCGAAATAATCGCACAGTGTATGGCCGCCTTTAGCATGCACTGTTAGGAAATCAGTTTGTACATGTTTTTTGTGTGCAGTGAGTTTGCAAACGTTTTATACATGCAAACCTTTAGTAGCTCCGCCCCAAAGTGTCTACGTTGGAAACACGACTTTTACAGCCACAGACAGACCGTGGGTTTATGACTGTTTGACAGAGGAACTTACACCTTCACTATAAAGTTACAGCCTTAACAGTGTAACTGCATTTCTCAGGTGTGCAATGGTAATGCTGTTCTTCTCTTAATCAGTTAGCTTTTCAGGTAATCTGTTTATTATTCTAAAATATATAATCTATAAACTAGGGATGCACCGATACGGTATCGGCTCCGATACTCAGTGTGTGCACTGATACCACTTACGGCCATGTGACTTCCCAGTTCAGTGCAGCAGGTACGCAGCGGTGGAATAATGTGTGTGGAATGTGAAGAGTGTGGAGATTTTTCAAAATTGACGGTGATAAAAGTAACGTTGACTGCAAGTAACGTTACAGACACAGACAGATACAGATGCAGTGTTCTGTCTGTCCTCTGCGTACATTCCATCTGTTTACCAGGTGCTTGCGGATGCGTAAACAGAATGAGAATACCAGCAGATGTACAGAGCGGTGCGGACCACCACCAGCGGAAGTGAAAACCAAACTTATCCCTCATTTCTCTTTTCTCTTCCTACTGAAGCCAAACTTTTAAACCTTACCAGCAAAATGCTGCAACATTAGTATCACATTAGTTTTCCCTCTGTCGTCTCCATGTTTATTACTGACTTTCTTCTTCTTCTTCTCATTAAAGTTTCCTCTTCGTGGTATTTGTTCAGTATGGTTAATTCAGAGCGGCGCCCCTGGTGGATTAATTGACAAACGCTCATTCCAACACATTAAATGTCAGTAGCAGCACTTTGTTCCAGTCAGACTAATGACAACGACAATAAAGCACATTTACAAAAGGAACAAACAACTGGAATGGGATTATTAAGGACTTGTATCGGTACTCAGTATCGGCAAGTACTCAAATGTAAGTACTCATACTCGTACTCAGTCTGGAAATAAGTGGTATTGGTGCATTCCTACTATAAACCCTGTTCTGTTCCAAGCATTCCTGAACATCGTGGAGTGAAGTGGTGTAAGTGTTACATGAGCGTATATGAGTAACCAATAGTGGAAACACCTGCACCTCCATATGGCAGTGGAATCATGGACTAATTTCTATAGAGACTCTGCAGACAAACAAGCTGGGTTTACCAGAAAAAGCTGCTCTCAACTTCCAAGACATTAAACGCACACACTGTGGTGGTTCTCTTTAAGCTAACAACCATCACAGTGAAGCTAAGCAGGAGCAGCTTGTCAATAGCTGATTACTAGCGCCATGTTGTCACTGTTTGTTGGTAGTGAATGAATATAATTAAATGAGTGGAGTGCAGAATGAAAACTACACAACATTTTCCAGGTATCTTTCCCAAGAATTCAGTTAAAAGAACAAAGTGGCGTAATAAGAAAGGCGGGCTGGTGTTAGCTTATTGCTATGCTAACTAAGCTACGTCTGCAAAATGTCCATGCGGACATCTTTGACATCACGTCAAACTGTTCTTTCTTCACACTGATCATAATTCTATTGCGGTTTTGAAGGATTTAAAGTAAAAACATCTAATATACCCTGTAAAGAGCCATGTGTATAATCAAACCCTGCTCTCTCTTTTTTTTTCTCTACACACCTTCCTGTAGCTGCACAAACACCAATTTCATTCATTAAATTATGCATTTCCTCTAATTATGCCACTGTTGTTGTTTCCAGATTACAGTCAAATCGCACCTGTTTGGATGCAGAAATATGTACAGCTTCAAGGATATTTGTATGACATTTTCATTCAGTAATTTGAATAATTATTCTTGAACATCCACTCAAGGTGGTTCTGAGGATCCCTTTTCATTTGCTGTTGTGTTAGTCACAGCCATTGACATATTTTTAAGAGCTTGAGTGTTGGGCCTTGTGCCTCTGAAATATTACTGATATTTTGTTTGTGGGGGAATCAAAGACACCGAGCTGTGTGTCCTGTTTCTGTGAAGGAATGGAAAAATGCCTCAAGTTAAAAAGAAACATGTCTATTTGGACTGTTAGCATCCAGGCATTTCAAGCTTACATTCTGCTTCTTTCTATGTCCTCTATAATATCAAGATTTGTTTGTTTACCTACCACTGTTCAAACCATTTGAAAAGAGTCACACGACTGAAGGTTGCACAGTATGAAGTCAATAATCCAATTAAGGTAAAGCCTGACAATAGTGCATATCAATCAAAAAATTTTAAAACAGGCTGAAAGTTGGCCTGATAAAAAGGAAAGACACTGTTCTGTTCTTTCCCTCTCTATTAGTCAGCCTCCCATATGGGCAACGTCCCACCAGGAGGAAAATCATTACCCTCACACTTTGAGGCTCCCCACTGTCTTTCACACACATGGTTTGTGTAGTTCCAGTCCGTCTCAGGCTTAGATTAGACCCTGTGTTTGCACATGTACTGCAATGAAACAGTAAACAACCTCTTGTTCCTGAGGCTACAGTTTACACGTAGCCAGGTATTTTAGAAAACATCTAGTTCCCCCTCTCATTTAAAAAAAAAAAAAAAAAAAACAAAACTCATGCAGAAGTGACCGTTTTCAGAAACAATCTGCATTTACACAACCCCCCTATAGATGACTTCGCGTACCATTAACCACGAGATCAGTAAAGAATCACAACTAGGGATGGGAAGCGATAGAATTTAATGATTCCGATTCCATTATCGATTTTGCCTATGTACAAATGGCGGTTTGCATTAACTGTCTTTTATATTTCCATCTGCACAGAAAACATAACTATACAGTATGGACAAATAATAAGAATAGATGACGGCTGGACCTGGTTGGTGAGGTGGGGCCTTTACGAATTCCTCTATTACTGTATTCCCACTATGTGGAACCAGTTCGACTCGGCCCGTCTCCCGGTTGTTGTGCACCTCATTCCTTTCCTCTACCTTCAGAAACTTGTATTTGAGGGGGTACGACGTTTGTTGCCCCACACCAGAACCGGAACTGGGCTCCGGATGACGTCCCTGGTGTTCACTCTGCCGCTAGATTCACAAGCACCGCTAAGTAGCGAATCAAATGAATCCCCTGCTGTGGACAAATGTTTTGAGCAGATTGGAGGGATTCCACCCTTCAGAAGAAATGGAAGCTCTGACAGTGTTACAACTGGACCTGGTGTAGTCTGTTTAGACCGTTTCTGCCTCAACACCATGTTGGCTACGTTCTGACCCAAAACAATGCAGCGTACATGTGACGTCATCGCGCATGCGCAATGAAGGCGGAATTGATCAGCAGAATCATTAAGCAGGCAGGCAAACGATTCCAAGGAATCAAGCTACTGGGATCCAGTTCTCAAAAAGCACCGGGTCTTGATTCCTATCCCTATCTTTATCATGTGTGATACTGTGACTTCTGCTTCTTTTCAATCCAAATATTCTTAACACTCCTATATCCTATTCATCAAACTTTGATGGAATCATGTCACTGCCTCTCCTGATGACAGTGTATGGAAAAGAGAAAACAATAAAGCACAATTGTGTTCAAAGTGATGGTTGAAAAGTGATGGAATGTGAAAACACAAAGGAGGACAGAGATGGGGGATAAAGAATATGATTGACTGCATGAGTGTTTCAGAGAATTATGTGCAATGCCCCCATCTGTGGTTTGATTGTTCTGCTGGAAATGTGCCTCCTGCCAGTTCACAGGCGGATCTGCCTTTTGTTGCACCAATGACGGAGTGAAGGTGATGAGAGAACGACAGACACCGACACATAGAAGCTGAAATGACATATATGACAGAAACACAATACTCCTATATGTACATGGGATGTGGTGGAGGTTTCTCCTTCTTTGTTTTTTCCAAAGACAGTTGACTACTAATATGCCAGTGATGTAGAACACCACCCTCACTATCACTGTGGACACCACCTGCAACATGCATTCCACATCCTATAAAAGTGATGTGTGAGTACCTTTTCACTGTTGTTCCATTTGTCCGTGTGCGTCCCACAGGCGAGTATCTGCACACACATACTGTAAATGGGTTCTGTCCGTGCAAACCGCTCCTGCATTTGCATAATTATGATACCTAGCCCCATATTACTGCCCTTTTTATGGCTCACCAAAGAGATCTGATTGTGTGTTGTGTAGAGGAATACACCCATAAATGAAGGTAACAAACATACAGGAATATGCTTATGTGTTTTTATGGTCCCATGAATACCACATAATCACATACTTAGCATTATCTTAAAGCAAACAAAGCGTGAATGTCATGTAAATGTCAGGACACTGATCAATCAATAATTAACCACATTTATTCAACATTACTGTGCATCATGATTTACAGCCACATATGAAACTTTCACTTGTGGCTTTTTGACATTTTGGATGTTTCAATAATCAGAGAGTTTGGTGGTAATTAGGAATGCACAGATCCGATACCAGTAATCAGGCATTGGCTCCAGTACTCAGTTTGTGTACTCATATTCATACTTGTAAAAGTAATCTGATACAACTGCACCGATACCACTTACAGCTGTGTGACATTCCCAGTTCAGTGCAGCAGGTACGAGGAGGAGGAATAATGTGTGTGGAGTGTGAAGTAGTGTGGAGATTTAACTATATAAATAACAGTGATAAAAGTAACGCTGACTGACAGTACCGTTCCAGACACAGACAGATACAGACGCAGCGGTTCTGTCCGTCCTCTGCGTACATTCCATCTGTTTTCCAGCTGATGGGAGGATGAGTACCCAGACGGAGAAATACCAGCGGAACCGTGGAGGTAGAGGATCTGTTCAAAGAGTCACTGTGGGAGTTAGAGAAAAACTACTGACACACTTTAGGACAACTACCCAGGGCTGGGCGCTTTAACATCCTACTGATAATACTATGGAGGTACGGAGCGGTGCGGACCGCCACCAGTGGAAGAGAAAACCAAACTTGATCACTCATTGTCTTTTCTCTTCCTGCAGAAGCTAAACTTTTAAACCTTACCAGTGAAAACACTGCAACATTAGTATCACATTAGTGTTACCTCTGTCGTCTCCATGTTTGTTTTTACTGACTTTATTCTTCTTCTTCTCATTAAACTTTCCTCTTCTTTGTGGTATTTGTCCCAGTATGGTTAATTCAGAGCGGCGCCCCCTGGTGGATTAATTGACAACGCTCTTCCAACACATTTAAATGTCAGTAGCAGCACTTTGTTCCAGTCAGACTAATGACAACGACAATAAAGCACATTTACAAAAGGAACTAACAACTGGAATGGGATTATTAAGTACTCGTATCGGTAATCGGTATCGGCAAGTACTCAAATGTAAGAACTTGTACTCGGTCTGGAAAACAGTGGTATCGGTGCATCCCTGGTGGTAATCCACACAGGCAGGTAGCAGCTGCACAGGTCCCAGTAGCTGTGGTGATGGTGGTGGTGTGTGTTTCCTAGTGCTCTCCTCCCTTTCCCTTTGTGCCTCCACCCTGCAGGTGTGTGTGTGTGTGTGTGTGTGTGTTGTGTGTGTGTGTGTGTGTGTGTTGTGGGTCAGTCGGAGCTTCATGCCTGCCTCCAGTCGTCCTCATCTCCATTTCAGTGTTTAACCCTGTAAAGCCTGAACCATTAAATCATTGAGAGAAATTCCAGTTCTTTCAAACTGGAGCCTTTATTGGTCCTTCTGAAACAAAAATGTATTTTTTTTTTTCTTAATATCAATTTCCATGTATGAGTTTCAGTTTTGTATCATATTTGATCCATCGGGTCTCAATGCTCAAATATTATTTTTGAACCAATAAAAATATAATATAACACAAACATGTCTAACCTCCTCAGACCCAGCTATGGGTTTTCTGTCCACATTTGTGGACAAGAGTTCCACAACTTTATACAAACAAAAAAACAAAAAAAAAGAAAAGAAAACTGTCCACCACAAAGGACATTCCCTAAAATTTTTAAAAACTGCATCTGAAAAAGCTGTTGCATCATGATGTTTCCAATATAGGTACTTATTTAATAAAAAACAAAAAAAGCTGGTACTTTGCTGACATTTCCTGGGTCTGAGGAGGTTAAATCATTGACAGAAAATTCCAGTTCTTTGAAACTAGAGCCTTTATTGGTCCCTTCTGAAACAAAAATTTATATTATTATTATTATTATGATTATTTATATATTATATTTTTATTTTTTATTTTTTTTTTTTTCAAATATCAATTTCCATGTATGAGTTTCAGTTTTGTATCATATTTGATCCAGTGGGTCTCAATGCTCAAATATAATTAGTTTGAACAAATAAAAACATAATATAACACAAACATGTCTAACAAATTGGTAATTCTTTTTCAATGTATTTTTATTCATTTTCAGTTTTTCAACATACAAAAAGTAAGACAACACTGAGATAAATAACAGAGGAATAAGACACCAAAAATAAATAAATAAATAAATGACACAGAAAAATATAATAAACGTTTCCACTATGTAATTACCCAATCACTTTGTACACAGAACACATAACGGGAGTGGAGGTGCATTGTCAGCTGTTCTAGATGAGACATTTTTTCCTTTTCTAAATGGTCCCAGTTCTTCCTCCTTCCTCATTAATGCAGTCTTGTAGTGTCACTGGAAAGGCCTCTGGTGACTGAACTCTCCCCTGGTGGATTATCTATGTATTGCATGTATCTAATTGTATACATCAGGTTTTCCAAGAAAAAAAAATCACACTGATCATGTAGAGGGCTTTAAAACTCATTTGAAATTATAATATGATCCGTTTGAAATATACTGTTTTCTTCTGTCAGTAAGAATAGTTTTTTTTTTTTTATTCGTTGTCTGAACAAAGATAAATAGTATATTTACATAAACAGAAGACAAAATGACGTCTTAGCCTTATGATACGTTTGGTGTTCTAGGGTTCAACCCGGTCATCCACCACCAACAGTACAGACCACTTTGCTGCTCCTTCGTCTCTGTGTCCCTCCACTGTGTTTTTGGTTACTTTTGTGTGGACAATAAATCCAACCCCGTTTCCAACCTCTGCTTTTTGGATCTTAAAAGCACCTACCCCTGGACTTCACCCCAGAACAATAACGCAGACAGACCAACAGTAATTACTGTAAATCAACAGGGTTGTTATTGTGGTCAGTGGTGAACAGAAGGTGGAGGGGTGGGTGGTGCCTCACACCTGCCAAGTCCAATGAGTGAATGAAAGGGTGTTCACAGGTTTAGCACCGAAATTAGATCCACGTTATTTGGATGGTTTTCAAGAACTAGGGCCCAATGTACACCCCTCCCCCCCCCCCAAACAAACAAAACAAACAACAAATACAAACAAACAAAAACAAAGAATCCAAAAGACTCTTGGACACAAACTCTACACCCAAGAGACAAGACCACCAATTTGGTGGAGGTCGGAGGTTTGCCCCCCCCCCCCCCCCCCACACACACACACACATTTTCTGCCATTGTTTTTTCTTTTAAACAGTACAGAAGTGATGTCTGTTCTCAAGTGAAAATGGAACAGACCTCCTCTCGTCCTCCTCCTTCTCTTCTCCTCCTCCTTCTCCTCCTTCTCCTTCCCCCTCCTCCGCCTCTCTTCTCCTCCTTCTCCCTCCTCCTCTCTCCTTCTCCTCTCCTTCTCCTTTCACCTTCTCCTTCCCCTCTTCCTCCTCTCTTCTCCTCCTCCTTCTCCTCTCTCCTCCTCTCTCCTTCTCCTCCTCTCTCCTTCTCCTCTCCTCTCTTCTCCTCCTTCCCCCTTCCTCCTCTCTTCTCCTCCTCCTTCCCCTCTTCCTCCTCTTCTCTCCTCCTTCTCCTCTCTCCTCCTCTCTCCTCCTCCTCCTCTCCTGCAGAGGGTGCTGTAGTTCTTCTCATTGCTTCTGTCCATCCTCACTCACATATTCCTCTGTACACTGTTGTCAACTAAATGAGTCACACAAAGTCTTTTCATGTTGAAAAATTGATCCTCATGTAATTTTCTAAATCCACACAGTATGCTTTAGCAGGTTTTAAGGGTTGCAATGTACCTAAGCATTAAAACGATTACATAAATGTCCACAAAATTGGACAGAATGAGGAAAAAATACAGATCAGCCACCACTTACAAAATGATTTGATCCAGATACGTCCAGTGCTTTCGTACCATTAGACTTGTTCCTCTGTGCACACAGCATGGAGTCTGTGACAATGGTGTACAGACCTGAAACAAAAGCATGACACATCCTGTTTGTTTTTTTTCCTACCATGAATATATGATATTAGTTGTTAAATACCACACAGCCCTTCAAATGCATGGGCCAAACTCACCTGTATTCAGCTGTGATGGTAGTCTGTGTTTCAGCTCTGTTTGCTATAGCTTTGAAATAATGACAGTATCATTTAATATTCCAGGTATTCACTAACATCCTTGATTTGGATTATTATAAAAAATAATAAATTAACAGTAATCTATCTATCTATCTATCTATCTATCTATCTATCTATCTATCTATCTATCTATCTATCTATCTATCTATCTATCGTTCTATCGTTCTATCGTTCTATCGTTCTATCTATCGTTCTATCGCTCTATCGTTCTATCTATCGTTCTATCTATCTATCTATCGTTCTATCTATCTATCTATCTATCTATCTATCTATCTATCTATCTATCTATCGTTCTATCGTTCTATCTATCGTTCTATCGTTCTATCATTCTATCTATCTATCTATCTGTCTATCTATCTGTCTATCTATCTGTCTATCTATCTATCTATCTATCTATCTATCTATCTATCTATCTATCTATCTATCGTTCTATCTATCGTTCTATCTATCGTTCTATCGCTCTATCGTTCTATCTATCTATCTATCTATCTATCTATCTATCTATCGTTCTATCGTTCTATCTATCGTTCTATCTATCGTTCTATCGTTCTATCGCTCTATCTATCGTTCTATCTATCGTTCTATCTATCATTCTATCTATCTATCTATCTATCGTTCTATCGTTCTATCGTTCTATCTATCGTTCTATCTATCGTTCTATTATTCTATCTATCTATCTATCTATCTATCTATCTATCTATCTATCTATCTATCTATCTATCTATCTATCTATCTATCTATCTATCGTTCTATCGTTCTATCTATCGTTCTATCGTTCTATCGTTCTATCGTCCTATCTATCTATCTATCTATCTGTCGTTCTATCGTTCTATCGTTCTATCTATCGTTCTATCTATCTATCTATCTATCTATCTATCTATCTATCTATCTATCTATCTATCTATCTATCTATCTATCTATCTATCTATCTATCTTTGTAGTTGAGTCATAAGGTAAATGAATGATAACATGGTCATAAGCTTTGTATTATTTTGCTGTACTTCTATTTTAGGAAATCGATACCTGCTGCAGCTTCCACAGAAGAAATCAGCTGTGGATGATGACAGATGCAGAGGTAGGAACATTCATTACTTCTTCCATTACACTTTTGCTTTTCACAAAGAGAAGAATCCAGCATTATGAATATAGATATTCCTGTCTCTTTATGGCTCATAAAAGACATTTCACTGTGTACTCAGTTAATACTGATATAATGAAAACAACAGAATCTGTGATTGTGGCTGTTTTATGGTCCTGTGAATATAACATAATACATCACAATCTCAACAAATCATAAATCAAAGCGAGTGTAAAAATCATCACAGTGTCAAAGAATATTTGATTAAATAATTAACAAGCAGAAAGCTGAAAGAGTCTGAGGGGTAGAGGGTGAAAAAGACTGGATTAAATGTGTGACAGAGGGATGGTTTTGAATCAGAACAGGACGGTGCCAGTGTCTGATCACCTCTGTCATAATGAGGCCAAATGACACACATACAAGCCTGTGAATAGGGGATGGGAATCGATAACTGGTTCTTTTTGAGAACCGGTTCTTTTTGAGAACCGGATCCCAGTAGCTCGATTCCTTGGGATCGTTTGCCTGCTGCTTAACGATTCTGCTTATCGACTCCGCCTTTGTTACACATGCGTGATGACGTCACACGTACACTGCATTGTTTTGGTCAGAATGTAGCCAAAATGGCATTGAGGCAGAAACGGTCTAAACAGACGGCACCCGGTCCACTGGAACACTGTCAAAGCTTCCAGTTCTAAAAAAGGGTGGAATCCCTCCAATATGTTCAAACATTTGTCCACAGCATGTGACTCATTTACAGGAATGTCATATATTTGATTCACTACTTAGCGACGCTTGTGAATGTAGCAGCAGAGTGAACGTCGGGCCCAGTTCCAGTTCCGGAGCAGGCAACAAACGTCGTACCCCCTCAAATACAAGTTTCCAAAGGTAGGGGAAAGGAAAAGAGGTGCACAACAACAGGAGACAAGCCGAGTCGAACCGGTTCAATGTAGTGGAAATGTGACAATAGAGGAATTAGTAAAGAGTCTTTAGTTTCACTTTCACTTTAGCCCCCCCACCCCCCCCCCAAACCGGGCCAGTAATCATCTGTTATTATTATTTGTACATACTGTATATGTTATATTTTCTGTGCAGATGGAAATATAAAAGACAGTTAATGCAAACACACCTGTCTTTTATTCCCTCACCCAATGAGAATCGATAAGGAATTGCATTGATAAGCAAAATCGATAATGGAATCGGAATCGTTAAATTCTTATCGGTTCCCATCCCTACCTGTGAATATAACATAATACAAGCCTGCTTATTCTTAAAAACACACAACGACATGAAATAGTACTCTTAGCAGGATTTCTTAAAGTCTGACAGGTTGCATTTTATGGCTGTTTCTACAGTCGAAAGTGTAATGAGCAAGGTTTGTAATAGTTTCGGATTTTTCATTATAGTTTAATTTTATTTACTTTTGATTTTTGTTTCTCTAATTCAGTTAGTTTTAATTAGTTTTTAGAGCAGGTTTGCTAGTTTTTAGCTTTCCGCCCAACAGACTGTAAGCTATTGTCGTCATGTGGCGTCCGTCGTCATCTGTTACAAAAACTTCAATCATCTTCTTCTTTGAAACTACAATTCCGATTGACTTCAAACTTGGTATACAGCTTCTTTATGAAGATGTCAACAAAAATTAGTGAAATTATTTGGATCCGGATCTGATTCTGGATTTGGTGCAACTTTGAAAAATGTCCCCATTATAAGAGATAGGAAGTGGATGGATGCAATAACTCAGTAAATATAAATGATATCCAGTGTAAATTTCTCCAGTCCAGCCCTGATGGGGAGATGACCCAAACATAATGGCCACATGCTGATCAGGATCTTCTTCTGGATCTGGAACTGATGGAAAATTTAACATGGGCTCTTATGGGGAAAAAAATTTTAGTCGTCTTTTTCTCCCAAACTCCAGTTCTGATCGACTTCAAACTTGGTATACAGCTTCTGTATGATGATGTCAGCACAAGGGATTGAAATTATTTCCATCTGGATCTGATTCTGGATTTGGTGCCACTTTGAAAAATTTCCCCATTATAAGAGATAGGAAGTGGATTGATCCAATAAATCAGTATCAATGATATCAAGTTGGAATTTGAATTTTTTTACAGATCTGATTGGAATATGACCAAAACATGGACTATTTCTGCAATAGAATAAATACACAGAACTGGGTGATAATAAATGGCATCTGGATACATTTCCCAAAGCTTTTAATTTGGCTAATTTAGCTCTACAATCCACAATATTTTTTTGACCCTCAGTATAAACATCTTTAAGACTTGGGATCCAAAACCGTTGAAGATTAGGGGTGTGTATTGGCAATCACAATAACAGGATCACGACAGCATATATCACGATATATCATAATACTGTTAAAAAGGCAATTTTTTTTTTGTTTCTTTTTTAAAATGATTATTTCCTTGAAGAATTGAATTACACCAGAAATCTGCACAAATACTAAACACATTTTTATTTGATCACAACAGGATCCAATGCTAAATCACAAAATGCTCCTGTGTTAAAACTTAAATTATGTTTTACAGACATTACAGTTTAAGCTCCTGTTCAAATGTTTCTTATTCTATTAGTTCAGAACTAACATCAGAACATTATTTTTGTATTTTTGTGCGATCCCAACAAAGGAACTAACATCTGCCTCTCAGACAGTAAAAAGTGATTTTAGATCCTTCAAATAACCATTATTTAATAAAACAGTGTTAAATCATAATAAATAAAATATAAACAATAAAGAAAACCAAAAATCAAAAATGAACCTCCACCATATCTGCATTTGAATAGATACATAAAAATATCGATACAGTACTTTTTTTTAATATCGATATATTTATATTTATATATATATATATATATATATATATATATATATATATATTTATATATATATATATATATATATATATATATATATATATATATTATAGTATTGTGAAATGAAATATTGTGATATATTGAAGAATGGATATTTTCTCACACCCCTATGGAAAATAAAACAAAACAAATTTACATGACAGTAAAACCTGGCTGCCTACACCTGAACACCTGAACACTGCAAATGAAGGCACTTTAAGTCCTTTTGTGTGTGTGTGTGTGTGTGTGTGTGTGTGTGTGTGTGTGGGGGGGGGGGGGGGTAGTGTAGTAATAGTGCACATTGTCCTTTGTGTAGCCCTGCAATAGAAACACACAGTAGGCCATGGAGCACTTTGTTTGTTTTTGGTCCCCCAAGGGCAAGAAAAGGACACATTGGAAAAAAGGCTCACAAATAGAATGAAAGAGTAATTCAGTTGGGACCCTTAAAGGGAAATATGGATGTCCTGCAGGGTACAGTCCCTCAGCGCTACAGAGCACTTTACTTTCTGGTTGCACTGCTCACCTTGCATTTACACAGACAAATGGATATGCATTAGTGAAAAGGTGTGCACGTTGTGGTGTGTGTGTGTGTGTGTGTGTGTGTGGGGGGGGGGGGGGGGGGTCTGGGTTACTTATGCTGCTCGGTCTGACATTTCCCCTTTTATAAATCGCACCACGCTGAAAAACATCACAGAGAACCTGTACCAGTCAAGTCAACCTGTATTTATGACGTCACAGTTATTGGACATTTTCATTGGTTTATGTCAGTGTTTAACCTTTGATTTCAGTTACATGTATAGAGAACTAGTTTTCATGTCATTTATTGTAGTTTTTCCAGGAATCATTAAGAGGGAGGGAGGTTGACAGAATGCATGACATTAAATATAATGTACAAAACCTGTGTTGATTTAAATAGCTTCCACACCTAATGGTTTATGGGGTTGTAACATTCAGCTGATTCGAGTCGTTTTCACACAACGCTTTGTCAAAACAAATTGAACCTTTTGAATGGCGTTCTGACCATATGCTCCCCTACAGTCTACAGGAGATGTTTGAGCCCAGGCAAAGTAATTATAATTTAACCCTTTCATGCATGAATTATCAGAACCTTCATCAAGATTTTTATTCCTCTTTAGGCATGGAAGAAAAAAAAGAAAAACACACAAAAAAAAACAAAAAAAAAAAAAAACTGTGTGATTGACATTTTTTTCACAGTTGCAAAAATGTCCACTCAGCTGGACACCATGTATTTAATTTTTGAAGCAAAGACACATGTATTTACTGATATAAATTGTGAAAACTATGAAATAAAAATATTTAGAATGCTGCTAATCTGATGTTTTCTCATATTTTAACATACTCTAATACTAGTTATTACTCACTTCATGGAGATGATATGCAAAAAGAAAAAAACAAACAAACAAAAAAAACAACAGTAAATTACAGTCTAATAACAATTAGCAATTGATTTACACTCAAACATGTTAGTGCAGATCAGGTTTATCAAGAACAGCAAAGTTACAGGAATGATAAGAATGGCAGTGAATGGGATGATGCACAAGCGTCCACTGTGTCGGCTGAGAACAGCTGGAGAAGAACTGTCCACTGGAGTGACCAGTACATATGAAAGGGTTAAGGGAACTGAAATCTACAAGAAAATGAAGTGTAGAACAAACATATAAAGCCAGTGTATCTGTGTCAGAGGGGTACAAACTGCGGAATAATCTGGAGCAAAACTTAAAAATGTCTTCTTCAGTTTGTGAATTTAAAAGGATGTGTAAATGCACTATAATACAAAATATAGAACATATCTGAATAAGTAAAAATCTAGTTATAACATAGAAGTACGCATAAAATAAGATATTGTTGTAGTTAATTGGTTATCATGATAAGAATATATTATCACATTTATTGATCATTGTATTTGGAGTAAATATTAAAGTGCATATAAATATTATAGTCTATATTAAAAACAGTTGATTACGCAAATCTGATTGTGTGTGAGGTGACGAAAAAAGTGCATGTGAATGGTTTGAATGGATATTTTGTGTTATTGTAAAAAATAGACAGAGGAAAATGTGTGTTAACAAAGCAAAGGAAGCAGATCTAGTTTGATTATTAGTTTGTAAAAAAGGGGCGGAGTCAATAAGTTATACTTCTTCCCACTCCGTTTCGAGCGCAGAAAATTTTTATTTTATTTGATTTTTTTTTTTACCATATTGTATGATTCTTTGTTATCTGATGAGTCTATGTGCTTGAAATAAAACTAGTACTACTACGTTATTTCCCTGCCTGCCTGTGGTGGCGCTGCATCAAGAATGAAGACCAAGCTAACCAAAGAGCTCTGGTGTGAAAGTGCCCTAAATGTCTCATGTTGTACTAAATGATTTTATTCCTACATTTATTTCAGCAATATTACATAATATATATTATAGCTGGACTTAAATCAGGGGCAGTATAGATAGTCAACAGTAGAGGTGTTAGAAAATATTGGTTCTGCAATTCATCGCGATATTTCATTTCATTTCACAATACTGTATCGATATTTAAAAGTACTGTATTGATGTTTTTAGGTATTTATTCAAATGCAGATATGGCAGAGGTTCAGTTTTGGTTTTTTGGTTTTCTATATTGTTTTTATCTTATTTATTATTATTTAACACTGTTTTATTAAATAATGCTTATATGAAGCATCCTAAAAGCATTTTTTACTGTCTGAGAGGCAGATGTTAGTTCTTTTGTTGGGATTGCACAAAAATAATGTTCTGATGTTAGTTCTGAACTAATAGAATATGAACATTTGAACAGGATCTTAAACTGTAATGTCTGTAAAACATCATTTAAGTTTTAACACAGGAAGATTTTGTGATATAGTATTAGATCCTGTTCAGATCAAATAAAAATGTGTTTAGTATTTGTGCAGATTTCTGGTGTAATTCAGTTCTTCCAGTAAAAAATCTTAAAAATATTAAAAAAAAAAACTTTAATATATATGTGAATAAATTAATGTAAAATGAATAAATGATAATAAAATAATAATAAAAAAAGTAAAAATCTTTTAAAAAATCTAAAAAAAAAAAAAAAACACAATAAAAAATGGCCTTTTTAACAGTATTGTGAAATATCATGACATATCGTATCGTGATTCTAGTATTATGATTTGTATTGTATTGCCAGATTCTTGCCGATACACAGCCCTAGTCAACAGTGCTCCCTGGAAATCATCGAAGGTCAAGTCACCACAAGTTGTTTCACGTAGACATTTAAACTGAACCAACGACCTCCTCAAGCATCACTCACAACCATCTAAAGACCTTTGTGATGAAAAACAATCAAAAATCTAAACTCAAAAGGGCTTTGTTTCATTGAATGTAAAGTAAATTTGAGTGTTTTGCCAGAAAATGGCCTTAATCATAGTTTAATTTCCTTAATTTTGCTGCTGCTAAACATTGGTTCCACTGTTGTGTTTCACACAGATGCACACGACGCCAGGATCCACACACAGTTCCATGTTCAGTTGGAACGTCCATGTGAAACACAACAGTGGAACCAATGTTTAGCACCAGCAAAATAAAAGAAACAAAGCTGTGATTCAGGAAAATTGCAATCAAATATTTTTTTAATCAATTTGATTTGCTTAATCAATTTACCTCCACTGGATGTGTAATTTTTTAAAAATGTTTTTTATGTTAACCCTATCCCTAACTGGTAAGTCAGTGTTTTTCAACCTTGGGGTCGGGACCCCATGTGGGGACGCCTGGAATTCAAATGCGGGGGCCTGAAATTTCTAGTAATTGATAGAAATAAAAATAAAAACTTACTAATGAAAAATATATGGTGAGTTGACAGAGACAATCCCAATCCATAACAGACATGACAAACTGAAGCTGAAACTGCAGCACTGTGGTTCTGTTTATCTGTCAAATGTTCATTGTGGTCAGTTTCAGATGCTGCAGCTCTTTCATAATTCATAGTTTCAGTTCTTGTTTGTTCAGTATTAATTGTCCTCTTTGTAAATCACAGCTGGACTGACTGGACAGATCCTGACCAAGGAAAATCCAATTCTCCCTTTGTGCAGTAATCTACACCTGGATTTACTGCCTCTGTCCACAATAATATACATTATATAGACTAAATGTCCTCTAAAATTAACGTTTATTTGCAACATAGTATAGCAAACTATTACAGGATCAAAAACAAATTAATTTTAATGGAAAAAAAAAAAAAAGGTCTCCTTGAATGTCTGGGTTTGCCAGAAATTTGTGATGTTAAAATGAGGTCAGGAGACAAAAAAGGTTGGAAACCACTGGAGTAGGTACAATATTTCTTACTGACAAATATTTCCTTGTCAGTTGTTAATTTAACCCAGTGGTTTCCCACCATTTTGGCTCATGACCCCATTTTAACATCACAAATTTCTAGCGACCCCAGACATTCAAAACAACTTTTTTTTTGCTAGAATTGATTTCTTTTTGATCATGTAATAGTTTGCTATACTATGCTGCAGATAAACGTACATTTTAGAGAACATTAGGCTATATAATGTATATTATTATGGACGGAGGCAGAAAAGCACAAAGTGAGAATTGGATTTTCCTTGGTCAGGATCTGTCCAGTCAGTCCAGCTGTGATTTACAAGGAGGACAATTAATACTGAACAAACAAGAACTGAAACTATGGATTATGAAAGAGCTGCAGCATCTGAAACTGACCACAGTGAACATTTGTCAGATAAACAGAACCACAGTGCTGCAGTTTCACACTCACAGTTTGTCATGTCTGTTATGGATTGGGATTGTCTCTTGTCAACTCAGCAGATATTTTTTTATTAGTAAGTTGTTTTTTTTTTTTTTTTTTTAATCAATTACTAGAAATTTCAGGCGACCCCCATTTGAATTCCAGGCGACCCCACATGGGGTCCTGACCCCAAGGTTGAAAAACACTGCCCTAAGCAGTAAGTACAATAGTTCTTACTGACAAATATTTCTTAGCCAGTTGTTAATTTAAGCCATTTTCCATCTTAGAATTATTAAAATAAAGAACTATTAATAATTTTGTTGAAGGGAAATTATGTAACAGTTTATATTTACAGTTCTGCTGCTTAAGAAACCGAACAGGCAGGTTTCCACTGCAGGACAAACCTGTGGTATCAGCCCATAAAGTCAACTCACAGCAAAGTGTTTGTGTTGTTGTTTTGCATTTGGGTTCCTCCCACGTACAGGATAATGGATGAAGTGACCCCTGCCTAAGTCCTGAGTCACTCTGTTCCTGTTGTTTCAGCGGTCAGGCTTTCACACCGGGCATGTCATGGCAACCGCTGAGCTTTCTAGGACCATGTTGGGAGGATGGTGCATATAACAAATGTAACTGTCACTTCACACCATTACTATAAACACTGTGGTGACCTGCCATAGTGGGATTTGGCCAGAGTTCGCTGAATAACTGGAGACACTGTGGAAGTTAAACGTCCTCTTGACAGAGACAGCGATGTTTAGGGTTTGTTTTGAACAGAGATTAGAGCCATTAACCCAGTAATCACTACGATGAGGTGGCGACACGTCCAGGGTGTACTCCGCCTTTGCCCACAGATAGTTGGGATAGGCTCCAACAGCGCCGCGACCCTCTCGAGGACCAAGCAGTTCAGAAAAAGAAGATTAATCTATCAGTTATTTTCTTCAATTCGATTAAATGATTATTTGAATAGGTGAAAAAACAAAAGTTAAAATGTGAAACAGACATGTCTGAAAATGACAAACAACTTGAACTTCAGTCCAGAACCAGTGGAAACAAACACCACAAAAAGTATAAAAGCAAAAGGATATAGAAATAATATCTATATAGAAATAACAACAACAATTGTATAAAAGTGATACACACACACACACACACAAAGTATATATATGTATATAAACAACAAACAAGTTCAATGACACCTATACACAATATGCAGTCTTCAGTACATTTGGATCCAACTTATAACAACTGAACATGGAACTTTTTTTTTTTTTTTCAACTTTATTGAAAATATTTGGGTATACAAGAAATAAATTTTGAACAAACATCAAGATCCATCCATTATCTTCCACTTTATCCGAGGCCGGGTCACGGGGGTAACAGTCTAAGATCAAGATGTCAAAAAGAAAAAGCATTTGAACAAATAAATTTAAGAACACAGATTTAAAGACACAAAGCAGAATAAATAAATAATAGTATAAAAAAAACAACATATCTAACAAAAACAAATAAATAAATACGTCAGAGAGTTCAGTCTATTTTAAAGAATTCTTTATAAATTGCCAAGGTGCTAATGCTTTTTTTTTTGTTAAGATGAATTCTAAAGATTTAATATATTTTTCAAATTCCATCGGGAAGATTTTTAAATTTGGGTGTGTTTTGGAATATTTATTTTTATGTATATGAAATTTTCCAAATAAAATGATCAAATTTACAACAAATTCTTAATTATGAATGCTATGTTCAAAATATGTAATTACATTTTGAAATGTTATAGTTATTTTTTCATTACTTTTAGATACGATATATTTTTCAATTTTAGACCAGAAGTTAGAAGAGTGTTCACACAGACAGAATAAGTGTAGAGTAGTTTCAGGACGAGAATGACAAAAGTTACACATTTCTTCCACGTCAGAAAATCAAGGCAAAATAGTGTTGGAGGGATATACGTTATGTAAAATTTTGAGATGTATAATTCTAATTTAGTTTGTAATACAGTATTTATATGGTAATGTCCATGCTTTTGACCACTCAGTTTTAGAGAAAACTGAACATGGAACTGACATCCAACTGTGTGTTGATCCTGACGTCATGTGCGTCACAATAAGCGTCCGTGTGAAACACAACAGTGGAACCAATGTTAAGCAGCAGTGAAATTAGGGCAATGATGCTTTGATTCAGGAAAATTGGAATAGAATATTTTTTAAAATCAATTTTAGTCGATTAATTTGTTAATCATTTCAAATGTACTACACAGTGGCAACTCTAGGGGCTTAAGTACATAAATTATGTATAAAAATGAAACAACATTTTCATTTTAACCCTTTCACGCATGAATTATGAGAACCTTAGTTAAGTTTTTTCCCTGAGTGTTTTTATTCCTATTTAGGCACAAAAAAAACAATGTGATTGACTTTTTTTTAAATGAACCTATTTTTCACATAGTTACAAAAATGTCCACTCATCTGGACACCATGTGTTTAATTTCTGAAGCAAAGAAACATGAATTTAAAACATCAGAAAGTGATAAACTGTGTGAAAACTATGAAATAAAAACATTTTTGATTCAGCCAATCTGTTTTCTCACATTTTCTCATACTCTAATACTAGTTATTACTCACTTCATGGAGATATTGTATAAAAAAAACCTTTTTGGTTGAGAAAACTGTTAATTACAGTCTAATAACAATTAGCTATTGATTTACACACAAACATGTTAGTGCAGATCAGGTTTATCATGAACAGTAAAGTTACAGTAATGCTATGAATTGCAGTGGATGGGATGGTGCATAAGCGTCCACTGTGTTGGGTAATATACAAGTAAAACAACAAAACTCATGATGGCTAAAATTTACTTCGGGGGTAAAATGAGTGGCCATTTTTGTCAAAAAAAAAAAAAAAGTTGTCAGAAATGCATAGAACTGTGTGTAAATAATGCTAATCCATTTGTGCACAGACTACTGATATTATTTGACAGTGGAAGCTCTATTTTCAGAAATACTGGATTTGGAATAGCACGTGTATGTGAAAACTTTTGCTGGTGGACGGACGTGACATTACCCATGATGCTCTGGTCAGTACCAGTACTTTATTCGGAATAAACTTATAGACTTACTATTGCTAATTCTCCTCTTATTCATAAATGTTGGTTTTGTGGATCTAAAACAATAACAGCTGACACAAAACCACTAAATGTGTCAGTGGACGGATGTGACATGGTTGTTGTGGATCCCATCATACTGATGCTCTGCAGCCATGTCAGCGTTTACACTAATGATCCCTGTGCAAAAACTAGGAGCACTATTATTTATTGTGTAGTTTATCATCAGACTAAAGAGGAAAGAACAATACAGAATTGTTATTTCATTATAAAAATGCTTATTATTAGAAACTGTTGATTTAAAAAGTGATGTGTGCCATTCTTCATGTATGTATTGGTGGAACAGAAGCAGGATGGATCAGCACCATACTCCAGATTGAACCTGTACAAATAAAACATGTGATATGTAGGAGAGAATCTGATAAGAAAAACTGGGGAATCTAAAAGAACAGAATATTTGTTTTTCAGGTAAATTCAGTTCAAATATAACTTGGCCATTTGTGACATGAAAATATAGCATTAATTGTGATGAAATTGAACATTTTTGAGCTGAAAACATAGTTCATATGAGCATCAACATGTTGAACAGAACTGAAATCCTGTCCATTTGCAGAACTGACCTTTACGAACACAAAGTTCCTTTGGATTCACTGAGATTGATTTCTTATGCACAAAGACAGAAATAAGACCTCTAAGCAAATTTTAGCCGATGAATATACAACAGAACAGCTGTAGAATAACTGACCACTGCACTGACCACTGTGCATGAAAGGGTTAAGCCTCAAATTTTGAAACAGATGTGGAGTGAAGCGTTCATATGAGACTTACTGGGTGATCTTTTTGCTGCTACAGTCTGCTTTCACTCATCTTTTCTCTACACTCTTGTTCTTTCCTTGGGAATATGAAGGTCAGGTGAAGGTAATGCTCGGGATTATGGGAGCTCAGTGACTGGTCCCTGTGCCCGCCATGAAAGGGTGAAGTTAATGGTTCGGAGAGGAGTGGGAGGTCTCCAATATCTCTGCAGCAGGCTGTGAAAGCGGATGCCTTTTATTGCAGATTGACCCTCTCAAACTGCAGCGAGAGGCCTCTCACCTGATGTTCTGGACGGGGACCTGGAGCTGAGGGGGGGTGGGCAGTAGAGAGGAAGGGGGTCTTCTGGATTTACAGTTAATGTACCGGTGTTAATGAAGCTGCTATGCTCCGCTGGCTGCCTTTGCCACATCATGTCGGAGCGTCCAACCCCTTGTTGATCACCGTGGGTCTGCTGTGGGTCATAAGTGCCAATAAAACGGTGGCCTCCCCACCCCCAGATGACTTTGGGTCTGATGGGTAATGGTGGGTGGAAGGGTGAAGGGGAGGGGCGGCTTTTACAATTGTCAGCAACTATGTAGTGCTGCGCAGAGAGCAAGGTCTTTGTCATGTCCAGAACAGCTTTTAGTCAAAGTTTAGGCCAAGTTTGAGTTTGAGCCTGTGAAACGAATCTAAATGGAAGATGAATGTGTGAATCTTGCTCCAAGATGTCAGATGACCATCATACATCATACATCATGAACCAAAATGGAAAAGAAGACGTGAAACAATATAAATTGTTTTGCAAGCCTAAATTGTTATATTCTGATTAATATTTTGGATCTGTATTTTGTATTTTTAAAGGTCAGGTTTGTGTGTTGTGTTGAAACTAACACCTGTGTGTGCTGAACTTGGAGAAAAGGTCAGATTCTACGTAAAAGTGTCTGTTTTAGGGATGCACCAATACCACTTTTTTCAGGACCGAGTACGAGTACTTACATTTGAGTACTTGCCGATACAGAGTACTGATACGAGTACTTAATAATCCCATTCCAGTTGTTAGTTCCTTTTGTAAATGTGCTTTATTGTCGTTGTCATTAGTCTGACTGGAACAAAGTGCTGCTACTGACATTTAATGTGTTGGAATGAGCGTTTGTCAATTAATCCAGCGGGGGCGCCGATCTGAATTAACCATACTGGACAAATACCACGAAGAAGAGGAAAGTTTAATGAAGAAGAAGAAAGTCAGTAATAACAAACATGGAGACGACAGAGGGAACACTAATGTGATACTAATGTTGCAGCGTTTTCACTGGTAAGGTTTAAAAGTTTAGCTTCAGCAGGAAGAGAAAAGAGAAATGAGAGATAAGTTTGGTTTTCTCTTCTGCTGGCTGTTGTCTGTACTCCCGCTGGTATTCTCCATCTGGGTACTCATCCTCCATCACCTGGAAAACAGATGGAATGTACGCAGAGGACGGACAGAACGCTGCGTCTGTATCTGTCTGTGTCTGGAACGTTACTGTCAGTTAGCGTTACTTTTATCACCGTCATTTATCTGGTTCAATCTCCACACTCTTCACACTCCACACACATTATTCCTCCTCCTCGTACCTGCTGCACTGAACTGGGAATGTCACACGGCCGTAAATGGTATCGGTGCATTTGTATCGGATATCTTTTACGAGTACGAGTACACACACTAAGTATCGGTGCATCCCAAGTCTGTTTTGCAGATTTGGTAATATTGTGGTTAGGGCGAAGTGTGTTAATCTAGGTTATGAATTTAAAAGGGACTTTCTGTGGTCAAGAAATGCCAGCCTAATTGCGCAAGAGCGTACTTACTGAAACTCTTTGTGGTTAAGCTATGCAGTGTAAACTGAATTATTGGAGCAAATGTCAAACCAAGGTTTGATTGACAGGCGTCCGAGTCGCTTGTTAAACTCAGGTGAACTTTCAAATGTGTTTTTCTTAGAATTAGCTTATGTGGAGTGACTGATGTATGTCTGACGTGTTTTTGAATGAATGAATGAATGAATGAATGAATGAATGTTTATTTCAGTTAAATACAAAACACATACATATTAAAAAAACAACAAAACAAAACTCCTACATATTAAAAAAACAAACATAAAATTAACACATTTTGTAACTGAAAAAGGAAGAAGCTGAAGCCAGAGGCTTATTTCTGCTTCTCCTATTTACATCCTTAGTCCAAGTCCACACCTTAAGTTGCAGCAGATAAATACTTAAACTTAAATTATACTACATTCAGTGTAATAAGTTATTTTGTAATCATATTACTTTCATAGCCCTTCATAATTTGACAAATTAAATTCTTTTTGAAACTCAACAGTGAGCTACACAATTTCACTTCATCCTTCAGTTCGTTCCATAGCTTGGCACCAATAACTGAAACACTGTGATATTTAACGTTTGTTCTTACTTTACATTTTTCAAACACAAACATCCCTCTTAAATTGTAATGTCCTTCTCTTAACTTAAACATTTTCTGAATACAAAAAGGAAGGTGTTTACTTTTAACGTGAAACATAAATTCCATTGTTTTTAAATTCACAATGTCAAGAAATTTTAGTAAACCAGATTCTACAAAAAGTGGATTACTTGATTGTTTTACCCAGTAACAACTGTTCAACCAGTCATTGAGATCATGTACCAAATAAGGAAGTCTTCCAAGAGTGACTGAAGACTATAAAATGTAATGAAGAAGATTTCAGAAAAGGAAAAAAAAGAGACGAATAGTGTGTTTGATGCAAGACTAGTTGATAACTGACTTCTTTCTTGTCTGTAACTTTTTCTATTTTTGCCTGAAGCAATAAATCAAGCTTTGTTTTAACTTTTTAAACCTCAACCCTTCTTTTTGGTGAATTCTTCATTTCTTCTGGGTTGGTCCTTCCATCCGAAACATAACTGGTGAGTTAAAAATTAAAGAAGCGACCCCCCTCTGGGATAGTCTGGATTTGAGCTGGACTTCATTTTTTGGAGTAGTGGAGTAAGGTGGAGAAACACCGGTGGTCAGGCACTTTGCCAACACGTAGATGTTGTCCAGGGTGCAGCAAAGTCAGTTACCCGATGTATAAAGATAAAGGATATCTGGGGCAATAATCCATTTAATTAATATTATTGTGGTTTTTGGAGATTATTGTGCTATGTGTCACAAGCCTGTGAAAGCTGAAATAAACAACAGGTTTGTAAAAGCAGCTTTTAAACTGAAGGGTCACTGTCCAAAAGTAGGCAGCAGACTTGTCCCAAATGGACTGAGAAGTGTGTGGTCGAGGAGAAAAGCTTTTAAATGGGTTTTTATTGCTTTCAGTGCCATCTGTCAGAGTTTTATTTTGACAGACGTGCCAAAGGTGGCAGTAGCTGGCAGTTCCCATAGTAACGTAAATATATGACTGAGATAAATGTTTAGAGATGTAACACAAATATTATGACCCTGAAAGCATTAAATATGGATTTACAAACATAAAAAACAGAGACTGAAAATCATGTGTGTGACATAAAAGTGTAATTTCGAATACAACTGTTAAACACTGTAAGCCTGGATTTTGTATTTACTAAAATGCTTTAATTACAATGTACTTAAATAATTTTAGTTTTATTACATCACTATAAAACGTAAAGTATATTCTACTAATTTGTAGACATAGTTGAAAGTATGAAACAGTTTAAGTTGAATGGATTTAAATCACTCAGTTTTAGTCATGACCACACCTTTTTTTAATCTCTGCATTGCATTGTGGGTATTGGGCATGTTGTTGAAAATGTGTTCTTTTCCTGTGCAGGGGTTCAGCGGGGTTGTGATGTTTGTGACTTAATGTGTGTATGGCAATATTTATTATCATTAACGAAAACTAATGAAATGATGAAAACTAGAACTGAAAAAACATTTTCGTTAACTGAAATAAATAAAAACTATAACTAAAAAAAACAACCACACCTAACTGAAACTGTGTTGTGTGTTTACCAAACTAACTAAAAGAGATAAAAAAAATTATGGATAAAATTCCCTTCGTTTTCGTCTTTGTCAACATTGGATTGATACGAAAATGATTTATTTCACTCTAGCAATTTTAGCTAGCGGCACCATTCGGTCCGTCACTTCTCGTCACTTGTGGTTTCCAGTCGTCTTCTGGTCCCCACTCTACCTGGAAACATGGAGACTAAAGTTATGAGAAAGCAGCAGAGTCTTGTCTGGGATTTATTTGAATATAACAGCGAGGAAGATAACACGACAAAACTAAAATTAAAACTAAACTAAAACTAAGCATTTAGGAAAAAAAAATTAAACTAATAAAAACTAGTAAACCTGCTCTAAAAATGAATTAAAACTAACTGAATTAGAGAAAAAAAAGTCAAAACTAAATAAAAATAAACTATAATGAAAAATCCAAAACTACTATAACCTTGGTGTATGTCAGTGTTTATTGGCCTTTTTGTGTTTGTTTTTGTATTTTTGTACAGCTGCACCATGAGTCAGAGCCAGAGGAAGAACTATGGATTTACTGTTCATCTAAGTTTGTTCTTTTTCAGTATAAATCTTAATGCTTTGCCAAATTAAAAGCACTTCCTGTACTGGCAAATTACATTGAGCTAACTTCCTGCCAGACTTTCATCGATGCTACATAATATTAAGTTGAAAAATTATACAAAGTAATTTATATTGCAAAAGATTTTAATTTAAATCAACTTGGAATTGAGTCCAATGAACTGATGATATTAAGTCTAATGATTATACAAAGCAACTGACATTACAACGAATTTTAAGTTAAATTAACTTGGCATTTAGTGTGTTGTACTTAAAACAGCAATTCCATTCAAATCAACCAGTTAAGTTTAATACACTCAAGTTTTCATTACTCATTACTTACATTTTTTAAAGCAACAGGTTACCTCAGATTTTTTAGGTAAACTTAACTTATCCGGTCTTACAGTGAATTTGCTTTAATTTTTATTAAATAAAACTATTTTCATTTAACAGTGTTAGTCTTAGATATTTTGTGTGAAATGTTGTGACGTTCTCTCAAGTCTATTGTTGTGCGGCCATGACTCAGAAGGTTGTCCAACAACCGAAGAGTTGGAGGTTCGAATCCCGCTCCTTCCCAGTCGTGTGCCATTGTGTCCTTGGGCAAGACACCTCACCCTCCTTGCCTCCAGTGTCACTCACACTGGTGTATGAATGTGTGTGAATGTTCGGTGGTGGTCGGAGGGGCTGTTTGGCATGAATGGGCAGCCACACTTCCGTCAGTCACTGTAAGCCCGGAATTTGTGTTTACTAAAATGCTTTAATTACAATGCACTTAAATGATTTAAGTTTTATGATGTTACTATAAAATGTTCAATATATTCTACTAATTTGTAGACGTAGTTGAAAGTACAAAAAAGTTTAAGTTGAATGGAATTAAATCACTAAGTTTTAGTCCTGACCACACCTTTTTTGTCTTCACATTGCATTGTGGGTATTGGGCATGTTGTTGGAAATGTGTTCTTTTTCTGTGCAGGGGTTCAGCGGGGTTGTGGTGTTAGTGTTAATTTGGATTTAATGTGTGTATGTCAGTGTTTATTGTCCTTTTTGTGTTTGTTTTTGTATTTTTGTAGAGCTGCACCATGAGTCAGAGCCAGAGGAAGAAGTATGGATTTACTGTTCATCTAAGACTGTTATTGCACAATGGAAATTTTAATGTCACATCGAATTAACAGCTCTTCCTGTACTGGCAAATACCATTGAGCCAACTTCTATTCATGCTACAACATATAAAATTGGATAATTTCATACCTATTTTGGTCAGAAATAGGATTTTGACTTTGATAATCTTGAAAGAAGTTGTTTAATCAATGATAAATTAATCTGGCTGCAATTGAGAACATTAGTCGGCGTAACCTAAAATGCTGAGTTGAATGGTTGGATAGTGGGGTTGATTTTACAACAGATTTAAAGTACAAATAACTTGTCTTTTAGTGTTTTCTACTTAATAGTTTAAGTTCAATACTTTTGGCATTTAAGTTGAACCTACTTAAACCAATTGATTAGTCGAGCATTACTCAAATCATTTAAGTGCAATCACTTGCCTCATATTTTTGGAGAAAACTCTACTTATCCGGGCTTACAGCAGCTGTGGATACAAATGTAGTTTACCACCACCAGAGCAAGGTTCTAATAGTTTTGGATTTTTCATTATAATTTAGTTTTATTTAGTTTTGACTTTTTTTTTCACTAATTCAGTTAGTTTTAATTTGTTTTTAAAGCAGGTTTGCTGTTTTTATTAGTTTTTGTTATTTTCTACAGGGTGGGGAAGCAAAATTTACAATACTTTGAGGCAGGGATTGAAAGACAGTGTATGACCAATTAGTTTATTGAAAGTCATGAGAATTTATTTGCCACAAGAAAACTGACATAATAGAAAATGTTTTTATTCTATGTGTCCTCCTTCTTTCTCAATAACTGCCTTCACACGCTTCCTGAAACTTGCACAAGTGTTCCTCAAATATTGGGGTGACAACTTCTCCCATTCTTCTTTAATAGTATCTTCCAGACTTTCTGGTAATAGTTTTGCTCATAGTCATTCTCTTCTTTCCATTATAAACAGTCTTTATGGACACTCCAACTATTTTTGAAATCTCCTTTGGTGTGACGAGTGCATTCAGCAAATCACACACTCTTTGACGTTTGCTTTCCTGATATGGGCAAAAGTTTCTGCAAAGGTATGGATAATAGTGTTAGGTATGATTATGACATCAATATATGTTTGGTTTCAAAACAATTGACGTAGTGCCTGCTGAGAAAAAACAACTAAATGTTCATTGTAAATTTTGCTTCCCCACCCTGTACATGCTTAGTTTTAATTTATTTTTTTTTTATATCTTTTCTCTTCTTCTCTGTCGTATTCAAATAAATCCCAGACAGGACTCTGCTGCTTTCTCCCAACTTTAGTCTCCATGTTTCCAGGTAGAGTGGGGACCAGAGGACGACTGGAAACCACATATACTGGTATCGGATCGGTGCATCCCTAGTTACAAAAATAACCTATAGCTGCAGCTCTAGTTCAGTTGAAATTCACCTCATACTAATTAGTAAAATCATACATCACACTGATGTTATTCGCATATAGAACAATGTACCCAGAACACAAGACAAGACGGTTCTCATCTCCATCTGAGTTCACTGAGGTGTTTAGCAATGAGGAGATTCCTAGACCGATAAGCATTAATTGTAGCTATTTAGAAAATGAAACGTTTCCAGTCTATTAAGATGAACATGAGCTGTCAATCATCTGTCATTCAGCGGGTAAATCCAGATGGAACTGATGGCACACCGAACGCCTTTTCCCGAGTCCAGTCATCGGTAAAGCTGATAATCAGCACATGGAGATTAGAAAAATGCAAATGGTGTTTAATTCTTACTTTTTACAGCGACGGAACGTCAAGAACAGTCGTCTGTGTGGATGTGAGGTATATGTACAGTATTGAACGCATCACACGGGAACACAAAAGCAGTGTGTGTCATTATCACAGCGGCACACCGGCCTCTCTCAGGTCTGTCAACCTCAATCACATCTTTCTAAATCAGACTATTCAGCGTCGTCCATTCATCCAGAATCAGGTCATCGAGCGCCCACAATGACTCGCTCTCTCTCTCTCTCACTCTTCTTCTCTCTTCTTCTTTCGCTCCTCTCGGTGACAGGACTGTGGACAGGTGGGCGTGCAGGTGTGTCCATTGATTCAAAATGACAGCTGGCCTCTGAGCTGGTTGCCTAGAGACAGTGGCTTGGCAGGTTTTACAGTGAAGCCCAGCTGCACCTGAGACGGAGACAGGGACCAGAGGACGGGGCCAAAAAGGCGGGACTCAGTAGAGGTCAGCGTCCGCCATGTGATCACGACATTAAATGTTTATGCAAAAGGATCGTTTTCATCACCTTCACTTTTATTTGTCAATGGGGTGTAAGAAAATATCGGTTCTGCAGTATATTGTATGTATGTATGTTTCCTTTCACAATGCTGTATCGATATTAAAAATACACTGTAAAAAAATCTGTAATTTAACAGAATTTTTACCGTTTATTTTACAGATTATTCCTGTATTTTTAAGAAACAGGAATATATCACTGAAATTACAAAAACAGACTGTGAAGCTATCGTCGTCATGCGGCGTCCAGCGTCATCATCTGCTGTTGTCCGTTACAAAACTTTCAATCGTCTTCTTCTCTGAAACTACAATTCCGATTGACCTCAAACTTGGTAGACAGCTTCTTTATGATGATGTCAACAAAAGTTAGAGAAATTATTTGGATCCGGATCTGATTCTGGATTTGGTGCCACTTTGAAAAATGTCCTCATTATAAGAGATAGGAAGTGGATGGATGCAATAACTCAGTAAATATAAATGATATCCAGTGTAAATTTCTACAGTCCAGCCCTGATGGGGAGATGACCCAAACATAATGTCCACATGCTGATCAGGATCTTCTTCTGGATCCGGGAACTGACGGAAAATTTAACATGGGCTCTTATGGAGAAAAAAATTCAATCGTCTTTTTCTCTGAAACTCCAGTTCTGATTGACTTCAGACTTGGTATACAGCTTCTGTATGATGATGTCAACACAAGGGATTGAAGTTATTTTGATCCAGATCTGATTCTGGATTTGGTGCCACTTTGAAAAATTTTCCTATTATAACAGATAGGAAGTGGATTGATCCAATAAATCAGTATCAATGATATCAAGTTGGAATTTCAATTTTTTTACAGATCTGATTGGAGTATGACCAAAACATGGACTATTTCTGTAATAGAATAAATACACAGAACTGGGTGAGAATAAATGTCATCTGGATACATTTCCCAAAGCTTTTCATTTGGCCGGTAAGATACAGGGCCATTGGTCCTATTTTTTAAAAGATTTTTTTTTTTTTTTTTTTTTAACAGAAAAATAAAGTTAAAATACATTTGCAAATGTATCGTAATTTCACAAATATTTCTTTTCTATTTATGAGATTAAACTGTTAATTTAAAGTTTAATACTGTAAAATAAATAAATAAATAAAATGAGATAAAATTACTGACAATTAACCGTAAAAGAAGTATTTGTTCTGTAAGTTCAACCAGACTTGTTTGTTAATTGACAAATATCTTGTGTAATTACAGGAGGTTTCACAACAAAAATGTTGAATAAATGTATTTTTGTGAATGTATAACATGTATGTATGAATGCGTTAACGCGGTAATAACGCATTAACTTGCCCAGCCCTAATTGATATACAAGTTTTTAACATAAAATTAAGTAAAAAACACCACCTAATAACAGAACTTTTCTGCAATTTTAACCTCCTAGGACCCACTGTCCACATTTGTGGACAAGAGTTTCACAACTTTGTACAAAAAAAAAAAAAAAGAAAAGTAAAGAAAACTGTCCACCACAAAGGACATTCTATAACAATTTTAAAAACTGCGTCTGAAGAAACTGTTGCATCATGATGTTTCCAATATAGGCACTTATTTAATAAAAAACAAAAAAGCTGGTACTTTGCTGACATTTCCTGGGTCTTAGGAGGTTAAGCCCTATTATTTGTTTCATAACGATGTTCATCCATATTTTTAGGTGATATATAAATATTCTTTATTAAACATTAAAAAGTAAAAAAAAAAGAAGTTAAATTTCATGTAAATTTAGGGCAAAAAACTGTATTTTAAATATGGAAAATCACAGTATTTTTATGAGCTGGTTATTCTCCGTTATTTAATAGTATTTTTTTTTGCCACCCCAGCTGCCGGAATGTTACCATTTTTTTAAATGTTTTTTTTGGGTTTTTTTTGTTTTTTTTTTACAGTGCAGGTAACCGCTGGTAGATGGGGCTGCAGGTACCAAAAACACAACAGATCCATTAAAGATACAAACCCTAAAAGCAAAGCGTAAGCATTCCCACCAGTTTATGAAGTTGTAAATCCAGCGCCATCCTGACGTATGGTTTCTCCTCCTAAACGGGTGTGTGTACGCTCATGCTTCTACAAACTCAGACACACTGCTGGACACACTTTCTCCCATCTGGTCTCGGTGGCTGAAGTCCAGATTGGTCCAGGAGTGCCAGCTGTGAGTGCCTTTACATGGCGCAAGGAGCACCATCTGTACCTGCTAATAGGGATGGGATGGGAGGTAATGTAGTGCTAAATAATGGTGCTGGGCTACTTGGCACGACCCCTCCCTGTAACGTCCCCCACACATCAAAGTGCAATCACTTTCTCAAAGCAGCAATAACGAGGCGTCCTCCTTTCACACTGGTGTCCCTGTGTTTACCACGCTGCGACGGGCGCAATGGCGCTTTATTCACATTTTTATTCATATTTTTATCAACATTAGCGCACATCTGTAATAAAAACTTCCTACATGCAGTGATGTTATGGGAAGTAACTAATGTTGCCTTCACGTACAGTCAGGAAGATGAGCCTTTCCACTTGTGAATTTGAAATTACGAGTGTGTTGTGTTCAAGTGCTTTTGTTGTGGGTTAAGCAGTTTTTTGATTTTTTTTTTTTTTTTTTTTTTTACAGTTTTTTCTGCACACACGTGTAAAGGCATCATATGAACTTCTCCAACCTTTAGACTCTTGGAATCATATTTACTCTTATCTGAGAACCGTTCAAAATGTAAAAATTCATTTCTCTTCCATAACCATGTGAACAGGCTGATTCCAAACTGAACTCCCAAGTTACAGGCAAATTAGTAATATTTAATTACACTCGCTAGTTAGTTTATTCCTTCCTTTATGATGGAGGAGAATTAATAAGACCTTGTACAGATTCTGGATGGAGTCAAACCAAATTTCTGCCTCTGAAGCAGTGATGCATATGAAGGATTATTATATGGTGCATATAAACATGCAGCAACAGCCTGAGGAAGCGCTTCAACAAAGATCAAAACAGGACAAGAAAAAGGCCTCAGTGAACACTGTAAGCCCAGACTTTGTATTTACTAAAATGCTTTAATTACATTGTACTTAAATGATTTCAGTTTTATTCCATTACTATAAAATGTTCAGTATATTCTACTAATTAGTAGACATAGTCGAAAGTATGAAAAAGTTGAAGTTGACTGGATTTAAATCACTCAGTTTTAGTGGTGACCACACCTTTTTATCTCCACATTGCATTGTGGGTATTGGGCATGTTGTTGAAAATGTGTTCTTTTTCTGTGCAGGGGTTCAGCAGGGTTGTGGTGTAACTGTTCATTTGGACTGAATGCAGTGGTTTCCAACCTTTTTTGGCTCATGACCCCATTTTAACATCACAAATTTCTGGCGACCTCAGGCATTCAAAATGGAGACATTTTTTGGGTAAAATTCATTTGTGTTTGATCACGTAATAGTTTGTTATAATATGTTTCAAATAAACATTTATTTTAGACGACATTTACGCTATATAATGTAAATTTTTATTAGTAAGTTTCAATCAATAATTTTTTAATCAATTATTAGAAATTTCAGGTGACCCCATTTGAATTCCAGGCGACCCCCATGTGGGGTCCCAACCCCAAGGTTGAAAAACACTGACTTAATTTGTGTATGGTAATGTTTATTGGCCTTTTTGTGTTTGTTTTTGTATTTTTGTAGAGCTGCACCAGGAGTCATGGGAAGAACAATGGATTTACTGTCCAGCAATAATTGTTCTTGAGCAATATAAATCTTTATACCTTGCCAACTTAAAAGTACTTCCTGTGCTGACAAATTGCATTGAACTAACTTCCTGCCGAACTTCCATCCACACTACAATGTATTAAGTTGAATAATTATACAAAGCAATTTATATTGCAAAAGATTTTCATTTAAATCAACTTGGAATTGAGTCCAATGAACTGATGATATTAAGTCTAATGATTATACAAAGCAAATGACATTGCAACAAATTTGAAGTTAAATTAACTTGGAATTTAGTGTGTTGTACTTAAAATAGTAATTCCATTCAAATCAAGCATTTAAGTTTAATACACTCAAGTTTTCATTACTCATTACTTGAATTTTTTATGGCAACTCAGATTTTTAAAGTAAACTTAACTTATCCGGTCTTACAGTGAACAGCGGCAGGCTCCATTTTGTTCCTGAAGGAAGAAATATTATATTTGGGCATCTTCCACTCAACCTGTTTGACCTGTTTTGTAATATTATATGATTTTTCATGTTTTTATGGGTTACTGCAGTCTTTCAATTTATTGGGTATTTTGGAGAAAAATTATTGTATAAATATAGACTTGAAACACTGAGTTGAGTTTTGAATGCTCATCTATGTACCATATGGTGCTAGTAGGAAAGCATTCTGTCCAACAGTCCCATACCGGTGCATGAATTCAGGTATTTAAATACAGTCAGACGTGTTTGTTTAAACCAAAAACCAAACTAATACAGAAATCTCCTTATGCCACTGGGTGCACATTGTAACCTGCTCAGCGTGTTGTCCATCTGTCTGTGACCGACCACGCTCAGTTTCTTTCACAGCCCCCCCACCCCCCCCCACCCACACACACATGCATTCATCTCCATTAAAGCCGGTGAGAGGTCTGCCAAGCCCTTCACACCTCTGTCAGTGCCCATACTTTGGATGACATTGAGCCCAGCAGTAGTCAAAGAGCTGCAGGGGAGGTGAAGGAAACGCCAGCTCCGTATCAGACTGGTGTTTCCATTACTGTTGGTACGATTTTTTTACATTACCATTAATACAGCTATCGATTATTTTTTTAATCGATTAATCTTTTGATTATTTGTGATTCGATGCAATGAAAGAATTACCCTATTTTCCGGACTATAGAGCGCACCTGAATATAAGCCACTGTTGTGTAAAATTTACGACCGTAAGTGGGAGACATCTCTGGTCTCTTTGACGCTCTTCCCCAGTTGTATTTGTGTCTGTACTCCCATCTATGAAGTGGAACTTTGTCGAGTAACAGTCACACAGAGCCAAAGACAAACTCAGAGATTGAGCAGAATTCGAGCCGCATAAAGTGTTTATTCATTCACGAAATAAACACTGCAGATATCTGCAGAAACAACTGACTTTTCGCTCTGGGAGACCGCTTTTATATCGTCAAAAGTAGGTTGGGCTTAGTTACAAACCATACCCATTTTTTATCATATTTTGAACATTAATCTTGTCACGTCAGAAACCCCCCTTTTCAGCTTGTCTCCAATAGGGTAAGGTCTTTTTGGTGTCTGTCAGGATTGGTCCCAGTATTTGATTACCATATATAAATATGTAACTTTTTCTCAGAAAATGTTAGGTACTTCCCAGAATGCTCAAAAACTTTCACTTACGTGTACGTCTTTTGCACACCACATTTTCCGGAACTTTCCATGAGCTCACATGTTCATTCTGCCCGCCCTGTTTTGTAACTTTGCATAAATTCACGTGTTCCTTTGATGGCTACACGAGTCTGTTCTTTTATGGGTCTCCCAGGAAAAAAAGTCAACTACTCTGTTACAACCATCACATTATATTGAAATTTAACTTTTGGTATGCAAATGAATACTTTTGATTGTAAAATGAATACTTTGATTAAAATACTGTTTTTTTGACACCACACCACACCCACCAAATTTTAAAAGAAAAAAATATTTGTACATATATAAGCCGCACCTGACTATAAGCAGCAGGTGTCCATGTTCTAACATGAGGTTGTTAAACGTATCGTATGAAATGGGAGTTGAATATGACTTTAAATTTTACAATGTCAGGTGAATACCATAAATCATACATCATGAACTAAAATGTAGGAGAGGAAAAGTAACATCATTAGTTGTCTGCTTAATCTTTACATTACAAAGTTGTTTTGCTAGAAGAGTCTTTTTATTTTTTGCAAGTCTTAAGTTACATTCTGAGTTATATTTTCCAACTGTATCTTGTATTTTTATTTTAAGAGGTACTGAACAGTCAGGTTTGATTCGTGTGTGTGTGGTTTTGATTGAACTCACACCTGCCTGCGATGAACTCAGAGCAGAGGTCAGATTCTACCTAAAAGATCTATTTTTACAGCTTTAGAAAGTAGTTGCGGTAAAAAGAGCGTAGAGCAGAAAAAAACTGAATACGAACTAGGGGATTTTTGTGGTCCAGACATGCTAGCCTAACAATGCAGGTGCTAAGCAAAGGCTTGCACGTGCAAAAGCATGTGCTTTTCTTAGAATTAGCTTATGGAGTGACTGACATGTTCTGTCCATTAACTATGATTAACCAATAATAAGCCTACGACGAGTGACGTCATTGAATAATGGGAGTCTCCAACAGTCACTAAAGACTATAAAAAGTAATGAAGGAGACTCCCTCGGGGTGATCCTTTTTCCTTTTGACAAGTGTGTGTTTTATAGAGAAACTAGTGGTAAACTGCCTTCTCTGATAATTCACAAGTTTTGATTTCTATAAACTTTTGCTGTCTTTAATAAACCAGATTCCGGACTAACCTTTTTTAAAACTCAACCCTTCTCTTGGTGAATTTTTCTTCATTGTCCTGTTGTGTTCCTCCGACACCGACTTCAAGAGGTAAGTCCTTTTTAAAATGATGTAAGTGAACCCCCATCTCCCAGCAGTTTGGGTTTTTACCTTAGCCCTTTAGACTTTATTCGGCTCCTGAGCAGATAAAGAGACACCGACTTTGCCCTTTGCATCACGTAGACCTTTCCTAATTTCGCGAAGGTACACTTCCGGTGGAACAAATATGGAAAATTTTGGAACAACAGTCTCCTCCTGAGATCCTTGAGTCTACGTGCGTTACAAGATATTTCCACAGACAGATGGTAAACAGACAGATTATTTAAATATTCATTTCCATACCTGAACTTCTTTTTTCCAAACAGTGCCTGGAACACGGCAGGAACAGGCTGGTTCAAAAACCCAGAAAAGTCATTGATCTGTATCTTCATCTTCCTTCTGCTCATTGAAACCACTGCAGTTGTCTTCTTCAGTGTCGGAGTTGAACATCCTCAGAAAGGCTCTGTCACACTCCTTCTACGTCTCTCTTGCGTTGTCTCTCATTGTCTCTTCCGTGCTGCAGTTCTATTTCCTTCTTTACAGACACATCGATTGATTTTAACTTAAAAGCTGCATCATATGCATTTCTTCGTGTGTTTTCCATGAGGGGTTGTGCAAAATGATAGTTCAAACTTCAGCTTCAAACTTCTCCTCTTCATCACCTCTTCCTCCTGTCTGTCTCGCTTTTGTGCTTCCTGCTAGAGCGCCCCCTGGAGGCCGTTAGCCTGTAGAAATCTATACATGAGCTGAATCGTTGTATAAGCCGCAGGGTTCAAAGCGTGAGAAAAAAGGAGCAGCTAATAGTCCGGAAAATACGATATATCCTCCTGCAGTGCTGTGGAAAATATTTAAAAAAAAACACCGAATGCAATGATTTGCAAATCTCATAAACCCCTATTTTATTCACGACAGACCATACAAAACATATCAGATGTTTACATATGTTGCTAAAAGACTGGAAACGGACTGAACTGATCTCCTTGAATGCTTTTAAATCCAAACTCAAAGTGCTACAGACTAACTCAGTGACTTGCACTTGTTTTTCATAGTTTGACTTGTCCTGTAAATTATTCTGTGTTGTAACTGTGTGTTTTATTTCATGCTGCCTCTTGGCCAGGACTCCTTTGGAAAAGAGGTTCTTCACCTCAATGGGATCTTTTTTCCTGGTTAAATAAAGGTTAATAATAATAATAATAATAATCCGTGCAGACCCAAACATCCACCACAACCAACAGCATCTATATGTAAAATGTTTATCAATACATGTAAATGACTGTTTTTGGTGGCCGTTAGCCTGTAAAAATCTATACATGAGCCACATCGTTGTATAAGCCGCAGGGTTCAAAGCGTGAGAAAAAAGTAGCGTTATTAGCGTTAGTAGGCTTATAGTCCAGAAAATATGGTATTTGAATATAACAATACAACAACAATAATAACAGATAAAAGTTTACATAACAATAAGACCAACAATACCAAGCTGAATTAGCGAGGGTGTCAGGTTCTGCTGCTATGGCAGAGTCTTGATGCAGGAGATCAGTCTTCCAATAGGGTAGGGATGGGAATCGTTAAGAATTTAACAATTCCGATTCCATTATCGATATTGCTTATTGATCCGATTCCTTATTGATTCTCTTATCGATTCTCATTGGGTGAGGGAATAAAAGAGTACAAATGGGTGTGTTTGCATTAACTGTCTTTTATATTTCCATCTCTGCACAGAAAATAGAACATATACAGTATGGACAAATAATAAGAACAGTTGAAGCCGGGCCGGTTCGGGGGGGGGGGGGGGGGGTACAGTGAAAGTGAAACTAAAGACGCTTTACTAATTCCTCTATTGCTGCATTTCTACTACGTGGAACCGGTTCGACTTGGCTCACCTTGTCTCCTGTTGTTGTGCACCTCATTTCCTTCCCCTTCTTACCTTCGGAAACTTGGATTTGAGGAGTTACGATGTTTGTTGCAAGCACCGGAACCGGAACTGGCCCGTCGTTCACTCTGCCGCTACATTCACAAGCACCGCTACGTAGAGAATCAAATACGTGACATTCCTGTAAATGAATCACATGCTGTGGACAAATGTTTGAACATATTGGTGGGATTCCACCCTTTAGAAGAAATGGAAGCTTTGACAGTGTTCCAGTGGACCTGGTGTCGTCTGTTTAGACCGTTTCTGCCTCAACACCATGTTAGCTACGTTCTGACCAAAACAATGCAGCGTACGCGTGACGTCATCGCACATGCGCAACGAAGGTGGAATCAATAAGCAAAATCGTTAAGCAGGCAGGCAAACGATTCCAAGGAATTGAGCTACTGGGAACCGGTTCTCAAAAAGAACCGGTTCTCGATTCCCATCCCTACAATAGGGTTTCACTGGAGAATAACTCAACTAATTCAATCAAAGTCCATATATGACTTCCCATCAGTGCTCAATAGTAACTATAACGATATCTCTAACCATTTATAAACCATCAAAATATGGACCATGATAAGAAAAGGCAAAAGTTTAATATTTTTTAAAAGTTAATCAAAAATTTTAATTTGTCAAAAGTGTTGCGCAAACTTTATAGACATTGTCCCAGGGAAGCTACAACTAAAATTTAACATGAATTCAACCAATAGTTTAGGGGAAGATTGTTGAGATCTAGACATTGGTGACTTTGAGATTGACCCTTTAAGGTCCTGGGACCATGTGCGTCACAATGAGCGTCCGTGCGAAACGCAACCGTGGAACCAATGTTTAGCTGCAGTGAAATGAAGGAAATGAAGCTTCGATTTGAGGAAATTGTAATCGAATAATTGTTTTGAGTCGATTCATTGATTTATGGTTTCAGCTATAATCTGAAATTCTGTTGGCTTGTTTGCTTAGGTCAGGGGTGTCAAACATGCGGCCCGGGGGCCAAATGTGTCCCGCCAAAGGTTCCAGTCCGGCCCCTGGGATGAATTTACAAGGTGCAAAAATTCCACAGTCAAGGCTGTGGAACTCATTTTATTTCAGGTTCCACATACAGACCAATATGATCTACAGTCACATAATAACAGCAGAATAACCTACAAATAATAACGACTCCATATTTTCTTCTCGGTTTGATGTGGAAAAAAAATAAAAAATAAATTGTGCCTATAAATAATACAAACTTCAAACTTTTCCTCTTTGTTTTAGTGCAAAAAATAACATTAAATTATGAAAATATTTACATTTACAAACTATCCTGTAACAATAAAATGTGAATAACCTGAACAAATATGAACAACCTGAAATGTCTAAAGAAAATTAAGCACAAGTTTAACAATGTTCTGCCTGTTACTCAGTGTTTAGTGTCTTTGTAGATCTGACCCATAATGCACATGTAGAAATTAGAGCTGCAACCTATTAATCAACTCAAAGTGATAAAAAAAAAAACATTCAACTACAATTCTCCTGAATCAAAGCTTTGTTTCCTTCATTTCTCTGCTGTTAAACATTGGTTCCACTGTTGTGTTTCACACGGACGCTTATTGCGACGCACACAGAAGCTTCAATTCAGGAAAACTGTAATAGAATATCTCCCTTCAATCAATTCGAGTCGATTAATCGAATCGGGAATTTTTGCATTGGCTTCAAGCACCTTGTCGATTAATCGGTTGCAGCTCTGGTATAAATGATAAGTTGAGGCAGAATATCGTTAAAATTCCACTTAATTTTCTTAAGAAATTTCAGTTTTTTCAGGTTATTCACATCTGTTTTGTTTGGATGGTTTATAAAACTAAGTATTTTCATAATTTAATGGGGTTTTTTGCACTAAAACAAAGACAAAAATTTGGAGTTGTCATTATTTATCGTTTATTATGTTATTATTTTACTGGTTCGGCTCACTTTAGATCAAATCAGGCTGAATGTGGAACCTGAAAGAAAATGAGTGTGAGACCTCTGGCTTAGGTGAACCTTGCGTCAGGGTCTGCAGTTTATTGCCATTCGCTGATGAAGAACGCTATGTATGAATCGGTGGACAGGCTGGGTGGTGGTGGTACCGAAATATTACCGCACAGTGGGATGACACGCCTTCTGTTCCAATCTAACATCATCCTAATGAGCAGCACTTTGTGTGGGGCTTTGATTTTTCATTTTCATGTTATTAGTTTATTAGTTTATTCGTTAGTTTGATCCCCATTAGCTGCTGCACACCACAGCAGCTCCTCTTCCTGGGGTCATTAACAACAATAAAAACAAAGCACCACAATTTCCCACAACTCACTCAACAAACAGGATGTACATACACTCAACACAACAACACAAAAACCAAAAATCAACAACAGCACACAATACAAAACAATTACAATAACAATAATAATACCTACAACAACAAGAGGAAAAAAGAATGAACAAATAAACCCAAAAGATAGAAACAAAAAACAGCTCCACAACAAACAAAAGAAAAACAAACCGTCTAGATCAGGGCTCTCAAACTCATTTTCTTTCAGGTTCCACATTCAGCCCAATTTGATCTCCAGTGGATGGACCAGTAAAATAGTAACACAATAACCTTTTTATAATGACAACTGCAAATTTTTGTCTCTGTTTTAGTGTAAAAAAAAAACAAAAAAAACCCCAAAACATTAAATTATGAAAATACTTACTTTTATAAACTATCAAAAAAAAAAAAAAAAAAAAACTGAATAAACTGAAATTTAAATAAAAAAACTTAAGAAAATTTAGTGCAATTTTAACAATATTCTGCCTCACCTTATCATTTCTACATGTGCGTTATGGATCAGATCTACAAAGACTCTAAACACTGAGAAACAGGCAGAAAATTGTTAAAATCATGCTTAATTTTTTTTTTTTTTTACACATTTCAGGTTGTTCATATTTGTTCAGGTTATTCACATTTAATTGTTTCAGGATAGTTTGTAAATGTAAATATTTTGAATGAATGAATGAATTTATTTCTGGTTTTACATCAATCATTGTACTCAGTACATTAATCATAATACACATAAATAAATATTTCCATAATTTGACATTATTTTTTGCTCTAAAACAGAAAAAAAAATTGAAGTTGTTAATTCTAGATTTGTTTTTGTTTAATTGAAGTTTTTTTTTTTTTTTTGGCTCAATTCAAGATTTATTTTCACTTAATTGAATTTTTTTTGGCTTAATTCAAGATTTTTTTTTTTTGCTTAATTCAAGATTATTTTTTACTTAATTGGAGATTTTTTTTTTTTTGGCTTAATTCAAGATTTTTTTGCTAAATTTGAGATTTTTTGGCTTAATTCAAGATTTTTTGCTAAATTTGAGATTTTTTTTTGCTTAATTCAAGATTTTTTTTTTTACTTAATCGAAGATTTTTTTGGGCTTAATTTTTGATTTTTTTTTTACTCGATTGAAGTTTTTTTTTTTTGGGGGGGGGGGGCTTAATTCAAGATTTTTTTTTTTTTGCTTAATTCAAGATTATTTTTTACTTAATTGGAGGTTTTTTTTTTTGTCTTAATTCAAGATTTTTTGCTAAATTTGAGATTTTTTGTCTTAATTCAAGATTTTTTGCTAAATTTGAGATTTTTTTGGCTTAATTCAAGATTTTTTGCTAAATTTGAGATTTTTTTTTGCTTAATTCAAGATTTTTTTTTTTACTTAATCGAAGATTTTTTTGGGCTTAATTTTTGATTTATTTTTTTTTACTCGATTGAAGTTTTTTTTGGGGGGGGGGGGCTTAATTCAAGATTTTTTCCTTAATTAAAGCAACATTTTTTTTTTTTTTTTTTTGCTTAATTCAATTCAAGACTGTGGAATTTTTGCACTTGGCAAAAACATCCCATGGGCCGGAATGGAACCTTTGGCGGGTCGGATTTGGCCCCTGGGCCGCATGTTTGACACCTGTGGTCTTGATGATGTCATTGTAGGATGTGCAATAGCTCAGTTATTCTTGCGTAAATATGAAAATTCTTAGCCTTTCAGAAAAACTGACTGCTTGAATTCCTAAAATTAAAAAATTGTGGCAGTTTATTCCATGCCACCACTGTCCTTTATTTATTTGACAAGAACATTTTACATTTATTCACATTACTGTAAATGCTAACTCTAATTCATTGATGCTCTAATAACATAACATAACATGACAGTGATCTGCTACTTATGCTAGTTTTACGGCTCTGGCTGCTTTCGCTCATATGACTGATCGCATCCTAACTGCAGTGGATACTGTTGCAATGAAATACAAAAAATGGACCAGATTAATTTATTTTTACACACTGTAATGGTAACTACCAAGGTTATTATCGTTAACGAGAACTAACGAAATGACGAAAACTAGAATTGTAAAAACATTTTCGTTAACTGAAATAAGTAAAAACTATAATTAAAAGAAAAAACGATAACTAACTGAAACTGTATTGTGTGTTTACGAAACTAACTAAAACGTATCAAAATTATGGATAAAATTCCCTTCGTTTTCATCTTTGTCAATGTCAGATTGATATGAAATCGATTTATTTCCTTCAAGCAATTTTAGCTGCTGGCACCATATGATATTTAATGGTCCGTCACTTGTGGTTTCCAGTCGTCTTCTGGTCCCCACTCTACCTGGAAACATGGAGACTAAAGCTGGGAGAAAGCAGCAGAGTCCTGTCTGGGATTTATTTGAATTCGACGGAGAAGAAGAGAAAAGATATATATATTAAAAAAAACGAAAAATAAACTAAAACTAAGCATTTAGAAAATAACAAAAATGAATAAAAACTAGCAAACCTGCTCTAAAAACTAATTAAAACTAACTGAATTAGAGAAAAAAGAGTCAAAACTAAATAAAACTAAACTATAATGAAAAATCCAAAACTATTATAACCTTGGTAACTATTTGTTGAATTTTAAATATTTTAGATTAGAACTATATATTACAAATTGTGCCTTTAAGGGCCGCACATTTACATGAACATTTGTCAGTGATTTGAACTACATCATTAACGTCCTTATCGGTCATCAACAACATAATTATGAATGTTCAGTCTCCACTAATCAAATAAAGTGTCCGATGGTGCATGCGGTGTGTGACTGTGGCCAAGTTCACAGTCTGCACAACTCCACCTGTGGTACTGGGTTGGAGCACGAAGAAAATAATATGAATTATTCTCTGTAAAGAAGCAGAAAGGCCTTTTTTTGTCTTTTCATAAGATGGTACAGTGTGTGACAGTCTGTAACTACCTGAAAATACTTATAGACCCATTTGTGTCTACATACAGTCCTCTGTAACTGCAGAACAGGTCTCATTTGTGTATTATTTGCTGCAGAGCAAAGTCCTTTAAATGATAAAAGAAATGTTTCAGTTCAAGTGCAGTGGTGTACAAGTCAGTGCTAAATGTTATGTGACAAAATAGTCTTATTCTGCTAACTCATTCTCTGTTTGTCTGTTTCCTTTTTTGTCTTATACAAATATGGCACCCTGGGTGTTTTACAGACACTTTTATGGACTGATGATATTTCCAGTTACAGTGGGACTTATGAGTGCACCAACTTCCGAGTTTTCTGAGTTATGAGTCGTCCCTTGATCAATTTTTCTTTTGGAGTTGCGAGTCAAAATCCGGTAGTTCAGATACGGCACTAATTGTCGTAGCCAATAAAAGGAAAAATGTTGTAGGACTAGTAGGTATTCTGGTGGTGGATCATCCTACGGACGGGTTCCTCTGGTCAAGCCCATTTTTACGCTACAATTGAGATTTTTCTCTGCGTTTGTACCTGTTGTTTACATGACAACAACGGCCACACCGACCGAAAATAATGGTTTCTAAAAACTCCAGCCAAAGTGGAGATTTCAGCAAATCTCAGTTTTCATGTTTGTGTGTAAACAGAGGGAAACAGAGATCTCGGACAGACATCACATTTTTCAATGGAAATACAACTGTGACTATTGGTTCATTTTATTTTAGCTATGGTTATGGATGCATTTACAGCAGTGGTAGTGTTTATGTTAATGCAGACACTTTTGTGTTAAACATTTCACAAAAGCTCAACTTCTTTTTCTGTCCAGACAAACGATCCTAGCGCCATGACTGTTGCGTGCAAAAGGGTAATGGAAGTAATGGAAATAACGTTTCTGTTGTCCCCGAGGTTTCTCCCTTTTCCCACTGGGTTTTGAGTTTTTCCTTGCCGAGAAGGAGGGTCTAAGGACGGGGGATGCCCTGGACACTACTCATTTTCTTGCCGTTCATTTGACTGTTGTTTACTCTAACTGACTCTGTAAAGCCCTTTGAGATAACCTTGTTGTGATATTGGGCTATACAAATAAAGTTGAATTGAATTGAATTGTTGTGATTCTTTTCAGGATTCTGATTGGTTAATGCAGTGGTTCCCAACTTTTTTTTTTGTTCGTGACCCCATTTTAACATCACAAATTTCTGGCAACCCCAGACATTCAAAACAGAGACTTTTTTTTTTTTTTCAGGTCAGACCACTGATTGGTCAGACAGTCGTCTCTGTGACCCGTCGTTTTACAAAAAACAGATGTGGAAGTTTACAGTAAATATAACAGTAGGTTAATCCACATGATGACAGCCCGCAAAACTAAACCACAGTCAGTCGAGGAGATTCAGTCTTTGGTGGCCAACGTAAAAATTCAGCATGAGCTGGACGGGACAACACGCAATGAGCGAGTTTATCAGCAACTCTGAGCAGACGAAAAGGAGGTAACGCTATGTATAATTGCTATGACGACCAGGTACTGTAAAGTCTGTAGTATCCTTTAATGGAAACAGTCTCCAGGAATAGGACCTGGTACCCAAGTCGAGTTGAGCCGTGTCGAGTCGGGCCGGTTCCACATAGTGGAAATGCGGCATTAGACTGGTGTCTGCTGCACGGAGTCAGTGACCAGTCCATCTCAGCCCAGGTAATCGGACAATACAACGTTACTGTGTCACTACCGGCGCTGGAACAGAAGGAGGAAACATGTCACTGACCGTGCCTGACTGACGGAGCAGTGACTTATGCCGCATTTCCACTGTGTGGTATCGGCTCGACTCAACTCGACTCGGCCTTTTTGCGTTTCCATTACGAAAAAGGACCTGGAATCTGGTACCCAGTACTAGTTTTTTGGTCTCACCTCCGCCGAGGTTCCAGGACTGGGGACCAGATACTAAAACGTGACGTGTACACACTGCAGACCACTGATTGGTCAGAGAGTCGTCTCAGTGACCCACCATTTTACAAAAAACAGATGCAGAAGTTGACAGTAAACATAGTGGTAGGTGAATCCACATGATGACAGACCGAAAACTACACCATGGTTTGTCGAGGAGGTGCAGACGTGAAAATTCAGCACGAGTTTGACGAGACAACAAGCAACGAGTGAGTTTATCAGCAACTCTGAGCAGACAACATCGAAGTAACACGCTGCATTGCTATGACGTCCAGCTACTGTAAACTCAGTAGGATCCCATAATGGAAACGGTCTCCAGAAACAGGACCTGGTACCTGAGTCGAGTCAAGCTGAGCCTGTTCCACAGAGTGTAAATGTGGCAATAGTACTCACATATACTTGTTATAATGTAAGTTTCTGGACCACAAGGAACCACTAGGATTACACATGATCCTTTGAAATGGCTAGCAATGAAAATTCACTACAGGTACTTTTTAACGGTCGCATTGTCAGTTTTCTATGATACTGAGATTTCCTTTTCCATCAGTTAATGTTAACCCAGTACCTGTCAGTTATTTTACAACTTTAGGATTCTTCAGCATCAGCTTCATTTTGGAGCTGAGGTTCTGGGCTTTATTGTGATGATTCTTTTTTAACTGCCGTAAACCCATTACAGTCGACACAAGACAGACAATGTGTTCAGTCAATACTTCTACAAGACAACAACAACAAGCCTGTTCATGTGACCTAAAAATCCAAGAACTTTTCAGATAATTAATCAGACTGATCAGATCTAATGCTATTATACAGCTGTTTTTATGTCTTCTTAATCTATTCTTGCATTTTAGTCTATCATTTTGCTTTTTATTTCCTCTGTACGACACTGTTTTTAATTGTACAACTGCTTTATGTCTGTAATCTATTCTTGTATTCTATTCTTTTATTTTGGTTTTCCCCTGTAAGTCACTTTGGAAAAAGCATCTGCCAAATGCATAAATGTAAATGTCAATCTACTGTTTTCATTCACTTAAGAAATGTGATAATCATAAACTCTGGTTTGGAAGCTCCAGCCCAATATTGGATTTCTTTTGGAGTACGAACAAACGTAGTGATGGTTGAATCAAACTTACTGTTATTGTCTTCCGCTCACGTTTGACTACGTAATTTCCATTTTTGAAGATTTTCAATTTTTCAAATTTTTTTTTTCACAGGTGTAAAAGAACTAAATAAATCAGATTAACATGTATGCATGCAGGAAGAAGAAAATCTGATTTCCTATAATCAGATTACTGCTGTTATCTGATAAAACATCTCAGATTATACTGTTTATATGATCACTTGAATAATCTGATAACTCCAGAAACAATAATAATGATCAGAGTATTAGGGTGCATGTATATGGGGCTCAGTGTTCAGATATTGTATTTCTGTCCTGTTTGTAATGTTGGTAATAACACAAACATCCATGTTGAATCTGGATTGACACTGTCTTCCCTTAATGCAGGGGTGTCAAACTCATTATAGTTCAGTTCCACATTCACCCCAATATGATCTGCAGTGGGCCGGACCAGTAAAATAAAAACAGTGAAAAAAGTAAAATTATATTATGATCAGGTTTACATCTACAAAGTTTCCTTAAAAATCTGAATAACATGAACAACTTGAATTGTCCTAAGAAAAACAAGTGCAATTTTAACAATATTCTGCCTCAGTTTATCAGTTTATCACTTCCATATGTGCGTTACAGTCACACAAAACATTTAGTAACAGGCAAAATATTGGTAAAATTGCATTTACTTTTCTTAAGACATTTCCATTTGTTCATATTTGTTCAGATTATTCATGTGTTTTGTAAAAGTGTAGTTTGGTAATGTAAACATTCTCATGTAATTTTAGTTTTTTACAGCATAGGGTTGCCATAATTTATAGTTTTTTATTATGATTTTGCTGGTTCTGACACACTTGAAATCTAATTGGACTGTATGTGTATGTACATGGAACCTGAATTAAAATGATTTTGACTCCATTGACTGTTAATATATTCAGTGTAATTTTTGCATTTCTCAAATTCATCTTGCGGGCCGGATTTGGCCCCCGGGCCGCATGTTTGACACCTGTGCCCTAATGAATAACACCAAGTGCAAATACGAACAGTAACTGAAATGAAAACCAGTGCATGGTTGATTATATTATACAGGAATACACTATACGGTTGGACTGTAATTATAGGTATACTATGGTTGTCCATAGGGAATTTCTTTGTGTTTTGACTTGTTTTAACACATTAAGTGGTTTGCTATTTTTCTATCTCAGAGCTGTGTTCTGATCTGTAAATGCATGCGTACTTTTCTCTTGGGTAGCATTTGATGTTGTTCCGCGTGGTCTGCCAAATGCTCAATATTCATTTCAATTACACAACACTTCTCTTCTGAAAGTTGTTTTTCACTGTTTGCAAAAATCCCAGTTGGGCTAAAGATACCAACAGCAGAGAAAGAGAGGCGAAGAAGAAGAAAGGGTGCATGTTTACTGGTCACATGTCAGTGCCTTGCTCCTTTGTCTAAATTCATTTACAGTTAAATTGTCTTGAAATGTTAATAAGGTGCAGGATTTCAGCCCATCTCCATGTGTTTTCTACTCCCTGTCACGGCATAAATGTGTACAAAATCAACCCACATTGAAAATACTTAATTACCTCAGTTAGTCAGAGTTGAAACTGCCCTTATTCCAAATTCAGTCCAATGTGAGGGGGCAGCAGAATATATATTGATTTTACGGATCACAAAGAGATGTGTGTGGCTGTTTTGCAAATTGGAAATGCAATTTCCCCCTGACCCTGAGTACCCACACTCCCATCATAATTTAGGTCTGATTACGCCTTCATACTTGTGTAATTTAAATATTTACTGGGCGCCCCATCAACATCCACAATCCTTCTCCCTTCATTTGCATTCTGACACACAGGCCAAAAGGGCAGAGAGGTTTGGAATAAATACAGTCTGTCATCAGCATTTGTTCATTCGGAGCTGGAATTAGCATGGACCTTTAGGCCATTCTCTACACCACATAAGTACTTCTTCTAAATTGGTCCGGAGGGGTTACGATAGCCCGGTGACGACAAAATCAGCTCTAGGTTAGAATATACAGTTTCATCAAATCTTGCCACAGTTGAGTCAAGTGGAACAGTGAGACCATTTATGTTCAACGTTAAATACTCACATGTAAACAGACGGAGCATTCTGTCCGTCCTCTGTGTTCATTACGTCTGTACTTCTGTCCGTCTGCTGGGAGTTTACAGATGCAAACCCAGAGGAAACGGAGCAGTACTTTGAAGAACCATAGGGGACAGTTAGGGATGGGAATCAAGAACTGGTTCTTTTTTAGAACCGGATCCCAGTATCTGGATTCCCTGGAATCGTTTGCCTGCCTGCTTAATGATTCTGCTTATCAATTCCACCTTCGTTGCACATGCGCGATGACATCACACGTACGCTGTATTGTTCTGGTCAGAACGTAGCCAACATGGCGTTGAGGCAGAAACGGTCTAAACAGACGACACCAGGTCCACTGGAACACTGTCAAAGCTTCCACTTCTTCTAAAGGGTGGAATCCCTCCAATATGTTCAAACATTTGTCCACAGCATGTGAATCATCTGATTCACTACTTTGCAGCGCTTGTGAATCTAGCGGCAGAGTGAACACCAGGCCGCCATCCGGGTCCAGTTCTGGTTCCGGTGCGGCCAACAAACGTTGTACCCCCTCAAATACAAGTTTCTGAAGGTAGAGGAAAGGAAATGAGGTGCACAACAACAGGAGACAAGCAGAGTCGAACTGGTTCCATGTAGTAGAAATGCAGCAATAGAGGAATTAGTAAAGTGTCTGTAGTTTCACTTTCACTGTACCCCCCCCCCCCCCCCCCCCCCCCCCCCCCCCCCCCCCCCCCCCCCCCCCCCCCCCCCCCCCCCCCCCCCCCCCCCCCCCCCCCCCCCCCCCCCCCCCCCCCCCCGAACCGGCCCGGCATCATCTGTTCTTATTATTTGTACATACTGTATATGTTCTATTTTCTGTGTAGATGGAAATATAAAAGACAGTTAATGCAAACACACCCGTTTGTACTCTTTTATTCCCTCACCCAATGAGAATCGATAAGAGAATCGATAAGAAATCGGATCAATAAGCAATATTGATAATGGAATCGGAATTGTTAAATTCTTAACGATTCCCATCCCTACCCTATTGGAAGACTGATCTCCTGCATCAAGACTCTACCATAGCAGCAGAACCTGACACCCTCGCTAATTCAGCTTGGTATTGTTGGTCTTATTGTTATGTAAACTTTTATCTGTTATTATTGTTGTTGTATTGTTATATTCAAATACCATATTTTCTGGACTATAAGCCGCTACTTTTTTCTCACACTTTGAACCCTGCGGCTTATACAACGATGTGGCTCATGTATAGATTTTTACAGGCTAACGGCCACCAAAAACAGTCATTTACATGTATTGATAAACATTTTACATATAGATGCTGTTGGTTGTGGTGGATGTTTGGGTCTGCACGGATTATTATTATTATTATTATTAACCTTTATTTAACCAGGAAAAAAGATCCCATTGAGGTGAAGAACCTCTTTTCCAAAGGAGTCCTGGCCAAGAGGCAGCATGAAATAAAACACACAGTTACAACACAGAATAATTTACAGGACAAGTCAAACTATGAAAAACAAGTGCAAGTCACTGAGTTAGTCTGTAGCACTTTGAGTTTGGATTTAAAAGCATTCAAGGAGATCAGTTCAGTCCGTTAGTTTCACTTTCACTGTACGCCCCCCCCCCCCCCCCACCCCCACCACCACAAACTGGCCCGGCATCATCTGTTATTATTATTTGTACATACTGTATCTGTTATATTTTCTGTTCAGATGGAAATATAAGACAGTTAATGCAAACACACCTGTTTGTACTCTTTTATTCCCTCACCCAATGAGAATCGATCAGAGAATCGGATCGACAAACAAAATCAATAATGGAATCGAAATTGTCAAATTCTTATCAATTCCCATCCCTAGGACAGTGTTGAGATTTAAAGAGAATAATTTCCAGAAATGGCAAAACTTTCCGAAAAGTGACTGTATGAGCATATTTGAGATACGACATATTTGCATCAACTAACATTCTCAATATCAACATGAGTAAAACCTTCTCTGTCACTGCCTTGTTCGTTATCGTTAACTTTTTCCTTCTTAATGTCTCAAAAAACAAAAAAAACCTCTACTTTTCTTCTTGGTATTTCACCAGTATGTTCATTCAGAGCAGCGCCCTCTGGTGGATTCATTACTCATTGCAATGCAATGGATGCATGAAATATAAAGGCAATGACGTTTACACTGAGTCTGGTTTCAACCAACTCAATATGTAAAGTGTCATGAGATAACTTTTGTCATGATTTGACGCTATATAAATAAAATTTGATTGATTTATTGTTTGAACAAATGTATTTATTTATGCACGTAAATGGAGCATAAATGGGCCTTAAAACAGATTCAGGGTGAATGTCCAGTTGTGTAATAAAATCATATAGTCCTCCTACAAAAACCAGCCATATGTATTATCAATAAGGCTGGTTACTATGAACATAGTAATGAATTGTTTATGAAATCCAATATTATGAAATTTAATGATTTTGTTTACAATAAAATAATGCAAATAATGTATAAAATAAAATTAAATTAAAGTTACCCCCTGTCTGTGTACAAATGTTCTTCTCAACACATGAGTCTAAATATGATTTGCGAGATGTTTGTAAATTTGTTGAACAAAAAGTTAGAAAAGAGACTAAAAGCAGATGTATATGTGTTGTTGGAGTTAAACTATGGAATGAGTCCAGCATGGATTTAAGAATGTGGAGCTCATTTTTGATATTGAAGAAAAATGGTACATAGGGCAATTTTTGAAGGATACAATTATTAAGATCTTATAAGTAATAAGTAAATAATTTATTTTTGACTCTAATAAATGAAATTATCATTAATTTAGTTGGTTAAGTTTTCTATTTTTCTGGTTTAGTGTTACTGTTTTATGCTTTTGCTTGTTTGTTTGTTTGTATGCATTGTTGTTTTTTTTTTCTTTTTCCTATATTGAATGCTGGGTAGTTTAATTTGTTCTGTAGGACAAGCATTAACAGAAGCGTTCTGCTTCTGCCTGGGCCTTTTCACTCACTTACCTGTTGGTAATGTTTGGAATGTTGACACTGGGTGGATTATGTGATGACTGAATGAAGAATTTCATCATATGATTTTACAAATACACTGGAGATGAGGTAAGTTCAGCTACTTGATAATTGTTTTTTTAACAGTAATATAAAATCAGTTCAATGTATCAACACACTAATTAGCACTAGCTGATATAAATAGAAGATTCATTTTTCTATTTCAAACTGGTGACTCGACCAGGGTGAACCCCACCTTCGCCCATAGGTAACTGGGATGGGCTCCAGTGACCCCCGTGACCCTAGTGAGGATGACACAGGTTCAGAAGATGAATGAGTGACTGACTTTTGTTTTTCACTCTTGAATCTATCTATCTATCTATCTATCTATCTATCTATCTATCTATCTATCTATCTATCTATCTATCTATCTATTGCACAGGTGTCAAACATGTGGCGCAGGGGCCAAAACCGGCCCACCAAAGGTTCCAATCTGGCCCTCAGGATGAATTTGCAAAGTGCAGAAGATATGAACAGTCAAGGGCATCAAACTGGAAAATAATAGCATAATAACCTAGAAATAATGACTCCAAATTTTCTTTTTGGTTTCATGTGAAAAAAATCATATGACATCATGCCTATACATAATGGCAACACCAATTTTTTTTCTTTGATTTATTGCAAAGAACATTAAATTCTGATATCCTTTAATAATAAAACGTCACTAACCTGAACAAATATGAACAACCTGAAATGTCTAAAGAAAACTAAGTAAAATTTGAACAGTCTTCTGCCTGTTTTGTGTCTTGGTAGATCTGATCTGTAATGCACATGAATTAATCATAAATTGAGGCAGAATATTAATCAGATTTTTTCTTATTTCTTCTTATTTTTCTTCAGAAATTTCAGTTTTTTCAGGTTATTCACATCTTTTTTGTTTGGATAGTTTGGAAAATGTAAACCTTTTCATAATTTAATGTTGTTTTTTCCATATAAAAAATTGGAGTTGTCATTATTTATAGGTTACTATGCTATTATTTAACTGGTCTGGCCCACTGGAGATCAAACTGAGCTGAATGTGGAACCTGAAAGAAAATGAGTTTGAGACCCCTGATCTGATTAGTGGATCAACAGATTCCATATTAAACAGATCAGTAGATGGTTTTGGTCACCTGTGGATGTGTGGCTCTGTTTATTTATTTATTTTATTTGCACAAAATAAAAACAGCAATAGAAAAAAACAAACATTCAAACAAGTAACAAAATTGTGCAGGAGAGGTTAGAAGCCGAAAAGAAGGCTTATATGAATACCTCCCCCGAAAAGAACAATACACAAAAAAATTAAAAAATTGTAATGCTGATAGTACGGACCCAGAACCCAAATGCAGAACTAGCAGGCGGATGTAAAAGTTTACAGAGTTTATTATGTTCAGATAGTACAAAAATGAAGGTTGTGATAATGAACAGGATCTTGAGGACAGCAACCAAGGAAGTCCTCGAGGGATTCGTCCTCCGGCCGAGGGACACGAACCCACGGTTAGGCTCCGGGTTTTGAGTCGGCACGCCGACTAGGGAGAAGCAGAGGGAGGTCAGAGACGGAAACAGGTCAAACACGGGAGAGCAAACTGACAGGCAACAGGACATAGGGGTTAAGCTAGCTCACGTACCAAAAAACCAGGCAAAGAAGTCAAAATCCAGGAAGGCAGATGGAGGCAGACAAAACCGACAGGGAGCAGGCAAAAAACAGGCAAAACAGGATGACAAAACGGGTCGAAACACAGGTTGGCAAACAAACAGACAGGATCAAAACGCTGGTAAGTAATCTGCGAGAGAATACGAACTGGCGTCTGAACAGGGGAAAGGACAGGGTATAAATACACAAAAGGGAGGGAAGACAATGAGACACAGGTGGAACACATCAGGGCGGAGTCAGGTAATCAGGGAAAAGGTGAACACGAACCAGGAAGGGAAGTAAAGACAACAGACAAGACACATGAGGAAAACTTAACAAAATAAAACAGGAAGTAGCAGATAAACATAAAAGACAGACAAAACCAGACTAACGTCCGGTAGCAGGCTTCACAAAAATACAATATAACTGAAATAATAAACTAAAGTAAAAACAATACAAATGTAATCCACATTACAAATCATCAAATACAAATCAAGTAATACACAGCCTTACATTTTTTCATGAATTAAAGTCCTTTTCAGATGCTTTTTAAACAATGATAAAGTACAGGGTGTCCCATAAGTCTCCATACATAGGAAAAATAAACGTTTCTTGACATAAACCATTTTATTTCTATAATATGCTCTATATGACTGCCATTTTGTCGGGAACACATTTCAGTGCGTGTCCTCCACTGCTGAAGAACTATAAAGAAGAAATATAAAGAAATACATGTTAGAACCATATATGTATGGAATGTATTATGTCTCCTATGTATGGAGACTTATGGGACACCCTGTAGATGTTGTATTCTGTATGGATTTGAATGCTGAATTATTGAAATATATAATGACATATATTGTATTTGGACACATCCAGGGTATACGCTGTCTTCACTCATAGGTCAGTGGAATAAGGAACTAGCATTTTTAAAAATAGGTGCTGCTGCTGCACTTCCTGAATATTCTCAAACTTCTGAATAAAAACTCTCACCATCTCACATGAAAATAGCTTCTTAGGACGCTGACAGACCATCATAGTATCACCAATGTCTGTTGAAGAAGATTACAGATATAATCGGACAGGTTGAATCTACGTGAGTCGGGTTGGATGGGTGAGATATTGAAAGGAAGACGAGGACACAATGAAAAAGCAAAAGGGTCGAGTTCTTCCCGCCGATTAACTGTGTGGCCTGGAGGATTTGTGGTGCAGCGAGGCAGCTAGCAAGCTAACTAAGCTGCATGGATTACTTTAAGGCACTGACATAAACATTCTGCTGCCATTCCCAGGGCGCCCCGAGTCCCTTTTTGAGCTTGATGCAAAGAGACAGTGACACTCAGAGGATGCCAGTGGGAACTCTGACAGAGCTTTGAATAAGCGAGCAGTCTCGCTCGGAGCTACACATGGAGCGCCAATTTTCAGGCGTACCCAACATGTGGATGTTTTACACTGAGGTGAGTCTATGGAAGTAATGATGTTCAGGATGCTGGGAAGAAGCTGCCTCTTCATTTTAATTTGAAGTTTCCTGATGAGGTGAATCTAAGTTAAAGGTCTTTACTCCCTCATTCAGCGCTTCAATGCAAGAAGTGACACGTTATTAAGCCCTTAAAAGTGATTGGTTTCACACATTCGCCCAATTTGTCACATACTGAACCTGTCGATGCTTCGGGTTCCCTTAGAGCACGGGTGTCGAACAAATGGCCCACGGACCAAAACCGGCCGGCCAAAGGGTCCAGTCCAGTCAGTGGGATGCATTTGTATTCATATTCAAAGGTATATTGAAGATATAGAAGGTATGCACATATGTCACTTCCCCCCAGGCCACGCCCCTCTAAGTCAGACTGAGTGTCTTAAACCAACCTGCTCAACATGACGGAGTATAGCAGTAAACACAGCCAGAGAAAAGGGAAAATGTGAAATCTGAAATTAAATGAAGGACAGTTGGACTGGACATGGATCTGTACGAGCTACCAAAGAACAAGTGGTCCATGAACACTGACATGTGGACACAAACGGAGGATCCAGACCTGATCCAGGGGGGAGGGGATCAGCGCTATTTGGACCTGAAACAAATATACATGGTTTCATCAGGACTGACAACCAGGGTCCAAAACTAGGACCAGAACCAGCTGATCCAAAGGCTCCAAAACTAGGGCCCAGAACCAGCTGATCCAAAGGCTCCAAAACTAGGGCCTAGAACCAGCTGATCCAAAGGCTCCAAAACTAGGGCCCAGAACCAGCTGATCCAAAGGCTCCAAAACTAGGGCCCAGAACCAGCTGATCCAAAGGCTCCGAAACTAGGGCCCAGAACCAGCTGATCCAAAGGCTCCAAAACTAGGGCCCAGAACCAGCTGATCCAAAGGCTCCAAAACTAGGGCCCAGAACCAGCTGATCCAAAGGTCATTTCCAGTAGACCGTGGACTGACCCCAGTGAATATATGCATGATCTACTGGGACTGAGCAGATTTACTGAGTCTAGTTCAGATCCAGTCCTTTATCCAACACAGATACTACTGCTGTGGACCAGCAGGGCACCACTGCATTCTGGGAAATTAGCAGATTTAGACCACCTGTTTTTAAATTATGACATTATTCTGCTAATATTATGGGTTTATTGTGGGAATATGACGACTTTAATCTCATAAACGAGTGACATTTTTGTTAAATTATGAGGGTTTTTTTTTTTATAACTACGACTTTATTCTCATAACATTGTGATTCTTTTTGTATTCGACTTTATTCTCATAAAATTACCATATTTTATGACTTTATTCTCGTAGTGACCAGTGTTTTTCTTTTCTTCTGTGGTCCTAATACTCCGTCGTAGCTTTATTCTCCAGTTCCCCCGTATTTGTAAAACTAGGTTAGCCTCAGTTTCAGTTAGTTTACTAATCATGTAGGAGCACAAGGTTCACAATCACAAAATGAAGACAAAAACCAGGAAAGATCTGATCATGAAACCAAGAGCTGCACTAAGAAGGAACGTTAGCCAAAACAATACGACATTTCAGGTCTGATTGGACCCAAAAATTCAGCATAAATGAATGTTAGCTGACACCAAACAGGATCCACAGATCTAGGTTTGGTTTCCTGGATTTGTGGATCCATCTCCTTCTCTTTTCTTTGTCTTTCGGTGTCTGTAAAACGATAGCTCCCACTGCTTTAAGAACCTGAAAATACAATCAATCTCACAACAGCTCTGCCCCTTTTTTTTTAAATTAAATATTGTTCTTCAGTTTAGACAGTATTGAAGCCAACGCTGTCACTCATCTCCCTCTTTCTGCCACTCAGTGGGCGGAACCGCAGTGACTTCCACTAGCAGTGACGTCACATGCAGACCCTCTGTAACGTCAACTCCAAATTTTCTCTTTGTTTTTAGTCTGAAAAAAGCAAAATTACATGAAAATGTTTACATTTAAAAGCTATCATTTCACAAAAAAATGTGAATTACCTGAGCAAATATGAACAATATAAAATGTCTTCAGAGAAATATGTGTAATTTTAAGAATATTCTGCCTGTTACTAAATGTTTTGTGTATCTGTAGATCCACTGTGATCTATAAGTTGTAATGCATATGTATAAATGATAAACCGGAGCAGAATACGTTAAAAAATTGCTCTTATTATCTGAGTAATTTTCAGGTTGTTCATTATGTTATTCACATTCATTTTAAAGGATAGTTGGTAAATGTAAACATTTTCATTATGTATTATCTATTATCCTACACTATGGAACCACAGGCCTCCTCTGTCTGTTTTTAAATCCCTTCTTCAAACCCATTTTTTCTCCTTGGCTTTTAAAACCATGTGAGATGTTTGACGGTACTATCTTTTTTCCATTGTTTTTTTTTGGTAGTGGTTTATTGCTCTTATTTATCCTTTTTTTAAAAAAAAAATTATGTATTTTGTTGTTTTTAATTGTATGGCTTTTTATGTTTTTTTTTTTAATCTATTCTTGTATTCTGTTCTTTTATTTGGGTTTTATTTATTCTTCTCTATTGCACTGTTTTTCTTTTTTGTACAGTTTCTATGTCTTTAAATCTGTTCTGTATTTCATTCTTCTACTTTGGTTTTAATTATTCTTCTGTACAGCACTTTGGTCCACTGTGGTTGTTTTAAAGTGCTTTACAAATAAAGTTGGATTGGATTGGATGTAATTTCATTTTTTTCACTCTAAAACCTAAAGAAAAGTTTGGAGGTGACATTATTTATAGGTTATTAGGTTATTTTATTGGTCTGATCCACTTCACATCACATTGGGCTGAATGAACTAAAATGAGAGTTGTTCTTTAATGTGATGTTTTGGCATATATTTTTTTAATACTTATCCAAACAATGTCCGCACAAGACCATGATTATGTTCAGTTAGGTTTAAGCATACACTGTAAAAAAAATCTGTAATTTAACAGAATTTTCACTTTATTTTACAGATTTTTCCCGTATTTTTAAGATACAGGAAAATATCAATGAAATGACAAAAATAGACTGTGATTTTACATGTCAAATGTAAAAGAACATGAAAAAACTGTAACTGTGAATAACCATAAAATTTCCATTTTTCAAAAGAATTTTTTTCTTTTTTTCACAGAAAAATACAGTTAAAATACATTTGCAAAAGTATCACAATTTCACAAATATTTCTTTTCTATTTATGAGATTAAACTTTTAATGTAAAGTTTAATACTGTAAAAATAAATAAATAAATAAATAAAACCAGATGAAATTACTGGCAATTAACTGCAAAAAAAAGTATTTGTTCTGTAAGTTTAACCAGACTTGTTTGTTAATTGACAAATATCTGGTGTAATTACAGGAGGTTTCACAACAAAAATGTTGAATAAATGTATTTTTGTGAATGTATAACATGTATAAGCACTGATAAACTGTCCAAATACAGGTTTAATCAATGGATTGTACAACTTAGACTCATTGAAAATGATATATATATATAATTTATTTATTTATAGGTAATGTGATTGTTTTAATACATAGAAATATTCTTTATGAAACATTAAAAAGTAAAAAAAAAAAAAAAAAAAAAAAAAAAAAAGCAAAATCTTATGTAAAGTTAGGGCAAAAAAAGCTGTATTTTAATTACAGAAAATTACCATATTTTTATGAGATGGTTATTTTCTGTCATTTAACAGTATTTTTTTGGGCACCCCAGCTGCCAGAATATTACCCTATTTTTTTGCTTTTTTTTTTTTTTTTTTTTTTTTACTGTGTATGGTTAGTGTTACCACAAATGTTGGAGTTAAAGTGAGGAAAACAAAGAAACCATGAAAGTATACACAGCAGGGATATACACAGGCCGTGCTGTCAGTTTCTGATTTCTAAGGACCTGGAAACGCCCTCGATTTACTTGAAAGCTCTTTTCAAATAATGAGCTCTGTTATTTCATCCAGAAATAGAAATGCTGGTGTTATCCATTTGCACTACTGACTCCGTGTACTTCCATTTAAGGAGCTCTTTGGTGGTGGTAGCACTGAGGGGCTGTGACAGGCCGTCAGCTGAATGAGGCTCACCGCACAGCGGCAAGGGAGGGATGTGTGGAAGTGGAAGTGGTCTAAAAAGACTGTAGCTGACTAGGCTACCACAGGGGTAGGGATGTAACCATATGAAAATTTCATATCACGGTTATTGTGACCAAAATTATCACGGTTATCATTATTATCCCGATATTGTTGAAATTGTGCTCAAAATGTTCAAAAAGTACTGATACACACACTGTATTCATTTAATTAAGTTGTATTCAAAAAATAAATAAAAAATAAAATAATAAATCGGTACAATGTTCCGTCTGTTGCAGAAACATTCAAATATTAACCCTTAGTGGTCTGAGCCTATTTTGTCCATTTTTCAGTCTTTTTGATTTTGCCTTTATATACTATATAAACAAATGTTTACTATACCCATGTTTGGGATCTTTTTTTTCAGCACAACTTCATCTGTCTCATCTGCCTATTATTTTTTCACTTTAACCAACTATATCAACACAAAAGGACAAAAAACACACAAGACATAAAATCTGATTTGAAAAATGTATATAATTTATTGCATAAATAACACATAGATGCTTAACGAACCTTTTCAAAGACTTTAAAAGTGAATATTGGTTCCAAATATTAGGTACATAAAATTAAAATTGTAATTTATTTAAAACTATATTCAAATATTTGACATAAAAGCACATCTTTACATAGGTGTTTTCTATGTAAAAGTGCGGTAATCAAACACGGTTATCATGATAATTAGAATTTAAACGGTAATACTAACTGTCCGCAATTTTACCACAGTTTATCGTTATACCAGTATTCATTACATCCCTACACAGGGGTAGTCGACAGAACCAGCCTGCCCCCTCAAACAGTTCAGAAAATGTTGATGGAGTGTCCATGAACATGTATTTTACCACCCCTTCTCCCTCCCTGCTCCAGAAATAATACAACCATCACTACCTTTGTCATTAACTCCTCATTTTAATGGTAAACACAGAAGCATGAAAACCCAATGTTATAGTTAGCCTTGGATAAGGTCTGTTTGTTGTCATCTCACTCAATTTCCTTGTTACCATATTTATTTTTCCTTACTGTCATTTTATTCCTGGGCTTTTCCAGTCACAAAAACAAAAAAAAAATAAACCTGTGATCTGTCATAACTGTAGACCAGGGGTCTCAAACATGCGGCCTGGGGGCCAAATTCGTCCCGCCAAAGGTTCGTATCCGGCCCCTGGGATGAATTTGCAAAGTGCAAAAAATTCCACAGTCAAGGCTGTGGAACTCATTTTAGTTGCGGTTCCACATACAGACCAATATGATCTACAGTCAAATAATAACAGCAGAAGAACCGACAAAAAAGAATGACTGCATGTTTTCTTCTCAGTTTGATGTGAAAAAAATATTCCATTATATCTATAAATAATGACAACTTCAAATTTTTGCCTTTGTTTTAGTGCAAAAAATAACATTAAATTCTGAAAATATTTACATTTACAAATTATCCTGTAACAATAAAATGTGAATAACCTGAACAAATATGAACAACCTGAAATGTCTAAAGAAAAGTGTTGTGTATTTGTAGATTCGATCATAATACGCATGTATGAATGATAAATTGAGGCAAAATATTGTTAAAATTGCACTTATTTTTCTTAATAAATTTAGGTTTTTTCAGGTTATTCACATATTTTTTGTTTGGATAGTTTATAAAAGTATTTTTATAATTTAATAGGGTTTTTTGCACTAAAACAAAGATAAAAATTTGGAGATGTCATTATTTATAGGTTATTCTGTTATTATTTTACTGGTGATCAAATCAGGCTGAATGTGGAATCTGAAAGAAAATGAGTTTGAGAGCCCTGCTGTAGATATTCCTACTTTCAACTTCAAACTGAAACTTTGAGATTAGCATCGTTTTCCATTGTTAAAATTAAATTATTATTATTAGAATTGAATTACAGTTAATTTCTCACATTAACTGTGGTCCACTTGCAAATAAAAGTGGGTGACAGTAATGTACTTTAATGCAGGAAGCATTTTAGTGCCATCCACCAGAAACCATGTGTTCACAAACAGAGCCAGGAGGGAACTCGGGCATCTTTGGAATTTTGTTGCGCGGAAACGGCAGGAGCTCCCTTCCCTCTACGCATATTCCTACAGCCGTTTCCGCATTTCAGCCGTTTCCGCATCGTGTTTGTTTCATTCATATAATATCATATGGTTGTGCTGCTGCTGTCGCTGTCAGGTGGCTGCGCGAACCTCCCTTTCCCACAATGCACGTCGTGACAAAATTCCAAAGATGCCTGAGTTCCCTCCCGGCTCTGTTTGTAAACACATGGTTTGTTTGTGGTGGATGGAACTAAGAAACTGTTCACTGTAATGTAAGAGATTCAGGTGAGTAATGACAGACAGACTTACAGAGTCATGAAACTGAGGATATGACTGAGGTTTGACACATCTGATGAAAAACTGGTCATGAAAGTCTCCTGCACCTTTAAACACTCAAAGAGACATTTGGACCCATTTCCCACTAAAAAGAAAACACCAGGAGCCACAAAACCCTTTTGACAACTAAAATGAACATAAGACTGCATATACACTGTAAGCCCGGATAAGTAGAGTTTACTCCAAAAATCTGAGGCAAGCGTTTGCACTTAAATGATTTGAGTAATGATCGACTAATCAATTGGTTTAAGTAGGTTCAACTTTAATGCTAAAAGTATTGAACTTAAACTATTAAGTAGAAAACACTAAAAGACAAGTTATTTGTACTTAAAATCTATTGTAAAGTCAACCCCACTATCCAACCATTCAACTCAGCATTTTAGCTTACACTGACTAATGTTCTCAGTTGCAGCCAGATTAATTTATTATTGATTAAACAACTATTTTTAAGTTAATCAAACTCAAGATCCTATTCCTGACCAAAATAGGTATGATATTATTCAATTTAATATATTGTAGCATGAATGGAAGTTTGCTCAATATCATTTGTCAGTACAGGAAGTGCTGTTAATTCGATGTGACATTAAGATTTCCATTGTGCAATAACAGTCTCAGATGAACAGTAAATCCATAGTTCTTCCTCTGGCTCTGACTCATGGTGCAGCTCTACAAAAATACAAAAACAAACACAAAAAGGACAATAAACACTGACATACACACATTAAATCCAAATGAACACTAACACCACAACCCCGCTGAACCCCTGCACAGAAAAAGAACACATTTACAACAACACGCCCAATACCCACAATGCAATGCACAGATAAAAAGGTGTGGTCATGACTAAAACTAAGTCAACTATGTCTACAAATTAGTAGAATATACTGAACATTTTCTAGTAACATCATAAAACTGAAATCATTTAAGTGCATTGTAATTAAAGCATTTTAGTAAATACAAATTCTGGGCTTACAGTGTATTGTTTTTTACCTTAAGGCTATGTATAAAAACCCCCCACCTCTAATAGGTTCAGCATTGGACAGCGTCACCGTTACCTGTACCTTATGAACAGGCTCAGCACTTGACAGCACTAAGACAGCTCAGTTAAATGCAGTAGACACAATGCAGTAGAGCAAATATGTGCAGCCTGAAAAGAAAAAAAAAATACAGAAAAAGTGGCTCCGGCTCCGGCTCCGGCTCCGGCTCCGCTCCTATCATTCACTTGACAGATTCAGTTCTAAAAGCTGTTACATTCATGACCAACACATCGATAATCAGAATACAGGCTTTAACATCATCCACTAACAAACGGAACTGACGCTTTAAACCTTTTGCCATTATTTTATTGAGTGGCAAAAAATGAAACACATTTTATTTTAATGTTACAAAATTGCCATAATCTTCAAATTTAGAATTACATTTACAAAAAACTAATGAACTAAAATGAAATTAATTTAAATGTAATACTCATTATTCATGTGCCCAAAGCCACAGGGAACTGCAGCAGAAGGATGAAAGAACCACATGTGGACCCACCCCTGGACCAGACGGTTTAAAGCAGGGCTGTCCGACTCAATTTAGTTCAGGGGCCACATTCAGCCTAATATGATCTAAAGTGGGCCGGACCAGTAAAATAATATAAATAATAGGAGAAGAACTGAGAAATAATGCCAACTCCAAAGTATTTTTCTCTGTTTTTGAGTGAAAAAGTCAAATTCCGTAACGAAAATGTTTACATCTATGAACCATACTTGAACATAACACGAACAAATATGAACCTCAAAATTCTTAAGAAAAATCAGTGTAATTTTAACAATATTACACTTTAGTTTATCATTTATACATGTGCATCACAACTACAGATCACAGTGGATCTACAAATACACAAAACATTTAGTAACAGGCAGAATATTGTTAAAATTCCACATTCTTCTCTTAAGAAATTTCAGGTTATTCACATTTTTTACAAAAGGCTAGTCTGTAAATGTAAACATTTTTGTGTAATTTTACTTTTTTTAAAACTACAACAAAGAGAAAAACTTGTAGTTTTCATTATTTCTGGGTTATTATGATAGTATTTTACTGCTCTGACCCACTTTAGATTGAACTGACCTAAAATGATTCTAACATCCTTGATTGTTAATAACTTCAGTGTAATTTCTGCATTTCACAAATTCAACCCAGCGGCCAAATTAGCCCCGGGCTGCATGTTTGACACCTGTGGCTTAAAGTAAGGGGCCAAAGGCACAACAAGCACTCAAGGATCTCCCAAACATTTACACAGAAACGGCTTTTTCAAGACTTAGGAGAAATGAGAATGAGAAATCGGGCCAATCTTTGATTGCTCAATGGTCACCCAACAATCTCCGTGTTGTAAAGGGAGCCTTAGAAAGAGCACAATTAAGGAACAGAAGCTTTAATTGAGAAAAAACTGTAATCCAGTATCGATTCAAGTTGATTAGTCGTTTCAGCTCTATATAAGAGACCTATTTATTTTTCTTTCTCTAGTCCCATTAGGGAAAGCACCAACCTCAGTGCTTGTCAGTACTCCAGCCTATAATGATTTGGCCCATTTAGGGTCAGGGTTTGATCCCTATAAAGGACAGGGAAGGTAATAAGAACAAAATGAGTCTCATTTCTGAGTGACTGTAAGCTAATGCAATATAATTATAAATATACAGTATATTCTATACAGTACAGGGTGGGGAAGCAAAATTTACAATGAACATTTAGTTGTTTTTTTCTCAGCAGACACTACGTCAGTTGTTTTGAAACCAAACATATACTGATGTCATAATCATACCTAACACTATTATCCATACCTTTTCAGAAACTTTTGCCCATATGAGTAATCAGGAAAGCAAACGTCAAAGAGTGTGTGATTTGCTGAATGCACTCGTCACACCAAAGGAGATTTCAAAAATAGTTGGAGTGTCCATAAAGACTGTTTATAATGGAAAGAAGAGAATGACTATGAGCAAAACTATTACCAGAAAGTCTGGAAGATACTATTAAAGAAGAATGGGAGAAGTTGTCACCCAAATATTTGAGGAACACTTGCACAAGTTTCAGGAAGCGTGTGAAGGCAGTTATTGAGAAAGAAGGAGGACACATAGAATAAAAACATTTTCTATTATGTATTTTTTATTTTTATTTTTATGTATTATTGTATATTTAAAAACAATGGAATTTATGTTTCGTGTTAAAAGTAAAAACCTTTCTTTTTGTATTCAGAAAATTTTTAAGTTAAGAGAAAGACATTATAATTTAAGAGGGATGTTTGTGTTTGAAAAAGGTAAAGTAAGAACGAACGTTAAATATCACAGTGTTTCAGTTATTGGTGTCAAGCTATGGAACAAATTGAAGGATGAAGTGAAATTGTGTAGCTCACTGTTGAGTTTCAAAAAGACTTTAATTTGTCAAATTCTATTCTACAAATACTAAACACATTTTTATTTGATCACAGCAGAATCTAATGCTATATCACAAAATGTTCCAGTGTTCAAACTGAAATTATATTTTACAGACATGACAGTTTCAGATCCTGTTCAAATGTTCATATTCTATTAGTTCAGAACTAACGTCGGAACATTATTTTAGTTTAATCCCAACAAAGGAACTAACATTATTTAATAAAAGAGTGTTAAATAATAATAAATAAAATATCAACAAAAGCAAAAAAACAAAAATGAACCTCCACCATATCTGCATCTGAATAAATACCTAAAAATATCAGTACAGTACTTTTTAATATTGATACAGTACTGTGAAATGAAATATCGCGATATATTGCAGAACCGATATTGTCTTACACCCCTAATTAGAATATGAAAAAATGTGTGAGAAAACATCAGATTAGCTGCATTAAAAATGTTTTTATTTCATAGTTTTCACAGAGTATATCACGTTCTGATATTGCGTTATAAATACACGTTTCTTTGCTTTAAAAAATTAAACACATGGTGTCCAGCTGAGTGGACGTTTCTGTAACTCCATGAAGAATAGGTTCATTTAAAAAAATTCAGTTGCTTTGGTTTTTTTTGTTTTTTTTTCATGCCTAAAGAGGAACAGAACCACTCAGGAAAAAAAATCTCGACACTGGTTCTCATAATTCATGCCTGAAAGGGTTAATACAGTGTAGTCATTCACAGCTACAGTGTTATTTCATGCCATTGTGATCAGAAATTCTTCCACTGTCAGTTCGTTGCTTAACTTTTAAAGTGTGATGAATTCTTGATAGTGCTGTGTGGTCTTCCTGACAGATGTCAGTGCTCAGCAGTTTATTGAGCTGTACATTAATACCAAGGATACTGGCAAGAGTTATGGTTTGAAATAACAGAGCTTCACCCTTGGATGAGTCTGAATGATACATAGTGGAAATACGATACTATACATTCATTCAATGCCACATAGAAAACACAACTTGCATTCTTGACTTTGAATGAGCACAAACATCATCATGTGCTGTTTCTACACAAACATGTTTACAATTTCAAAGAATTTCTTTAGTCTCCTGTATATGAGGGAAAAAAACATGTTTATATGCAGTAACGTTTTGAGTACAATGGGTCTGACATTGGCTTTTATTTTCTATGATTTCCTCTACGACAGGGGTCTCAAACTCATTTTCTTTCAGGGGCCACATTCAGCCCGATTTGCTCTAGTGGGCCAGACCAGTAAAATAATAACACAATAACCTATTTATAATGACAACTCCAAATATCTGTCTTTGTTTTAGTGCAAAAAAAAAAAGATTAATTTATGAAAATACTTACTTTTATAAACTATTCAAACAAAAAAAGATGTGAATAACTTGAAAAAACTGAAATTTCTTAAGAAAATAAGTGCAATTTTAACAATGTTATGCCTCAACTTATCATTTTTTACAGGTGCATTATGGAACCAAACTACAAAGACACGACATACTTAGTAACAGGCAGAAAATTGTTAAAATTGTGCTTAATTTTCTTTAGACATTTCAGGTTATTCACATTTTATTGTTCCAGGATAGTTTGTAAATGTAAATATTTTCACAATTTAATGTTATTTTTTGCACTAAAACAAAAATTTGAAGTCGTCATTATTTATAGACATAATGTAATATTTTGTTCACATCAAACCAAGAAGAACATATGGAGTCATTATTTCTTGTAGGTTATTCTGCTGTTATTATTGTACTGTAGATCATATTGGTCTGTATGTGGAACCTGAGCTAACTGACTAATTCGACAGCCTTGACTGTGGAATTGTTGCACTTTGCGAATTCATCCCACGGGCCGGATTGGAACCTTTGGTGGGCCGCATTTGGCCCCCAGGCCGCATGTTTGAGACCCCTGCTCTAAGAGCTCATTAAACCCACTGAGTATAAACTCATGCAACCTTTTGTATATCAATAAATAAATGCCGATTCTATTTGTGGATGTACAAAGACAGCATATGTGCATCAGGTTATTCTGTGTGTGTTCTGCCTGGGGAGCTTCATAGAGGCCGACAATGTCAGTAAATAACTTATGAACGCACTAAATGGGTCGAGGATAGAGGAGTCACAATGGCAGTGTCCTTTATGAAAAATCCAGTAACTACAAGTGTGTGATTTTGATGCTGGAGGGGAAGACCTTGGAGGTTGCAGCATGAGCCCCTGATGGAAGCAACTGGAGCCAAAGAAATCTATCTGTGGCTCAGCTGCAAAACAATATGAATGAAGTCGTTGTAGCAAATGTACCAGCTCATGCCAACATAAATTTAGCAGACTAGAGTCAAATGGAATATTCTAATCTGATGGAGTTGGCGTGCACCCACCGAGTTATTGCAATAACACATTAGATCAGGGGTGTCAAACATAAAGTAAAGTAAAGTAAGTAAAGTTAATTTTATTTATAGTATATATAGTTTATATATAATTTTATATATTTTATTTATTTATACACTTTTCACAGACAGAGTCACAAAGTGCTTTATCAATGTGGCCTAGGGGCCAAATGCAGCCCACCAAAGGTTCCAATCTGGCCCGTGTGATCAATTTGCAAAGTGTAAAAATTCCACAGTCAAGGCTGTGGAACTCATTTTAGTTCAGGTTCCACATACAGACCAATCTGATCTACAGTCAAATAATAACAGCAGAAGAACCGACAAAAAAGAATGACTGCAGATTTTCTTCTGGGTTTGATGTGAGAACAATATTACACTATGTCTATAAATAATGTCAACTTGAAATTTTTGTCTTTGTTTTAGTGCAAAAAATAACATTAAATTATGAAAATATTTACATTTACAAACAATCCTGAAACAAAAAAATGTGAATAAGCTGAACAAATATGAACAACCTGAAATGTCTAAAGAAAATTAAGCACAATTTTAACAATTTTCTGCCTGTTCCTCTGTGTTTAGTGTCTTTGTGGCAGATACTTCAGGGCAAAAATAGGGCTGACGAGCCACTGCAGGACCCACAAAAACTGAAGTCAAGGTCGTCATCGACACTGATGCACGAACAGTGTCTTTGTAGATCCGATCCATAATGCACATGTAGAAATGATGAGTTGAGGCATAATATTGTTAAAACTGTACTTATTTTTCTCAATAAATGTCAGTTTTTATAGGTTACTCACATCTTTTTTGTTTGGATAGTTTACAAAACTAAGTATTTTCATAATTTTATGTTTTGTTTTGTTTTTTTTGCACTAAAACAAAGACAAAAATTTGGAGTTGTCATTATTTATAGATTATTATATAATTATTTTATTGCTCCGGCCCACTGGAGATCAAATCAGGCTGAATGTGGCCCCTGAAAGAAAATGAGTTTGAGAGCCCTGCATTAGTGTTTTTTGTAGAAAACATCCCAAAATAGCTAAATCTAATAACTAATAGGGACAGTGTATGAAATTTAATGTCAACTAGTGGTTGGGTTGACGATTACAGCCAACAATGGTAACATCACACCAGTGTAGGTGTAAAAGGCCATTTCTAGAGCCAGTGTTAAATTCATCTGTATTGTAGAAACCTTGAAATGCAATATTGCTGTTTCATGGAAGATTGCTGCTAAAACACACTGGCTCTGCTGTTTTCATTGATCCGTTTTCTGCCGCTATAATCAACTATGTGCTAATAAACAAAAGCTTGCTTAACAAGACATTTACTTACCTCAGCTGCTGAAACTAATAATGGACCAAGTTATTAGCTAAATGTCCCACAGTGTAAACAAATGAATGAATGAATGGGATCTTTATTTTGAACATACAGACAGTGAAATCAAAACAAAAATCAACCAACAAAAAGTACTGGTACATAAATTATTGATAAGCAAACAAACACCATAAATAAATAAATAAATAATAATAGTAATAATAAATAAATAAATAAATAAATAAATATATAAAAATTAAAAAAAAAAAAAAAAATAATAAAACAAATGAAATGAAATTATACATGCTCAAAAAGGAGTAGGAAGAAGTAAAAACTTATGTACTCCTACCCCCAATTTCTATTCCTTATGATCACTATATAGTAATTATTATTTTGTATGAATATCAATAATATTAATAATAATAATAATATTAATAATAATAATAATAATAATAATAATAATAAAATACAACAATGTCACACATCCTTTTTCCTATATACACTAATATGATAATACCCATTTACAACTTATACTACTAAATATTAATACGAGATATTAAAAAAAACTAAAAAAAACAAAATAAAAAACAAAACAAAAGCAAAATAAAACTAGAAAAGCACTCGGAGAGCACAGACCTACGCCAAGGCAGATCAGTGCCCCCACCCCCCCGATCACCACCAAAATTTAATCATTTGTTCCTTGTGCCAGTATCAACATTTCCTGAAATTTTCATCCAAATCCATCCATAACTTTTTGAGTTATCTTGCACACAGACAGACAGACAGACAGACAGACAGACAAACCAACGCCGGCAAAAACATAACCTCCTTGGCAGAGGTAACAAAAACACATATACATATATAATAAAAATACATGTAATATTCTATATTGTCCTATATAGTAATAATATATTCATATATCCATATTTAAACTAGATATTATCAGCACATGTGTGCCAAAGTCCCACTATCAAAAACAACCCGACCCCCCCCCATACAGTCTCAGTTGAGGACTCAGCTCTTATCTGTTCTGTGAAATTGCTTCGGTGCTCGTACAAAGTATAAATAAGTATTTTTATAGCTGTAACTGAAAACACTGACTAGTTTCAGTTTCTCTAAACGACCAAAACACTTATATCAAAATGACCAAAAGCAAAAGCAGTAAATTCTTAAATCTGAAAGTCCTACAACCGTGAAATCGGTCAAATGTTTGCAGGAAAATAGACTTAAATGTTGATCATAATAAAATAAAACAAACTCCTGCTCATCCTCATCCAAAGGTGAAGAGAACACAGGTGATTATCAGCGAAAATGAAAACACAGTGATAAATTCTGGCTGATAGATCTGCCTAAATTTTCCACACGGTTCCTTTGAGCCACACTAATTAGAAAAGAAATGAAAGACAGCTTTACGTGTCTATTTTACACCATCTTCTAAATCTTTACAACACTGACACACATATAACCCTGTGCATATGGGAAGTGGAAGAGACAGAACTGCCACTCTATAATTAGAAAACGGCTGTAACGGCTGCATTGATTAAATTGTCACGCTCCAATCACGTCCACGCATTCCAATAACATCCCCGTCTTACAGTTGAACTCTGTTCTTTGACACAAATCACAGGGTCTCTAAAAATATCCTAAAGAAAAAATCCACCGTAAGACTGGATAAGTTGAGTTTACTTTAAAAATTTGAGTAAACCGGTCACCTTAAAAAATGTAAGTAATGAGTAATGAAAACTTGAGTGTATTAAACTTAACTGCTTGATTTGAATGGAATTACTATTTTAAGTACAACACACTGAATGCCAAGTTCATTTAACTTCAAATTTGTTGCAATGCCAATTACTCTGCATAATCATAAGCAGTGTTGGGCAAATTACTTGTAAAAAGTAATTAATTATAATTACTAGTTACTGTCCCAAAAAAGTAATTGAATGAGTAATGGAATTACTCCTTCATAAATGTAATTAGTTACCAGGGAAAGTAATTACTGCATTACTTTTTTTGAAAAACCTTCAAATATGTATTTAAGGAAACAGATTTTTGAGCGTGTTTCACCAGCCAGTTTCATAGAGTGGAACAGCAGACAGGTACTGCAGACCAGGACTGTGGTGAGGCTGGGGTCTACCAGGCCCAGGCTGGGGTCCACCAGGCCCAGGCTGAGGTCCACCAGGGCCAGGCTGAGGTCCACCAGGGCCAGGCTGGGGTCCACCAGGCCCAGGCTGAGGTCCACCAGGGCCAGGCTGGGGTCCACCAGGGCCAGGCTGGGGTCCACCAGGCCCAGGCTGAGGTCCACCAGGGCCAGGCTGGGGTCCACCAGGGCCAGGCTGGGGTCCACCAGGCCCAGGCTGAGGTCCACCAGGGCCAGGCTGGGGTCCACCAGGGCCAGGCTGAGGTCCACCAGGGCCAGGCTGAGGTCCACCAGGGCCAGGCTGAGGTCCACCAGGGCCAGGCTGGGGTCCACCAGGCCCAGGCTGAGGTCCACCAGGGCCAGGCTGGGGTCCACCAGGCCCAGGCTGAGGTCCACCAGGGCCAGGCTGGGGTCCACCAGGGCCAGGCTGGGGTCCACCAGGCCCAGGCTGAGGTCCACCAGGGCCAGGCTGGGGTCCACCAGGGCCAGGCTGAGGTCCACCAGGGCCAGGCTGAGGTCCACCAGGGCCAGGCTGGGGTCCACCAGGCCCAGGCTGAGGTCCACCAGGGCCAGGCTGGGGTCCACCAGGCCCAGGCTGAGGTCCACCAGGGCCCGGCTTTTCCAGCACATAAGTGCATATCTGCATTTATAGAAGCAGATGCTCCTCCAGTTAATCCCACATCTGCACTTTTTTCAGTGGCTCCTCTCTGATCCAGCGGTAAATGTCTTCAGTCCAGTCAGTCAGACTCACTGATAACTCCTCCCCTAAATTAGCTGCAAATGTTGCTGCGTTCAAGTGCATGGGGTGTGCTGGGACAACTCAAACTTGGACATGTCATCAGTGGTTCAGGTGAAGGCAGCGTGGACACCTCAGAGTCATGGACACACAGGTGAAGCATGAAGGCAGTGTGGGGGATTTGAATAGAAGAATGGGTCGTAAACGAACGGCTCGCAACGAATCGGTTTTTATCGTTTACTTAAAAAAGCCGCTCAAAAGACTCGACTCGTCTGTGAACGTCACACCTCTTGTGCCTGGCTAAGTGAGTCAGGATGAATAACAGCTGTTAGATATCAGTGCAGAGTAACGCCTGTTAAAAGGAAGTGTTTCCTCACCACTGTCACCAGTCACAAGAGTTTGCTCCTGGAGGATTCTGTTGGGTTTCTGTAAATCGGCTTAGAGTCTGGTTTTGACCAACTCTATATGTGAAGTGTCATGAGATAACTTTTGTTGTGATCTGCTGCTATATAAATAAAATTTGACTGATTGATTGATTTGATTGGTTTTCCCCTGTAAGTCGCTTTGAAAAACAGTGTCTGCCAAATGCATAAATGTAAATGTAAATAAATGTAAATGTAATGCACCACATTTCACTGCTGGTTACGTTAACGGTGTTGTAATGTTTCAAATAGTAATTGATTAGATTACCTGTTACTGGAAAATAATAACGGCGTTAGTAATGCTATTATTCCCAACACTGGTCATTAGACTTAATATCATCAGTTCATTGGACTCAATTCCAAGCTGATTTGAGTTAAAATCTTTTGTGATAAAAAATGGCTTTCTATAATTATTCAATTTAATATATTGTAGTGTGGATGGAACTTTGGCAGGAAGTTAGTTCACTTCAATTTGACAGTGCAGGAAGTGCTTTTAATTTGATAAGGCATAGAGATTTTCATTATATACTTATTTTAGCTGAACAGTAAATCCATAGTTCTTCCTCTGGCTCTGACTCATGGTGCAGCTCTACAAAAATACAAAAACAAACACAAAAAGGCCAATAAACACTGACATACACACATTCAGTCCAGATTAACACTAACACCACAACCCCGCTGAACTCCTGCACAGAAAAAGAACACATTTACAACAACATGCACAATACCCACAATGCAGTGCGGAGCTAAAAAGGTGTGGTCATGACTAAAACTGAGTGATTTAAATCTATTCAACTTAAACTTTTTCATACTTTCGACTATGTCTACAAATTAGTAGAATATACTGAACATTTTATAGTAATAGAATAAAACTGAAATCACTTAAGTACATTGTAATTAAAGCATTTTAGTAAATACAAAGTCCGGGCTTACAGTGTACTGAGGACTGAACATGCACAGTCCACGTGTCTGTATCTGTCTGTCGGACTCATCGTGTTGCATTGTATTTGACATCTTTATTTATTTATGGTGTTTAGCATGCGATCATGGTTGGCACCAAACTCCCTGATGTATATTATAGTCAATATTTCATTTTCTCCCTAAGTTTTGCTCCTGTTGAGACTTGGATGTGAGCCACGCATGTTACCCACACCCCATAATGATAAGACAGACAACACACCCCTGGAATTCTAATAGGCAGATACAGTAGCAGGCCGTGGCTGCTTATCTGTTCTGAAGTTCTGTCAATACATCGTGTGCCAGCCCTGCAGCAAAGGTGAAGTTTTGACATGAAGGTTACTCTGTATACAGTGGTGTCAGGATGGATCCTCTGACAGGATTTCAGGACTAAAACGGCTTCCTAACAGTGACTGCTTCTATTGTTTATTTGACTCTTTTGTCATTTTGAATTTTTGTTTTTATTTGCAAAAGGAAACCATCGAAACTGAAACGGTGGTTTCACGAATCTGTAGTTTTATGAGCAAAAGCCGGTCTGAACTAATCTCAGCGCGGTGATTAAAATTGATCTGGACTCCTCTTCCAAAACAGAGTTTTAGCACCTAGATCAATAGGATTGAAGCTGCTGTCATTTATATGGTATAGAACTGCACTTTTTTTATTTTATTTTCACAACATCGTTTTTAATGGCTCTTTTTTAAAGCAGTTCTTTATGTGAGTTAAACAATACGTTTCTATAAACCAGGATTCAGGAACAAGGATCTAGTTAACATTCTATGGACCATTCAGCTGAATTAGTCCCATTTCAAAACATTTCAAAAGCACATAAGTACGCAAATGCATATGTGTCAGAATATTACATTATTATGCCTTTAAATTCAAACTAATATTTGAGATAGTAGTAACAAACAGCAGGTAGCATTTGTAAAATGATAATCATGTTTTCTTATTTCAAGCCACAAGCTGAATTGAAAAATAAAGTTCCTGAAATGTCCATCTGATCCAGACAAGAGCAAGTTAGTCCCCACAGACTATGTACAGATGGAAAACTGATCAAAGGGACATCATAGTTAGGGATGGGAATCAAGAACTGGTTCTTTTTGAGAACCGGATCCCAGTAGCTCAGTTTCTTGGAATCATTTGCCTGCCTGCTTATCGATTCTGCCTTCGTTGCGCTTGCGCGATGATGTCACATGTATGTTGCATTGTTTTGGTCAGAACGTAGCCAACATGGCGTTGAGGCAGAAACGGTCTAAACAGACGACACCAGGTCCACTGGAACACTGTCAAAGCTTCCATGTCTTCTAAAGGGTGGAATCCCTCCAATATGTTCAAACATTTGTCCACAGCATGTGATTCATTTGATTGAGGAATTAGTAAGGTGTAACCCAGTTGAAAACATAAATAAATACATTGTGATATAAGTACAGTTAAAATCATTTAAATATGGTTTAGTTTAAATAAGATTTGAAAATGTTTAAAAAGCATGTAATGTGTTTTTGTTTGTTTAAAAAGTGTAGTGTTTAATTCCTAATACAGCACTCTTAGTTCATTAAGAGTAAAAGGTTTGTTTTGTTTTTATTTATTTGTGTAAGAAGCCATATGTTACCGGAATATACTGTCAGAACTAGCATTTATGGGCTTAATTTGAACAGAGTAATGCAGCAGGTGTTTCCGCACGGACAATTAAGAGTACGGACCGATCTATGGAGGAAACGGGTGAGTGTGAACGTGATGCAGAGATTATCTGTGCTGTTTAATAAGTTTGCAGAGCACTAACCAGTGTGTAGAGTGTATCCTGTGATTGTAAGCACGACAGTCAGTGTCGGGAGTGAAAGCTGCACCTGGGAGAAAACGACTGAATATCTACGAGGAGTTCAGAGACTGTTGGAGACTGTGCTAACGCTAAAGCTAATGCTAAAGCTAACGGAGTCTGGAGTCAGTACATGAACGGTGATCTGATGGGATTTCCAGATAACATTTAACTTGACCAGTTAAAGCTCTACCGTATGATGTGGCATTTTTACACTTTTCTTTTGTCATCTTAAAATGCTCCTAATAAGCGTGTGTTAAACTAAAATGTAAAAGAAATCCACCAGGTATTGAAACTCAAAAATGTTTAATTCTCATATATTTCTGATAAAAGTCTGACCAATCATTTTATTCGGTCCGAATAAAATAATTGGCTGAACCTGGTTGAGCCTCCTGTCAATCATCCATTACGGCCGTCCAGCATCCGATCCATTATCGCCGTCTCACATCCTATACAGGTACCTCTGAATCTGACACATTACTCGCGCTGCTCCTCCTGTCACTGACCACAGTCTTTCTAGGATGTGTATGGATAGAACTGACATGCACATGTGGAAGGGAATAAACGGATTTATGAACAGAAACAACAACTAAGGAGAACAAACGGGAGTCTGATGAATGAAGGATGGAGATAAAAGTCCGGAAGTCAGCTGTACTGGACTGAACAGGTCTGCATAAAGCTCAGCTTTTCTGACGGTGGGACTCATACACGTACATGTACATGGTGTCACAGTGTAGGATTATGTAGGATGATAAATGTATGGACTATGAAACCTCAAATGTCCATGGAAAAATTAGCGGAGGCCACGCGTTCACAGTGCGTGCGCCCGTCGCCTGGGCATCTCATCTCCATAGTGCAGTGAAGACACTGACCCAGAACTGCACAGACCACACCCTTAAATACAGGGTCTACTGATGGAACAGGGGCCGCGGCAGGTGGATGATGCATCTGATTACTGAGGGAGGGGTCCGCGGACACACCGAAGCGGACCGGACCTGCCCCTCCGCTTCCTCCGCGCGCATCAGGTGAGAGGAGGCGAGCCTCAGAGCTCAGGCAGGGGGAAGTGGGCGGGGCTTTGGAGGGAGGCGGGTTGTTCATGTTCAAACTTTTACTAAGTGCTGTGAGAAATGCCACATCAGTAGGTAGAGCTTTAAACTGTGGATGTAAAAGTCTGTTGTTTTCACCAAGAAGACACAAGAGGTTGATTGAGTTGAAGCTTATAGTAACCAGTTTTTTCACTTTTTCTACTTCAGCCACGTGGGAGGAGCTGACATTGACTATTATGGACCAAACCGGCACCCGTCAGCGACTGATGGATGAACCAGAAACATTAAGGAAACACAAATGTTCTTCTGATTCTTCGAGGAGTAAAATTGGACATCATGGGGTTGGATTACAACGTACTCTAGCTACAAACCAGGCCTGCAACTTGTTAGGTATTGTACATTAGTTTTGCCGGCTTTAGGGGACTACTGTAAGTGTGTGTGTGTGTGTGTGTGTGTGTGTGTGTGTGTGTGTGTGTGTGTGTGTGTGTGGGCCCACGAATTACTGTTGAATGTGATCCTGAAGAATTCATATTCCTGTGTTTTGCCTAATTCTGTTAGAAAAAAGGTCTTTTTTGGTATTCATGCCATAGAGTTATTGTGTAATTTTACATTTTCCTGAAAGAAGAGGGGAATTTCAATTTAAGGATGTAAAGAGAGTATGATTGTGTTTTATTTGTATTGTATGTTGCATTAATCATTTGCACTAAATCACTCACTAAATAATTGAGAATTATTTTTCTAAGTCCTGTAATTTGTGTGAATTCATTACTCTATTTTCTATTATATAGAAGGTACATTTGGTTAAAATCTTTTTAAAAGGTAAAAGAACTGTTGAATTCATAATATTGTGGATTTAAAATACTGATTTGTGTTTTCATTTAAAAGGGATCCAAGATAATATTAAAACTGAGTTAATCAGGGTTATAATAAATTAGATATTAAAAGACCCCAAAAGCCCTCCCTCATTGGCAGTGACGTGCAGTGGGGTTCATGGCTGGGGAGGCACTGACTCTTTCAGAGCCAGATCTACAAATATATGGTGGCCTGAGAAACTGGAACAGAGAGAGTGAGCCAAAGGAATGGCCTGGGTATATGGGCTGTGCATCAAGTCAGCATAGGTAGACTGGCAGGAACTCAACAGGAAACCTTCAAAAAGAGCCATTTCAAACTAAAAATTAAAGTTTATGGTCTTACCTTTATTTGTACATGAAATCCATGTGCCGATCCTGGTGAATTAAAGTGTATAAAAAAGAACGAAGAAGATCATAAGCGCATGAATCTGTGGACTCACTGGCGCCATCTATCATGAGGCAGGGGTACTGTTTGCCTCCCCTAGTGACTGTTTCACTGCGGTTTTATGATTAATCTGCGAGCCTAAACAAATTACAGAAATACATTCCATACGTTATGCAGATTATGGAAGGACAGAGCATATAATCAGAGTATTTGAAAGCATTTTAACTGCGATATACAGAGGGACAGCCACACAATATTTTCATCGGGTACCAGCAGAGTTCATGAGGGGAGTAGACAGTTCTCCTGGAGGCACAGCACAGCGCTGCCTCACAGCGCATCTCCTCCCTGTATTTGAACGGAGCATGTGGAAATTCTGCTATTCTAATTGACAAAAAAATAATAATAACAATATTGGAATCGAACGGAAAATGAGTTTATAGGACATACCAGCTGACAACTATCAACATTTATTATATTTTATAGTCAAGTTTTTTTTCTTTTCAAGATTGACAAGGGAGGCTCTGCCTCCCCTGCCTCCTCTGACTGCACGTCACTGCTCATTGGTAAGATTCCTGCAGGGAGCGCTACAAAAGTGTCTTTAGTTTCACTTTCACAGTACGCTGTAAGTCATTTGCAAAGACTCTGACCAAACTAATATTTAAAAGTAAGCCTCCAATAAATGTGTAAACATGCTGTTAACATGGACAAAGGCATCAGGGTGAGAAGAGAGGTGGATGAAGTGATTACCCATCATGCCTAGTGACTAGTGGGGGCAGTGTTATAATCTGTGGTAGGTTCAGTTGGCCAGGTTTAGGTGCAGCATCTTGGGGACACAAAAAAATGTCGGAAATAAATGTTGTCATTCAGAGGTAACATCGTAAAATGGCCGAGGTTTAGTAAACTCCATTCACGTAATATTGTATCATTCAAGTGAAATAACCTAAACGACCATTAAAGCTGCGTATGACTTTCCTCACCAATTTTTCATCAACGCTGTAAAACCCGAGTCATCCGTCCATCCGTCCTTCCATCCGTCTGTATGTGGAAAAACTTTGATGTGGACTGAAAGCTGCAGGTTTTCTACTGTGCACACATTATGTTTAATTGTGTTATTGACATTCTGTCACAAATTTTTAGTCATGTTTACATCAGACTTTTAGTTTTCTAAAGTTATGAGAGTTGAATCTGATTTGGGACCTTGTACCAGCCCATTTTACTAAAAAAATAAGTGAAATTTTGGATACAAAAATGTTCTTTAATGAAGCCCATTGCGTGTTTAACTCATAAAGACCCAGTACTATTTTTGTTGCAGTTCTCAAATGACTTTTTCTACTATATTTAACCTTTTTTAAGTGATTTAAGAAATGGTGACATTGCACTTTATTTACTTATTTTAGTTATTTATCCTATTTCTTTGCTCTATTTATTATTGTTGTGACTTTAAATTTTTAAATTTTATATTCTTATCCTAGTTTTTATCCCAGACTGTTTTTATCTTCTCTGGGTTTTTGTTGTGTTTTATTGCATTTTGTTTTTATTTATTTGATCATATTTATTTATTTTATTCTTTTACTTATCCATGCTGCTATACTGATGAATGGTGGAACACTGAGCCCTTTTTGTCCTGTCTGGACGTTCGATCAAGTACTTGCCAAACAGTTTCAATGTATGTTTTGCTGTAATGCCAAAAGCAATCACCTCACCTGCAAAACAAATCTACCCACAGGTACAAATAAAGTAACCTTGAACCTTATAACCAATTATTGTAATAGTGTTTTTTTACTGAGCATTTTTTCAGTGAAAATTTGTTATTTTCCTATATTTAATGTACCAATCATGGAGATGTTCATAAAACATCAGATTAAAGTTGAGGATCATTATATCAAAAACAGAAAAAAACTAGAGGAAACGTGACTAACTGATGTAAAAACAACTGTCTCCATCCACTGTCAGTGATCCAACTCTTTGAGTTTTACTGGTGAATCAATGTTGTAGAAGATGACAGTGTTTCCACGGTAACTACGGAGCCTCTGAACGTCCAAATGGATCATATCTGATGACCATGAAAAGAGAACAAACTGCACTTTTCCTGAATTATTTCAATGTGTCGATAGGTTTAGTGGTTAGAAAACATTTTAGATCAGTAGATGGTTTTGGTTGCCAGTGGATGTTTGGTTGAAGTAACTGCTACTCTAAGCATATTTTGGTTTTAATAGACAATAGAAGAATCTGATGAAGCATGTAATATTTGTTGATCTTGTTTTATATTTTAAAGTGTTTTTTAGGTGTGGTTTGTAGTTAAATTTTCTACTTGCACTAAAATGACTGAATTTTTTGAATGATTCATAATCATTATTGATTTGTGAAAGGACTGGACCAGAGGTGATTTCTGTCAGACTGCAAGGGAAGCTCAGCTTCCCCTAAAATTATGAAAATTAAATGGTCAAATATGTAAGAGTTGTGTTGACATTTCATTGACTACAAATGATTTAGATCACGTTCATCTCACAGACGAGTTTGTTCAGAATCAGCTTTATCACAAATTAACAGACTCGATGTTGTTCACTTTTTATACTTTCCTGTGTCTCTGTTTTCTCATTCCATCTCTGCTCAGTGCATTTGTCCGTAGACGCTCAGCGTCCATGCACTTCAATGGGACTGAGTGGAACTGGTTTATTCATTGCCTCAAAACTGGACGGTAACTGGATAAATGCCACAATGTTGTCCCGCTCCAGGATGCTCGGCGTCTCTGTGGGTGAATGGAGCTGTGGGTGGAGCTCCGCTGGGCGGACGCTGAGCTTCCATGCGCTGATTGGAGGATTGGTCGAAAGGCTGAATCCTATTTGATTGACAGCTGTTTTCAGATCTCCTCCTTCACTGACACAGTTCAGTTTAATACCGTTGCGCATTCTGCTATGAAATCGAGAGAGAAACCACTACGAAATTACTTGTTCATTTCTTGCACTGGAAATAAAACACACTCATTGTACTTCCTTGTTTCAATTTAACATAATTTCAACCTTTTCTTGTTTCAGTTAGATAATTTAATCATTTCTTGTTCGAGTTTAATGTCGTTTACACCTGCCTCACAATGGGCCACGGCCGTCTAAGCAGCCTGGCTCTGCTGGCTATTGAGAGGACACTGGTCCAGTCCCTGGAAAAGACGCCTACTTGGTACGTTAAGGTCACTGACTATTTTCTTAAAAAGGGACGGAGGGCCGAATTTATGTTTAAATAACTTGACAATTTTTTTGATGTAAGCCGACAATGAGCTTCCCCTCTCTGAAAGACGAGCAGCCGCCACTGGACTGGACGTACCTGTTTAATAAATACCCTCACTGACAGCTTGTTTTAAATCCCTTGAGTAAGATTAAATCAACCACTTGCAGTGTTTCTGCAGCTAAAAAGTCATTTACCTGTGGGTCAAAAAGAAAAAAGCATCTTTCAGAACCCTGCTGGGAGACTCCAGAGCCTTTAAATCGTCCTCCGTTCTGGGCAGGAATGGTTCCTCCGCTTCATTAAAGGGAATGGTAAGAACCCCGTCACCTTCCCAGGGCACTTAAACTAAATTTAACAAACTTCCAAAGCTGAAGTTAACAAGCAAAGCAGGCTCCTCATTGTTTGTGTGCCCCTTTTCTTTTCCGAGTGCCACCGACCGCCTTTATCACACAAATTGCAGTGTTGCGGTGGGACTGTGATGTCAGGCCGTATTGTAAAAATGACACTTATGTTGCATGGCTGGAAGACGGCCAAACACCCTGGGCTTTGCCTCTGTCAGAGTCTGTGGAGGACAAGGAGACATGTTGGCATGTTGGAAAATTGTTGAGTCTACAATGACTGGCAGTGGCTGTTTTTTTTGTTGTTGTTGTTTTTTCTCAGCAGTGAACTTAAAGGTGTATTAAAATAAACCAGTAAGAGGGCTCCTGTAAGGTAAACAGGACTGTCACTGTCTGGTATTTACAGTAACTGTGGCTTATTCTGAGTAAAACTGAGAATTCTTATAGAAATGCACTTATTTTCATGTATTTACTGCTGTATGGGAGTCACGGCTGGTTCCAGTCTGTCATATTAGAGTGGGCTGGTTAAAATAACAGGTGGGCAACTTGGTTTGTATGTACTGACGATAGCGAAGCTGAATAGTGTCCTGAAGGCTGACAATTTGAACTGCAGTCCTGACGGCACTGAAAAGAATTATTATTAATTATTATTAATTATTTAAGAATAAGAATCAATTCATTGATCCCCAATGAGAAATTCAATTGTCGGGCAGCTCATCTATGTTCATTTACTCTTTAATATAAAATAAAAATGATTGTAAAAGTCCTTCATGCATATTTCTTTTCACTGGATGAGCTTGAAAAAAACAAAACTAAACTAAATACTAATTGGCTAAAATTTGCGTAGAGGTCTTATTTATGTCTTTGTGCATAAGAAATCAATCTAAGTGAATCCCCAAAGGAACTTTATGTTGGTAAATGCAAGTTATGCAAATTTACAGGATCTCAGTTCTGTTGCAACATGTTGATGGTCATATGAACTATGTTTTCAGCTCAAAAATGTCCAATTTCATCACAATTAATGCTATATTTTCATGCCACAAATGGTCAAGTTATATTTGAACTGAATTTACCTGAAAAACAAATATTCTATTTTGTTAGATTCTCCAATTTTTCTTACAAGATTATATACCACATATCACTTTTTTTTTTTTTTTTTTTACAGGTTGCAGTATGGAGTATGGTGCTGATCCATCCTGCTTATGTTACGCCAATACATATTTTAAGAATGTCACATGTCACTTTTTAAATCAACAGTTTTCTAATAATAAGCACTTTTATAAAGAAATAACAATTCTATATTGTTATTTATTCTTTAGTCTGATAAACTACACAATAAATAATTGTGATCCTAGTTTTTCCACGGGGATCATTAGTGTAAACGCTGACATGGCTGCAGAGCATCAGTATGATGGGATCCACAACAACCATGTCACATCCGTCCACTGACACATTTTGTGTTTTTGTGTCAGCTGGTATGGTTTTAGATCCACAATACCAACATTTATGAATAAGAGGAGAATTAGCAATAGGAAGTATATAAGTTTATTACTAATAAAGTACTGGTACTGACCAGAGCATCATGGGTAATGTCACGTCTGTCCACCAGCAAAAGTTTTCACATACACGTGCTATTCCAAATCCAATATTTCTGAAAATAGAGCTTCCACTGTCAAAGAATATCAGTAGTCTGTGCACAAATGGATTAGCATTATTTACACACAGTTCTATGCATTTCTTACAACTTTTTATTTTTTGACAAAAATGGCCACTCATTTGACCTCCTAAGTAAATTTTAGCCTTAATATTAAAAAAATATTCTCACTGTGGCCAGAATTTATACAAAAATAAGGCAGTCTACTCTTGTTCAAACTCAGACTAAAAAGTGGCCCAATTGAACAACTGCACAAACAACTGAAACTGGGCCAAAAGTAAAAATACAATTATTAAATTATATTTTTTCATATTTCACAAACAAAAAAGTCTTATTTAAATTCAATCTGAAAAGTGACAAATGACAAAGAGAACAAAAAATCTTTCTTTTTTTCATCTAAAATCCTGAACTTTAGACTCAAATGTCAGTAGAACTACATACATATAAACCAACAGGACTAAATCCTACTATCATGGACGTTCTGTGTCCGACGCATGTCTGACACGTGTCCCGATGTTTGTCCCGATGTTGCAGCACGGGAGGGCGTACGGGTGGAATGCTGCTGTCGCACCATGGGAGGGCGCTATCGTACAATGGCACCACGGGTACAATGCCACTAGTAATTATAATAATTAATATAATTTAGTGATAGAGATCATTTGCCCCTCACTTGGTTTTTGTCCCTTCCTTGGGCGATGAATGAGAGACTGTGTATGTGTTTTACTGGCGTTGTGTTGCCCAATGTGTGTGTTTTACTGGCGTTGCTTTAGTCAGTGTGTACTCACTGGGCCGGCTGCTCTGCAGGAGCCCAGAGACAGAGCACGTCAGAAAGTCACAGATACAGTGAAACTCCAGTAGAGAGAATGGCGCTGTTAAACAGAAACCTTGACAGGTGCAGCAGTGACCAAGGAGGGCAACTCAGAAACGGACGACAGGCAGTGAGCTGCTGTATGAGCGAATGAAGCGCTCAGGAAATGCAAAACAATAATGACAACCAATCACTGACAGAATAGGGTGGGCCTTAGGCTGCCCATCCAATAGCAGTGTAGTCTGTTATATTTTTCTATTGGATAAACGTTTTCCCTTAACTTTTGATTGGGTGGGCAAGACGGACATTTGGGTGGACTGAGCCCACCCCTGCCTGTGCCTACCGCCGGCCTCGATGGGAGTACAACAATAAATACAGTAAATTTTTCTGTGATTTAATAACTGACCTATTCTTTGTTATGGCCTGTGTACATTAGCTAATTAGCCAAGTCAAAAGTCAAATTTGGGGAGAACATCATAAACTCAGCTTCTTCCTACTCCTTTTTGGACACAAAGAGCCACAATGAAATAGTTATTCATTTGTTTTCTGTTTTGGTTGATTTATTTTTAGATATTGGAGCGTTCTTTTAAATCTAGAATTTCTTTTGCCTACTTATGTTCAAAATAACGTCTATCTATATCTGTATATTTGTGTAAAATAGCTAGAAATAAAAGTTTGCTGCAACCTGCAAAACTGTGTCGCTCTGCAAACCCCTCTGAGAAAACAGTGATTAACACCTAATTAATTTAGTGAAAAATCATGAAAAATAAGCTATTATGAAATGCTAAGAGCTTCTCACTCCAAACAAATATGACAAACATGCAATTATCACATCCAGAACATTTAACTAATGTAGATAGATAAAAAAAAAAACAAACTTGAATAAAAAACCTGGACAAAAATTTTCTGCAAATTATATATTCAATATAAGAGGTACACCTTTATTTAGATTTTTCTCTCGTAAAACAGCCAAAACTGGCATTTAGTCACTTTATTCCCAAGTGATAATACACAGCCTGGTCAAAAAATAAAGCCCCATGCACGTATTATACTGAACCTTTTGCTGTGTTTGGAGCATGCATACCTTAAGGCATCATTTCAATAACCTTACAAAATGTCACAACATTTATTTCAATCATTGTTTGGACATTTAACATCCTGTTCAACTGAATCAACCCCAGATCATGACCCTGCCCACTGAACATTGGACTTAGTTAAATCCAGGTGGCAACTTTTTTTTTTGATGTACAGTGTTTGTGTAAAATAGGAAGAAATAAAAGTTTGCTGCAACCCACAGAACTGTGTCGCTCTGCAAACCACTCTGAGAAAACAGAGTGATTAACACCTAATTAATTTAGCTGAAAAAACATGAAAAATAAGCTATTATGAAATGCTAAGAGCTTCTCACTCCAAACAAAGATGACATTTGTGTTGGTGTCAAACATGCAATTATTACATCCAGACCATTTAACTAATGTAGATAGATAAAAAAAAAAAAAAAAACAAACCTGAATAAAAAACCTGGATAAAAATTTTCTGCAAATGAAACATTCGCTATAAGAGGTACACCCTTATTTTGATTTTTTTCTTGTAAACACAGCCAAAACTGGCATTTAGTCAATTTATGTACAAGTGATAATACACAGCCTGGTCAAAAAATAAAGCCCCATATATATATTATATTGAACCTTTTGCTGTGATTGGAGCATGCATTCCTAAAGGCAGGGCTCTCAAACTCATTTTCTTTCAGGTTCCACATTCAGCCTGATTTGATCTGCAGTGGGCCGGACCAGTAAAATAGTAACAGAATAACCTATAAATAATGACAACTCCAAATTTTTGCCTTTGTTTTAGTGCAAAAAAGCCCCCCTTAATTTATGAAAATATTTGCTTTTATAAACTATTCAAACAAAAAAAGATGTGAATAACCTGAAAAAACTGAAATTTCTCAAGAAAAATAAGTGCAATTTTAACAGTATTCTGCCTCAACTGATCATTTCTACATGTGCATTATGGTTCTGAACTACAAAGACACTAAACACTTAGTAACAGGCAGAAAATAGTTAAAATTGTGCTTAATTTTCTTTAGACATTTCAGGTTGTTCATATTTGTTCAGGTTATTCACATTTTATTTTTACAGGATAGTTTGTAAATGTAAATATTTTCATAATTTCTTGTTATTTTTTGCACTAAAACAAAGACAAAAATTTTGAAGTTGTCATTATTTATAGCACAGGTGTCAAACATGCAGCCCGGGGGCCAAATCCGGCCCACCAAACAGTCTAATTTGGCCGCTGGGATGAATTTGTGAAATGCAGAAATTACACTGACGATATTAACAATCAAGGATGTTAGAATCATTTTAGGTCAATTCGATCGCAAGTGGGTCAGAGCAGTAAAATACTATCATAATAACCTAGAAATAATGAAAACGATAAGTTTTTCTCTTTGTTGTAGTGTAAAAAAAAAAAGTAAAATTACACACAAATGTTTACATTTACAGACTAGCCTTTTGCAAAAAATGTGAATACCCTGAAATTTCTTAAGAGACGTATGTGGAATTTTAACAATATTCTGCCTTTTATTAAATGTTTTGTGTATTTGTAGATCCACTGTGATCTGTAAGTTGTGATGCACATGTATAAATGATAAACTAAGGTGTAATATTGTTAAAATGACACTACTTTTTCTTAAGAATTTTCAGGTTCATATTTGTTCATGTTATGTTCAAGTACAGTTCGTAGATGTAAACATTTTCATTACGGAATTTGACTTTTTTCACTCAAAAACAGAGAAAAATACTTTGGAGTTGACAAATTTATAAGTTCTTATCCTAGTATTTACATTGTTTTACTGGTCCGGCCCACTTTAGATCATATTAGGCTGAATGTGGCCCCTGAACTCAAATGAGTTTGACACCCCAGGCATCAAATCAAAAACCTTGCAAAATGTCACAACATCAATCATTGTTTGGACATTTAACATCCTGACCAACAGATCATGACCCTGCCCACTGAACATTGGACTTAGTTAAATCCAGGTGGCGACTTTTTTTTTTTTGTGTATATAAAACATTGTCATTTCAGTCCCCTTTTAACAGGATGTTTGGGGATACAGGAGCATTCTATTTAAAGGTGGGGTCTGAGATCTTAGAAAAATGGTTCGAGTTAGCTACATTTTGAAAATACTCAATTCAAAAGTCCAAACCCCTTTTTTCAGACGTCCCTCCGAAGCCACGCCTCCAGAGTATTGGCATGCGCAATGCTTGTTCCTGAGGGTTCACGAGCGCTGCACAGCTACAGTTCGCCGACTGAGGCTCCGTACCCGGGTTGGGCTCTGACTGGGTCTGGTCCGGGCGAACCGTCTCCGACACCGGCTGAGGCTTTGTCCCCTGCTTCACTCCCATACGCTTTGGGCTCCTACCCCGACTACGGCCCCGGCTGAGCCTCGGGCTCACGTATCCATGCGTACCTCATTCAGTTTCCTCTAACCCCCCCGCTCTTCCAGAACAGCCCCAGGTCAGACCTATGTGACCTTTATATCAGCCAACACAGTGGACGCTGATGCACCATCCCATAATACACTGACATTCACATCATTACTGTAACTTTCCTGTTCTTAATAAACTTGATCTGCAGTGACAATGTAAATCAACTGTTAATTGTTATTAGACTGTAATTAACAGTTTTCTTATACAAAATGCTTTTTTTTTGCATATTATCTCCACAAAGTGAGTAATAACTAGTATTGGAGTATGTTAAAATGTGAGAAAACATCAGATTAGCTGTATTAAAAACGTTCTTATTTCATAGTTTTCACACAGTTTATCACTTTCTGATACTGTGTTTTAAATACATGTTTCTTTGCTTCAAAAACTAAACACATGGTGTCCAGCTGAGTGGACATTTTTGTAACTCCGTGAAAACAGGTTTGTTAAAAAAAATTTCCACCACATTGTTTTTTTCATGCCTAAAGACGAATAAAAACACTTGGGGAAAAAATCTTGACTAAAGTTCACATGATTAATGCATGAAAGGGTTAAATACATATTTCTTTGCTTCAAAAATTAAATGCATGGTGTCCAGCTGAGTGGACATTTTTGTAACTGCTTAAAAAAAAACAAACAAACTTGATCGCATTGTTTTGTTCATGCCTATAGAGGAATAAAAACACTCAGGAAAAATATCTTGGCTAAGGTTCTCATAATTAATGCATGAAAGGGTTCTAAACATTATTATTGAATATTTTGACTAATGAATCCACAAGTGGAGGTCAGATTTCGCATCCATTTCACATGGAAGCGTCAGACACGTCTCACAGCATTCAGTCATTTGCTGTTGAAAACAAAAGGAGAGTGAATAAATATTAGAATTACTATTCGGTTCATGTTTTCAAAGTGAAATGTGACCTTTCTGAGAAATTAGTTAAGACTGAACACACATCATGTGCCGACCTGAGACAAATGAAGCCACTAATCCTGCACCAGTCACATCCCGTCCTCACGTCTCAGCAGGTGTACAGGTTTGTGTGGCAGGAGTTTTGTCAGTGCATATATGTATTAACACCCATCTGTGTATGCATCTGCATCTATTTGTTTACCAGTGCAGCTTTTGTATTTCTGTGTCAGTTCCTTTGAGTGATGATAAAAAAGTTCATAAGATGCCATCCCTGATTGTGTCAGTCACTGCTTTAAAACACTTTCCACTGTCGCAACATCTGCAAATACATACAAAAGTAAATCCATGTGAAATGGAGTCACTGTACCGTTAGCATTCTGATCTATATGGATTCTGTTTCAGTAGGAGAGTAGGTGTTAGTGGGATTTCAAAGTAATAAAAGATATAAATATATCACCTGGGATATCAAAGTTGAAGGAATAAGTTTTGAATAATGTAATCCTTATCATTATTCTATGTGTTTACTAAAAGGCACGCCACTGCAGTGTCAGACTGCTCATATATCCAATGAATATTTGATTCAAGCAAGGCTTTTGTCTTAAGTAAAATGCGTGCAAATAGATTATGCACCAGCGCTCTCTGTTGTGCACACTGATTTGATTAGCAATGTGAAGCATCTCTTCATGCATATTTATAATACCTAGCATTAAAGCTAGAGGTACAAACTTGATTAGCTCCCCAGCCCTGGGGGGCCCGGAAACTATTTTATTGAGTGCAAACAATAAGTATGCAGACATGGTGGAATGAGATGACTAAAATTCAACTGAAAGACATAATAATTAAGAAAAAAAAAAAACAAAAACCAGGAGTGAGCTTCAAGGGCCAAAACACACAAGAAAACAACTTTGAAACGTTGGTCTAAGACACAGGTGTCAAACATGCGGCCCGGGGGCCAAATCCGGCCCGCCAAACGGTCCAACATGGCCCCTGAGATGAATTTGTGAGATGCAGAAATTACACTGAAGATATTAACAATCAAGGATGTTAGAATCATTTTAGGTCAATTCAGTCTCAAGGGGGTCAGAACCAGTAAGATACTATCATAATAACCTAGAAATAATGAAAACTACAAATTTTTCTCTTTGTTGTAGTGTAAAAAAAAAAAAAAAGTAAAATTACACACAAATGTTTACATTTACAGACTGACCTTTGCAAAAAATGTGAATAACCTGAAATTTCTTAAGGGAAGTCTGTGGAATTTTAACAATATTCTGCCTGTTCCTAAATGTTTTGTGTATTTGTAGATCCACTGTGATCTGTAAGTTGTGATGCACATGTATAAAGGATAAACTAAGGTGCAATAATATTGTTAAAATTGATTTTTCTTAAGAATTTTCAGGTTCATATTTGTTCATGTTATGTTCAAGTATGATTCGTAGTTGTAAACATTTTCAGTACGGAATTTGACTTTTTTCACTGAAAAACAGAGAAAAAAACTTTGGATTTGACATTATTTATAAATTCTTATCCTATTATTTATATTGTTTTACTGGTCCGGCCCACTTTAGATAATATTAAGCTGTATGTGGCCCCTGAACTCAAATGAGTTTGACACCCCTGGTCTAAAACAATGTTTATCAGTGTCACACTTAGATTATTTGAACATTATTTCCCAATGGAACCACTTCACACAACAGTAATATCAGATTAGTGCAGCAGTACTAATAGATGTGTTATTGGGGGATGCTCAGCGCCACTGTCACCAGTGATTCAATATGTTTTAGCACAGGATCACCACACTATTGGATTTATGTGGGATGGAATTGCTAGTTCTATGTCTAACCCTCCTCCTTTATCTGGGACTGGGGGCAGGAAAATGACCCAAAGGCGCATACGTCTTAATTATTTTTTCTTCCGTCACTCCAAACATGTTCACACAAGGGTGAAAAATCCGTTCTCTGCATCTCATTTCATCATTTCTTTGTCTCCTGACCACTTCCATGTGTGCACAATTATGCATCCAACCCGTTTGCACCTCATTTAGAGGCGTGGTAAATTTAGACGCAGTTTCTATCAGTAAAATTGCTTTCTGGTTTGATAAATCACTCTGTGCGTGCTAAATTAATATATTTACATTTTCTCCTCCCACTACATGCACAATTGCGTGTAAACGCCCCATATTACATATCCATTGTGTCACATGTACTAACTGGATGCAGACGCACTATTTTGTACCTTTGAAAGACGCAACCCTTAGTGCACACTGTTAGTAAATCAGATTGTGCATTTTTTTGCGTGTGCAATGAATTTGCACGTTTTAATACACACAAACCTAGAGATGGGAAGTGAGAACTGGTTCTTTTTGAGAACCGGATCCCAGTAGCTCGATTCCTTGGAATCGTTTGTCTGCCTGCTCATCGATTCTGCCGTCGTCGCGCATGTGCGATAACGTCACACGTACGCTGCATTGTTTTGGTCAGAACACCGCCAACATGGTGTTGAGGCAGAAACGGTCTAAACAGACGACACCAGGTCCACTGGAACACTGTCAAAGCTTCCATTTCTTCAAAAAGGAGGAATCCCTCCAACCTGTTCAAACATTTGTCCACAGCGTGTGATTCATTGGATTCACTACTTAGCGGCGCTTGTGAATCTAGTGGTAGAGTGAACACCAGACCGTCATCCGGGCCCAGTTCCGGTTCTGGTGCGGGCAACAAACGTCGTACCCCCTCAAATACAAGTTTCTGAAGGTAGGGGAAAGGAAATGAGGTGCACAACAATGGGAGACGGGCTGAGTCGAACCGGTTCCATGTAGTGGAAATGCAACAATAGAGGAATTAACGAGAAACTGTTTTCTGAAAAAATAAAAATTCTGCTCTGTTTTTACAAGATAATTATCTTGTTAATTCAGAAAAACAGAGCCGAAGTTAATTTTTTTCAGAAAACAGTATCTCGTTTATCCAGAGAAACAGAGCCGATTTTTTTTTAAACTTATTTTTTCTCATAATTACGAGATAATTATCTCATTAATTCGGAAAAACAGAGCCGGATTAATTTTTTTGTGTGAATGCAGTACGCTTCTGTAATTTTCAGACATGTCTGTTTCACATTTTAAAATTTTTTTCACCTATTCAAATAATCGTTTAATCGAACTGAAGAAAATAATCAATAGATAAATTGATTATAAAAATAATCATTAGTTACAGCTTTAATATGAGCCCAAAGCAGCCTGAGAGAAGTAACTGAAACTCCTGAAAGGCTGACCCTGACTGTGATGCCTTTAAACACCTGACACGGTGAGGTCTGAACCAGCTTTGAACTGTAACCCTTTCCAAACAGGTTTGGACATGATGCCACTACAGATTCATCAGAACAAGGTAAATGAGTGGATCTGAGGTCAATTATCAACTGGAGTGAAAGAGCGAGTAAAGAGAAGGCTTTACAGAGCGGATCAGTTTTGACAGATCTGAGCTACTGAAGATTAAATGTGTTAAATGAGCATCTGCTTCTGCTCTTCATATCAAACAAACTTTTCACAGTTTAACAGTCGGACGTTGTTCAAAGCGTCTTTCATCACTAATCAATATGATGGCCTGATTTATTATATTTTAAACACAATCTCAACAAGTGTTCAGAGAATGCAAACCCCTGCCAAGCACCCCGAACAGTGTGCATGTGTGGATCGACTATTTCTTTTTAAACTATGGATGTGCAAAACAAAGTTCATAATGATATTTCACAAATTGCATTTTTTATGATTTTTTGAAAATGGTGCATAAAAAATAAAAGTCAACAGAGCGTAACAGAAGAGAAATGGAGTGGAACGATATTTTGTACAAAGTTGAAGCTTGGTACCAGTCGTGTTTGTCAAATTATATTAAATTCCAATCAGTATTTGTTGAGTTATAATAAAAATGTGTGGTAAATGGGATTTTCAGTGTTAAATGTAAATGTCCACAGAGTCCACATTCCACAGTGGATGTGGACAATTTTGTGCCAGATACATGATATTGTTCTGAGCTCTGGGTGGATCAAATTGGAGGCGAATTGGAGTCATTTTGAATTTTTATGAATTTTCGAGAATTGCTCAATGATGAGACATAGGAAAATTGTAGATTTTGTGACCTTGCTGTGACCTTGAACTTTGGCCTACTTGGCCCAAAATTTAATGGGTTGGTCCCAGGGCCTAGGCCTATCTGTGGGTACAGTTTGGGAAAGATGGTTGGAATAGTTTTCCCATAAAGTTGCTAACAAACAAACAAACACACAGAGCAAAGTGATCTCAGTACCTCCTGGCAGAGGTAATTAACACCTCTGAAAACTCCTTACACAACACAAATTCAATGGGAAACTTATGAGGACGCTGCTCCAGCCTTCCTAATGGCCCAGTGCCCGTCCAATGTGTGACGTCTCTGCATTTATAGTTGAATATTTCACATGGATGAGTCCGAGAACGGCTTTAACAGACCCAAACAGCCACTGACAGCCAAATGCATCTACAGATCTAAAGTGTTTAATACCTGTGGATCCACTCACCCTATTAACACATGTAAATAATTGGTGTAAAATGCAGTTATTCATCTTTTCATGGTCATGACATATGACCCATTTGGATGTTCAAAGGCTCCGTAGTTACCGTGGAAACACAGTCATCTTCTACAACACTGATTCACCAGTAAAACCCACGGAGTTTAAGAAATGACAGTGGATGGAGATGCTTATTTTATGTTCAGTTAATAACATATTTTGCAGAACAATTTATCTTTTTTGTCAGTTTTCTGTGTTTTTGATATAATAACCCTCAAATTGAATCTGAAATTTTTTGAACATCTACATAATCAGTACATTAACCTCCTCAGACCCAGCTATGGGTTTTCTGTCCACATTTGTAGACAAGAGTTTCACAACTTTACACAAAAAGAAAAGAAAAATGTCCAACACAAAGGACATTCCATAAAATTTTAAAAACTGCATCTGAAAAAACTGTTGAATCATGATGTTTCTACTATAGGCACTTATTTAATAAAAACCAAAAAAAAAAAAAAAACTTGTAACTTTGCTCACATTTCCTGGGTCTTAGGAGGTCAAATATAGGAAAATACTGGATTTTCACTTAAAAATGCAAAATACAGAGCATAATATTAGAGTAAATGGGGAAAAATTACTTAAGAAAGGTTTAAAATTGAAACAAATTAATTTGGGAACTGACATAAAAGCAACACTGGGTCTTTATGGGTAAATTTATTACCGAATTATGTGCAAAATAATGTATATAATTTAAAAAATATATACATTATATTGAATGTTTATTATTTATATGGCTTTTTTCATACACTTAAAAACGCACTACTCACTACAAAACTAAATTCTGAAATGCAAAAACAGAGGAGCAGCAGCAGTTGCCTTCATTTGCCCTTGCTTACATTTTCTAATGTCACTGATGGATGGATTTTATATCCTCACAGGTTTTCCCTGGATCATCTCTGGATCTGCTGCTGTGGTTCTGCTTCTCTCCTGCCTCCATCATCATTCATTATTCATCTATCCCAGGGGTGTCAAACTCATTTTCTTCTGAGGCCACATTTAACCCAATCTAATCTGAAGTGGGCCAGGCCAGTATAGCCAATACATAATGACAACTCCAAATTGTTTTAGTGCAAAAAATAACATTCAGAAACCCAATCACTGCCAATGTAAATATTGGTATAACTGAATGTTATTTTTTGCACTAAAACAAAAAATAACATTCAATTATGTAAATATTTACATTTACAAACAAGAAAAGCACTCGGAGAGCGCAGACCTCCGCCAAGGTCGATCTCTCTGTCTCTCTCTCTCTCTCTCTCTCTCTCTCTTTCTACTCCAAGTTTCTACTTTTTAAAGCTAGTTTTTCCTTCCACTGTCTCCTGGTGTTTACTCTGGGAGGATTCTGTTGGATGTGAATTGGCTGAAGTGTCTGGTTTAGACTAGCTCTAAATGTGAAGTGTTATGAGATAACTTTTGTCATAATTTGCCGCTGTATAAATGAAATTAGATTTGATATGATTAATGTTCATATCAGTTTATGACAGAGCTGACATATAGAGACAAATCACCATTCACTCTAATAATTGCATCCTGCCACTGCAGTGTGACCAATCTATACAGTGATTTCATGTAAAACCTGCTTGGCAGACCAAGAAAGATACACAAGGATGTTTTTTTTTATTTTTTTTTATTGTTTTTTGTTTTTATGGCATTGAAGTCGAATGCTGTCATTTGTGTGTGTGGGGGGGCACATGACTGGATGATCATGATTGGTTGAAACAGTACATATACATCAAGGTTATTATCGTTAACGAAAACTAACAAAATGACAAAAAGTAGAATTGAAAAAACATTTTCATTAACTGACAAAAAAAAAAAAAACAATTAAAAGAAAAAAAAGGATAACTAACTGAAACTGTATTGTGTGCTTACAAAACTAACAAAAACGTAAAAAAAATTATGGATAAAATTCCCTTCGTTTTCCTCTTTGTCAGCATTGGATAAATATGAAAGTGATTTATTTTGTTATAGCAATTTTACCCAGAGGCACCATACGGTCCGTCACTTGTCGTTTAGTCCGTTTCTCGTCCCCACTCTACCTGGAAACATGGAGATTAAAGTTGGGAGAAAGCAGCAGAGTCCTGTCTGGGATTTATTTGAATACGATGGCAAAGAAGAGAAAAGATACGACAAAGCTAAAATTAATTAAAAAACTAAACTAAAACTAAGCATTTAGAAAAAAAAAAGAAAACTAATAAAAACTAGCAAACCTGCTCTAAAAACAAATTAAAACTGAATTAGAGAAAAAAAGTCCAAACTAAATAAAACTAAACTATGATGAAAAATCCAAAACTTTTGTAACCTTGATACACATACAGTACACATACGTAAGGGGTGTCACACGTACAAAAATAAAAGCAAAAAAAAATGTAGTTAAATTATATCATATCCTCTGTCCTTAAAATAAAGTAAGCTTGTGTCAGTTTTCTTTTGATAGTTCTTCCATTCTGTACATAACAGTGTCTATTTTAGATTTACTGGACAGCCAATTGAAATTCACACCCACAATCCAAAACCAAAAACGCCCACATGTCAATGACAAGTTTACTGTGAGAGAAAGGAGAGGCTGATGGAGAGGAATGGGGATTAGAAGATGGTACTGAGGGAATGAGTGGAAGCAGGAGGAGGAGGAGGAAGAGGAGGTAGAGGAGGAGGAGGAGGTGATATGTTGATTATGCAGTTATTGCCACACAGCCTCACTCCAGGCGATTTACTAAAACCAACACATTTTCAATGTGCCTTGGATGGCTGCCAGTCAGATACTGTGCATCGAAATGTGGCTTTTAGAATGTGGTGTAATGTGGGAGGTCAGTGGAGAGACGCACCAGTGGAATCGAACACCCACCCTCCTGGAAACTGGGAAACAAACTGGGAAAAAAGTCATCTGCTGTCTGTCAGGCTGGAAATGACACATACGCAGGAATGGTATCCAGATAAGACACTAAGGGCCGGATCGACTAAAGGTTTGCGTGTATTAAAACGTGCAGACTCATTGCACACGCAGGCAGGCAAACGATTCCAAGGAATCGAGCTACTGGGATCTGGTTCTAAAAAAAAACGGTTCTCGATTCCCATCCCAAGGTCTGCGTGTATTAAAACGTGCAAACTCATTGCACACACAAAAAAATGTACAAACTGATTTACTAACAGTGTGCACTAAGGGTTGCGTCTTTGAAAGGTGCAAAACAGTGTGTCTGCATCCAGTTAGTACATTTGACACAGTGAATATGTAATATGAGGTGTTTACACACAGTTGTGTGTGGGCTGGGAGGAGAAAATGTAAATATATTAATTTAGCACACGCAAAGTGATTTATCAAACCCAAAAGCGATTTTATTGATAGAAACTGTGTCTATATTTAACACGTCTGTAAAGGAGGAGCAAACGGTTTGGATGTGTAATTGTGCACACATGGAAGTGGTTAGAAGACAAAGAAATGATGAAACGAGAAGCAGAGAACGCAGTTTTCACCCTTGTGTGAACATTTTTGGAGTGACGGAAGAAAAAATAATTGAGACATATACCCCACCCCCCCCCACACACACACCCACACACACACACCCACCCACACACACACACACACACACACACACACACACCTTTAAAATGAAAAATGAATGAATGAGTCATGCAATACCTTCTATGACTAAACTCCTCCAACGTTACATCTCCGTGCATCTGGATCATTCAGTCTCTGTTCCATTAGTGCTGGTTTATCCCACAGCACTTTTTACAGCGTATTGTCTCCAGCAGAACACGCAAAACCCGCATTTAAATAGGGCGGTCTGCAAGACTTTGCACCTGTTGTAATTTGCACAAGCAATCCGAGGAAATCACCTGCAAACCGTGTTTCAACCCCACACGCAAAATTCTAGATTGCACAATCAAATTAGTACATGTAAATTGAGATCTTAGTAGATCGATTATTCAATTAAACAATTATTTGAATAGGCAAAGCAAGTAGGAAATGTGAAACACACATGTCTGAATATGATAACCACTTAAACTTTATTCCAGAACCAGCTGAAAGAACAACCACAAAAAGTATAAAAGTAAAAGGTTATATAAAAATATCTGTATAGAAATAACAGCAGCAATAACAAATGTACACAAGTACATACACAAATATCAATAAAAAAACAAACGAAACACTTCAATGACATCTACAAACAATATGTTGGTACAGTCTTCAACACATCTGCATCCAACTTACAAACAACTGAACATGAAACTAACATCCAACTGAAACAAATACACACTCAGATTTATAATGTTTGTGTTAAAACTTCAAAGTGATGGTTCCAATGAAGAAAAGTCAACATGTAAACATGTTCTGCCTGTGTGTCCTCGTCTCTTCTGAGCTACATTCCATGTTGTTTGGCATCGAAATGTGGTTCAACAAAACTCATAATAAAGACAGCAGAATATCAAGGGGAGCTTCATATACTTTATGAAGTTTCCCTTGGCAAAGGAAATTTGTTCAGCACCAAAAGGAGTCAGACTACCATTCTGCTGTTATGAGGCTGGACAAGACAAGTTTAAAAAAAAAAAAAAAAAGGAAACAAAGCTTCGATTCAGGAAAATTGTAATTAAATAAGATTTTTTAATTGATTTGAGTTGATTGTTCCATTTATTATTTCAGCTCTAATTGTGAGTATTATTTATGTTCTATATGTTATTTAAGTTTTAAATTAAACACAGTTTGGATGGATGTTCAGACACAAATGAAAGCTGAGTGGAATATTCCCACATGCAGGTGTAGGTGCAGGTTTATTGTCATAGAAACTGTTACCCATCATGCCCACGCTGGTGGAAGTGCCAGCGGCTGGTTCCCTGGGTGATGACAGGCAGGTGACAGCCAGGGAACTGCATCTCATCACACCTCAGATACTAAAAGTACACAGGCTGTGTAAACAGAAGCACCTGTCTGAGGACACATACTGCATGTTTACTGCATACTGCTTTCCAACAATTTATCTGGAAGAGATGCACTTTCAGCCTCACATCTTCACCTTTGTCTGTGCTTGACAGTATTGTAGAGAAGAAGAAGGTTTGACACTACAAAGCAGCGGATGTTGACACTAGTGACGAGTTCATCTCCTGTCCACAGACTGTATAGAAAAAGCAAACAGAGCCACCCATTGGTTTTTTTGGACTGAGCAGGTTCTTCCCATGTTGGCTTTTTTAAAGAATGAGCCACATCCTGAAAACGGTTCCATTACTTGTTTCAGTTTCTAAGCTGTAAACTGTACTTCACCAAATTCAAACAATGAGCTGAACCGGCTGGATCAGCCGTGATAAACAGTATGAAGAGCATGTAAACACTGATGACACGTTCATAAGAATGACCCCATAATCAAGCACAGACATAGAGTGGCAGCAACTAGTCTGTTCTTAGCCTCAAAAAAAGGCAAGATTTTATCCTGAAATAAAAAAATGTAATTTCTGTGTCCTTTACAGTGAGTCACCTATTAAAATACTTAGATGTCTATACGGTACACCAGAGGTGATTTCTCTCAGACTGCAGTGGAAGCTCAGCTTCCCCTAAAATTACGAAAATTAAATGGTTAAATCTGTTCGGTTGTGTTGACATTTCATTGACTCCAAATGTGTTAGAACACGTTCATCTCACAGATGAGTTCGTTCAGAATCAGCTTTATCACAAATCAACACACTGGATGTTGTTCACTTCTCCTCCATTCCCGTGTCTCTGTTTTCTCATTCCATCTCTGCTCAGTGCATTTGTCCGTAGACGCTCAGCGTCCATGCACTTCAATGGGACTGAGTGGAACTGTTTTTTCATTGCCTCAAAACTGGACGGTAATTGGATAAGTGCCACGATGTTGTCCCACCCCCGGACGCTCAGCATTTCTGGGGGTGAATGGAGCTGTGGGCGGAGCTCAGCCAGGCTGGACGTTGAGCTCCCACGTGCTGATTGGAGGATCAGTCAAAAGGCTGAACCCCTTTTGATTGACAGCTGTTTTCAGATCTCCTCCTTCACTGACACAGTTCAGTTTAATACTGTCGCACATTCTGCTGTGAATTCGAGAGAAACCACTATGAAATGACTTGTTCATTTCTTGCACTGTAAATAAAACACACTCATTGTACTTCCTTGTTTCAATTTAACATAATTTCAGTGTTTTCTTGTTTCAGTTCCATAATTTAATCATTTCTTGTTCAAGTTTAATATCTTTTCGTAGATAGTTAATCATACTGTTGGCTAGGTCGGGGTGAACTAGCTATCAAGTCCCTGGAAAAGACGCCTACTTGGTACGATAAGGTCACTGAGCCTTTTCTTAAGAAGGAACGGAGGGCCGAATTTATGTTTAAATAACTTGACAATTTTTTTGATGTAAGCCGACAATGAGCTTCCCCTGTCTGAAAGACGAGCAGCCGCCACTGCTATATAGGGATGGGAATCGAGAACCAGTTCTTTTTAAGAACCGGATCCCAGTAGCCTTGGAATCGTTTGCCTGCCTGCTTAACGATTCTGCTTATTGATTCCACCTTTGTTGCGCATGCGCGATGTTGTCACACGTACGCTGCATTGTTTTGGTCAGAACGTAGCCAACATGGCGTCGAGGCAGAAACGGTCTAAACAGACCACACCAGGTCCACTGGAACACTGTCAAAGCTTCCATGTCTTCTAAAGGGTGGAATCCGTCCAATATGTTCAAACATTTGTCCACAGCATGGGATTCATTTACAGGAATGTCACATATTTGATTCTCTACTTAGCGACACTTGTGAATGTAACGGCAGAGTGAACACCGGGCCCAGTTCTGGTGCGGGCAGCAAATGTCGTACCCCCTCAAATACCAGTTTCCGAAGGTAAGGGAAAGGAAATGAGGTGCACAACAACGGGAGACGAGCCAAGTCGAACCCATTCCATGTAGTAGACATGTGGCAATAGCCCCCCGAACCGGGCCCGGCGTCATCTGTTATTATTTGTCCATACTGTATATGTTATATTTTCTGTGCAGATGGAAATATAAAAGACAGTTAATGCAAACACACCCATTTGTACTCTTTTATTCTTTCACCCAATGAGAATCGATAAGGAATCAGAATCGTTAAATTCTAATCGGTTCCCATCCCATGTCTATAAGATAACACTATCACAGCACTGACGAGTAATATTTGCTAGAAAAGCTAGCTACACACTTAAAGCTGCAATGCATGATGTTTTATTTTAGCATCATTGGGCGAAAACTTCCATTTCACATATTCAGCTGAAAACATCTGCACTGAAGTTGTCATAATTCATGCATGAAAGGGTTAATTTGCCTCGTTTATACTGAGTGATTGCAGGTTTAAGAATGGATGTAGTGTGTCATTCAACGTTATTCTTACCACTTTCATTGTACTTGAATACTGTATATTATAATCTGTTTATTAATCTGCATATAATAATAAGTATAATATATTTGTAGCACCCCAACAATCTATCCTGTATATTTATGTATGTACTATACTGCACATCTGCTGATTGCACTTCTAGTTAGATGCCAAACTACATTTCGTTACCTTGTACTTGTGTAACGTGAGGGTTCGTTGGTGGTTAATGGTCCATTCTTTATAAAATGAGACAGCAGGATGGAGACGGATGTCTTCTTAAACAGTGCTTTACTTTTCATATACCGTAACTGTGACCACAACACTTCCTGAAACATAACATCACATGACCGAACAAACCAGTCAGGAGCTAACAGTACTTAGATCGGTAAGTGTAGGTAATTTAGACAGGCGTATTCAACAGGTTATTTTAACTGCTAGTATACAACAAATGACAATAATTAAATGTGTAAACATGTAAATAATAATTCTGCAAACATACATGTAAATAGTTATTTGGGTAAACACTGTCAATGTATTTTTTAACAAATACATTAATTAACTTATTCCCTATAATTTATTCCACTGTTAAATCTTACAATTTCTACAACATAAATTACACTAGTCAAAAAAATTTAAGGACCACTTTTTAATTTGTGTATAAGTTTTTTATATGAGGTATTCTGCTTCTGGAAATACCCCAATACAACTGTCCTGAATGCCCTCAAACACACTGTAATCAATTTCACACATGATTGGATTCAACTGTTGCATAATGTCTCTGGCATCATTGCACATCCTGAAAACTGGGCCTATAGGGGTGTCAGCTGATTACGTGAAGCGGTACAAATGAATGTCTGAATATCTTTCAGTCAGCTCAGTAGCGAGAATGGCCTCCTCCTGCAGCAATAACGACTTCACAGCGCTGTCGCATGGAGCTGATGAGGCGATTGATGTCTCTGACGGCCAGTGCATCCCATGCAGCCTCCAGAGCCACACCCAGCTGCTGCAGTCCATGTGGTTGGGATTCAAGCTGCTGGATACTCCTCCCCATCATGTCCCAGACATGTTCTAACGGGTTCAAGTCCGGGGACTTCGCTGGCCCCTCCATGCGCTCAATTCCATGGTGCTCGAGGAACTCAGTTACCACCCTTTCTCGGTGTGGACGGGCATTATTGTCCATGAAAAGGAAGTTTCCCCCCACATTTTCTGCAAATGGCACCACGATAGGTTCAAGGACTTCATCCCTGTATCTCACTCCTGTCATTGCTCCCCCAGGGACCACGTAGAGACGAGTACGGTTGCCATAGGTGATGCCTCCCCACACCATGATGCTGCCTCCTCCATAACGGTCATGTTCTGCAATACAGGGGTCGGCAAATCTCTCTCCTGGTCGCCTCCAGACTCTCACACGTCCATCATTGTGGTCAAGGGAGAATCTGCTCTCATCTGTGAACAGAACTCGGCGCCATTGCTGTTGGGTCCATCTGACATGCTCCTGAGCCCAGTTGAGACGGATTCTTCTGTGAGCAGGGGTGAGTGGGACACACTGAGCTGGCCTTCTGGCATGCATATTGGCTCGGTGAAGTCGGTTACGGATTGTTTGAGTGGAAACAATCACTCCAGTTGCTGCAGCGAAGTCATTATTGAGGCGACGTGCACTGTGAAAGGGGTTGCGGAGGCTGAGATTCGTCAAGTAGCGATCCTCTCTAGGGGTTGTTGCAACTGGTCGGCCACTGCGGGGTCTCTCGGAGTATAGCCCTGTCTCTCGGCGTCTTTGGTTTGCTCTGCTGATGACACTGTGCGACACATCCATCATTTCAGCTACTCTTCGCTGACTGAGGCCAGCTTCCAGCATCCCTAGGGCTCTGGCAACTTCTGGTTCACTCAGGTGGCGTCTCGGCATTGCTGTTGTCACCAAGTTGTCTGATTGTGGAGACTAAAGACAAAATGCTTTTGCACCCACTTTTGTACCACCTCACGTGGTCAGCTGACACCCCCATTGGCCCAGTTTTCAGGATGTGCAATGATGCCAGAGACATTATGCAACAATTGAATCCAATCATGTGTGAAATTGATTACAGTGTGTTTGAGGACATTCAGGACAGTTGTACTGGGGTATTTCCAGAAGCAGAATACCTCATATAAAAAACTTATACACAAATTAAAAAGTGGTCCTTAACTTTTTTTGAGTAGTGTATTTTAACTTCAAAGCCTTACACTTGTACATGTTTAATGACAAATAAAATAAATGACGATGAATTTGAATGTAAACAAGTCTAATCTAAACATGAAAGGAGAATGTCAGACAGATCACTCACTCACAATTTTACTTTATGAAAAACATGTTTTTATTTATTTATTTATTTAGTTTTATTTAGAACATGCAAAGAAACAAAATAAAACAAAATGAAGCAACTTAAGACAAAAGCAAAATAACTTTTAAATGAACAGAATCTATCTTCCAGTACATACAAGTCTGAATTCTGCATGGTCGAAAAAGAGGAGGAAGAAGTCTAAACTTGTTTAATCCAACCCCTCAGTGCTTTTACTCCTTTATCACTAACTTAATACAAGAATCAAACAACACAATTTTCCTAATGTTAGCATCGAACCACAACAAATACATAATGCAGTAACTGAATTATACACAACAGTATGTTCATGTCAGTACAGTCATACAAACAGACTCAACAATTCAACAATTTTCTTCAATAATTACAGCAGATTTATCAGTACAACATCATCCATAAACAAACAGGCCTCATTGTCATTATGAAATACAGGACCTCTCACAGAATCAATTCTTTATATCTTTTTTTTAAACTGAATTACATTTGATACTTGTTTTATCTCCACACACAATTTGTTCCACAGTTTTACTCCACAGACGGCGATGCAGAAACTTTTTAACAAAGTGCGTACTTTACGAATGTTTAAATGTAATTTGCCCCGTAAATCATATGTATGTATATATATATATATATATATATATATATATATATATACATACACTGTAAAAAATTTTAAAAACTCATACAAAACGGTAATATTGCGGCAGCAGGGGTGCCGAAAAAATACTGTTAAATAACAGAAAATAACCATCTCATAAAAATACTGTCATTTTCCATAATTAAAATACAGTTTTTTGCTCTAACTTTACATGCGATTTTGCATATTTTTTTTGACTTTTTAATGTTTAATAAAGAAATTTTACATGTATTAAAACAATCAAATTACCTATATATATATATATATATATATATATATATATATATATATATATATATATATATATATATATATATATATATATATATATAAATCATTTTCAATCAGACTCAGTTGTACAATCCACTGATAAAAACTGTATTTGGACAGTTTATCAGTGCTTATACGTGTTACACATTCACAAAAATACATTTATTCAACATTTTTGTTGTGAAACCTCCTGTAATTACACAAGAAATTTGTCAGTTAACAAACAAGTCTTGTTAAACTTACAGAGCAAATACATATTTTACGGTTAATTGTCAGTAGTTTGATCTCTTTTTATTATTTTTTTTTACAGTATTAAACTAAATTAACAGTTTAATCTCATAAATAGAAAAGAAATATTTGTGAAATTATGATACATTTGCAAATGTATTTTAACTGTATTTTTCTGTGAAAAAAGAAAACATTTTCTTTTAAGAAATGTTAATTTATGGTTATTCACAGTTACAGTTTTTTCATGTTATTTTACATTTGACGTGTAAAATCACAGTCTATTTTTGTCATTTCATTGATATTTTCCTGTATCTTAAAAATACAGGAAAAATGTGTAAAATAAACAGTGAAAATTCTGTTAAAGTACAGATTTGTTTTACAGTGTGTGTGTATATATATATATATATACACACACACACACACACACACACACCTACATATATATCCTACTTTTTGATATGACCGAAAGTTATTCCTGCTCAAAGTAATATTATGTAAAGACATTCATAGTACTTGAGCTAAATTAATTCCTAAAGTGGAATAATTTGGCCTTGATAGTGAGACAAAAAAGATCCTCACCACATCATTTCTCATCATTAGTGGCTGTTTCTTTTGTGCTGTGCAAACTGAAGCAGAGCCCACAGTGAACACAGCTCACCACCCCCACACAGCACCAGCATATGCTGACATATGCCTGCAGAAGCAGCTCCTCCAAGCCTTCAGTGCTGTGTTTGTGTTGGCTAAACCCAAACCACAGGGGGACCTCAGTGCTTTGTACACCCACCATACACCTTCTTGGTGCTTTTAAAAAAAAACAATCTATTCACTAACCAAAGTTATTACCAGTAAAACGTGATCCATCCTGCGATTAGAACACTGAAGCGATAATAACACTAGTACATATTTTTGCTTTTTTGTTTTTTTTTTTACTTAAAAACTGAATAATGTGACCAAAAATGCCAATGAAAATAAACAAGTATGCAAAAGTCTGCCTGTTATGGGTGAAAATGGCTCAACACCCCTCATCACTGCCTGTTTTAACCCTTTATCGGGCAAGTGACTATTTTCGGTAATTGGTAAACAGACATTCACAATGGGGCCAGTCCCGTGTCTCAGTGAGGTCAAGAAGTGTGAATGACTATACAGTGATTCAGACACTTTATAGACGAGCTGAAGCCGTAAATAGTGAATATGAGTGGTTTTTGTCAGTTTATGACTTTACAACCGTTGTTTTATTGCATGTGTTTATGTGTTGCTCGGATGTTTTTATGGGAAGAGGAGGGAGACTGTTGTCATGCCAACCAACAAAGAGGTGGATGACGATATCCAATAACACACTAAGGCTGAAATTTCAAATTCCAGAGTATTTCAGAGTGCCCTACAAAGGGTTAAAACCATCCAGTTCACGATTATTGGACATCATCATTATGAATCCAGTGTCCACCTTCAGTAGGAGTCAGATATCCAGTGGGTTAAACTGAAGACATATTCTCCAGTTAGAACCAAGGTTATTATCGTTAACGAAAACTAACAAAATGACATCCTTTTTCTTATATACACTAATATGATAATACCCATTTACAACTTATCCTACCAGATATTAATAAAAACTAAAAAAAAACCAAAAACAAAACAAACAAAAAACAAAAACACATATACATATATAATATAAATACATATAATAGTCTATATTGTCCTATATAGTAATATAATAATAATATATTCATATATCCATATTTAAACTGGATTTTATCAGCACATATGTGGCAAAGCCCCAGTTTAAGTTGTTTGTCATTTTCAGACGTGTGTTTCACATTTCCTACTTGTTTTGCCTATTCAAATAATTGTTTAGTCGAATAGAAGAAAAATAATCAATAAATAAATTGATTATAAAAATAATCATTATTTGCAGCTTTAATATAAACCCAATATTAATATTTTCAGGCATGTGTGTTTCGCATTCTTACTATTTTTTTCACCCATTCAAATAATCATTTAATGAAACTGAATGGAAGAAAATAATCGATAAGTTAATCAATTACAAAAATAACCAATTGCTGCAGCTCTCCTCTCAATGGACAGGAGTAAGGACAGGACACCAAGGTTATTATCGTTAAGGAAAACTAACGAAATGACGAAAACTAGAATTGTAAAAACATTTTCGTTCACTGAAATAAATAAAAACTGTAGTTAAAAGAACAAAATAACTAACTGGAACTGTATTGTGTGTTTACAAAACTAACTAAAACGGATAAAAATTATGGATAAAATTCCCTTCGTTTTTGTCTGTCAATGTCGGATTGGTATGAAATTGATTTATTTCGCTCAAGCAATTTTAGCTAGCAGCAACATATGACACTTCACGGTCCGACACTTCTCATCACTTGTGGTTTCCAGTCATCTTCTGGTCCCCACTCTACCTGGAAACACGGAGACTAAAGTTGGGAGAAAGCAGCAGAGTCCTGTCTGGGATTTATTTGAATACGATGACAGAGAAGAAGAGAAAAGATATTTAAAAAAAACTAAAACTAAGTATTTAGAAAATAACGAAAACTAATAAAAACTAGCAAACCTGCTCGAACAACTAATGAAAACTAACTGAATTAGAGAAAAAAAGTCCAAACTAAATAAAACTAAACTATAATGAAAAATCCAAAACTATTCTAACCTTGGTTGGAACCACTGAGCTCCCACAGGGGAACAGGTTTTCCCATGTAAAACCACTGAATTAATTTGGATATTTGTCATTTCACAGACAAAATAACAGACAGCAGAACTGGTGATTTTTGTCAGGGAACTCTGAGAGGTTTAAAGACTTCAGGGAGAAAACTATACAACAGCAGAGAAGAGTCATGAAAATATACTAGAACTCATATGAATCGATTAATTTGAACTGATACAAAAAAAAAAATTCTTCGAGTAAAATTTTCCTGAGTTAAAGCTTTGTTTCCTTGATTTCGCTCCCGCTAAACATTGGTTCCACTGTTGTTTCACACAGACGCTTATTGTGATGCACGACACCAGGATCAACACACAGTTGGATGATAGTTCCATGTTCAGTTGTTGGTACGTCGGATCCAAATGTGTTGAAGACTGCAGCGCACATATTGTTTGTAGATTTGACTGGACTCACTTGATGTTTATATCTATAGATATTTTTATACTTGTTAGATTTACATTTGTTAGTGTTGTTGTTATTTCTATACAGATATTTTTTATATATCCTTTTACTTTTATACTTTTTGTGGTTGTTGTTTCAGCTGGTTCTGGAATAAAGGTTAAGGTGTTTGTCATTTTCAGACATGTCTGTTTCACATTTACCACTTTTCTATTCAAATAATTGTTTCATCGAATAGAAGAAAATAATCAATAGAAAAATTGATTACAAAAGTAAGCATTAGTTGCTATAGAAGCTTATTGCATTCACACAAAAAATTTAATTCGGCTCTGTTTTTCCAAATTAACGAGATAATTATCTCATAATTACAAGAAAAAATAAGTAAAAAAAAAAAAAAATTGGCTCTGTTTTTCTGAATTAACGAGATACTGTTTTCTGAAAAAATAAAAATTCTGCTCTGTTTTTACGTGATAATTATGGCATTAATACAGAAAAACAGAGCCGAATGTAATTTTTTTCAGAAAACAGTAACTCGTTAATTCAGAAAAACAGAGCCGAATTTTTTTTAAACTTATTTTTTCACGTAATTACAAGAAAATTATCCTGTTAATTCAGAAAAACAGCCGAATTTTTTTAAACTTATTTTTTCACATAATTACAAGATAATTATCTTGTTAATTCAGAAAAACAGCCGAATTTTTTTTTGTGTGTGAATCCAATATGCTTCCGTAAGTTGCAGATTTAATATAAACTCAATATTAGTATTTTCAGGCATGTCTCTTTCACATTCTTATTATTTTTTTTCACCCACTCAAATAGTCATTTAATCAAACTGAACTGAAGACAATAATCAATAGATTAATCACTTACAAATATAATCAATAGCTGCAGCTCTCCTCTCAGTGGCCAGGGGTAAAGACAGGACTGCAGTGCACATGTTATTTATAGATGTCATTAGACTTGCTTGTTGTTGTTTATATCTATAGATATTTTTATATCTACTTTCGCACTGTTGTTGCTGTTTCTATATAGATCATTTTTTTAATATAATCTTCTACTTTTCTAGTTTTTTGGTTGTTGTTTCAGCCGGTTCTGGAATGAGACATGTCTCTTTCACATTTTTTACTATTTGTTTCACATTTTCAAATAATCGTTTAATCCAATCAAATCAAAGAAAATAATGAATAAATTAATCGATTACAAACATAATCAACAGCTGCAGCTCTAATTGTCACTGCAGTTGTTCTTTGTCTTTTCAGGCAGTTACTACACCATCCTCCTCCTCCTCCTCCTCCTCCTCCTCCTGGTTCCAGTACCGTCCATCATACATGTTGCAACACCAGAAGATACAATCCACCAACTATATTTACAACTACATTTGTGGTTGTTGTTTCAGCTGGTTCAGTTGTTTGGAATTTTCAGACATGTCTGTTTCACTTTCTTTTTTTTTTTCTTTTTTTTTTTCTTTTTTTTACAGTTTTTTCATCTATTCAAATAATCAATAAATTGACTCGAATCGAAGAAAATAATTGATTTACCAATTACAAAAATAATCAGTAGCTGCGGATGGATGGATGGATGGAAGATAGATAGATAGATAGATAGATAGATAGATAGATAGATAGATAGATAGATAGATAGATAGATAGATAGATAGATAGATAGATAGATAGATAGATAGATAGATAGGATTTATTACAGACTCATGGTCCACATTAAAAAGCAAACAGATAAATACAAACACAAAAAACCCTCTATTCTTTCAAGTGGCTGCCATACTAAATATCATCATGTCACCTGTATGTGTTATTTTCTGTCTTCCTTATATAATTTACATCAGTTTCCTGTGTGGGATGAAGCTGGTGGGAGGAAACAGGGCTTGCAATTGCAAAATCAGGCTTCAGTCTATATATATGCTACTGTTACAGATGTGTATCTGTCCATCTGTCCGTCCATCTATCCCTCCGTCTGTCCGTCACACTCCCCTACAGTTGCGATTCCAGTCCTTATCTGCTGTGACCAACTAATTCTCTGTGGTCGTTCACAGCTCGGAGCCTTTCAGCTTGGACTGATCTCAGAACTTGTAGGTTCTGCGGACACATACGTCAACTGAAGTGTTGTCAAGTGGCAGCAGTAAAGTGAAGAAAATACCAGGCTTTAGTTTCACTGTTCTTTGTCGGTCTGATTCTGACCCTGATAACTGTCACTTATCGAAATGAGCTGTCTGCTTCTGAAACTGCTCTCAGACGCTGGTAACCATGGAGTTGAGCAGCCTTTATCTGTCACACAAATGCTTCTTTTTTATTTATTTATTGTTTTTTTTTCCTAGCTTTCCGTTCCTGCTGATGCGGTTGCTATGGCCTCTGTTCTGACTGGCACAGCTCCAAAAAAAGTAAAGTGTTGACCATCCAATTTTCTCCAAGGATTTAAGAATGTGTACTTAGGACCGATCAGAAACAGATATGGGCTGTTCAGTTATTGGACTCTCTTAGTTTTGTTAACACAGAACATGGAGTGGTGATGTTGCCCTTATATTTCCAGATCATCCAGTTTCTAGTAATGGATAGAAAACTCATTTAAACCACCATGATGAAAATAAATATGGAGAACATGAAGATCCTTAAAAGAATTTGTGAAGTTCGTTCACACTGTAAACCTTTACTTTGTATTTACTAAAATGCTTTAACCCTTTCCTACATCCTGGTCACTCCAGTGGACAGTTCTTCTCCAGCTGTTCTCTTGTATATCCATAGGTTTAGTTGTTTTAGTTCCATATCAGCCAACACAGTGGACACTTATGCACCATCCCATAATACACTAACATTCAGATCATTACTGTAACTGTTGTTCTTGATAAACCTGATCTGCACTAACATACTTGAGTGGTCTAAGATATTAAATGATATATTTTTCCATTTATTTTACTTGACTAGTAAAACCAAATGTATCATAATTGTATTTAAATCTCCCAAACTGTACATTTCTAGTGATAGGATGTAGCTGCTGAAGAACAAATGGAGTTTCTGTTCCATATCAGACACTGACTGTATAGATTTAACAACAGCCCCCTAGCTGTTCTAATGCCTTTCATAAAAACCAACCCATATTCTCATCTTTCTGGTGAGATTAGGTTGACATAGCTCATGCAAAAGTCTGCAGATCAGCGCAGCAGAAAATCCGTGGTTCATTGTTTTGTAAAATGACTTACCATCTGTATGCCGATGAGGTCCAACAGGCTGCAGGTGCTGAGCTTCACCTGGAATACAAAGCACCGCTGTTGGACACAGGACCAGCACCCACACAGTCAAACAGTGGCATTCACTTTTCTATTCTGCTGCCAGTCACTTTGAAAAGATGACAGTGAGCTTATTTACATGCACACCAATACTCCAATCATTATCTGATTTCTGGAGTTATCAGATTATTCATGTGATCGTGTAAACCAGAGCCGTCAAACTCATTTTCTTTCAGGTTTCACATTTGATCTCCAATGGGCTGGACTAGGGATGCAAAGATACCACTTTTTTCCAGACCGAGTACGAGTACTTAATTATCCCATTCCAGTTGTTAGTTCCTTTTGTAAATGTGCTTTATTGTCGTTGTCATTAGTCTGACTGGAACAAAGTGCTGCTACTGACATTTAATGTGTTGGAATGACCGTTTCTCAATTAATCCACCAGGGGGCGCCGCTCTGAATTAAACATACTGGACAAATACCACGAAGAAGACAAAAGTTTTTTGAGAAGAAGAAGAAAGTCAGTAATAAACATGGAGACGACAGAGGTAAAACTAATGTGATACTAATGTTGCAGCGTTTTCTCTGGTAAGGTTTAAAAGTTTAGCTTCAGCAGGAAGAGAAAAGACAAATGAGACACAAGTTTGGTTTTCTCTTCTGCTGGTGGTGGTCCGCACCGCTCCGTACCTCCATAGTATTATCAGTAGGATGTAAAGCGGCCCAGCCCTGGGTAGTTGTCCTAAATGTGTCAGTAGTTTTTCTCTAACTCCCACAGTGGTTCTTTGAACAGATCCTCTACCTCCACAGTTCCACTGGTATTCTCTGTCTGGGTACTCATCCGCCAGCACCTGGAAAACAGATGGAATGTACGCAGAGGACGGACAGAACACTGCGTCTGTATCTGTCTGTGTCTGGAACGGTACTGTCAGTCAGCGTTACTTTTATCACCGTCATTTATTTGGTTAAATCTCCACACTCTTCACAGTCCACACACATTATTCCACCGCCACAGACCTGCTGCAGTTCACTGCCATTAGTGGTATCGGTGCATTTGTATCAGATTACTTTTACAAGTACGAATACGAGGCCACACACTGAGTATTGGAGCTGATGCCTGATACTGGTATCGGATCAGTGCATCCCTTGGCTGGACCAGTAAAATAATAGCATAATAACCTATAAACAATGACAACTCCAAATTTTTCTCTTTGTTCTACTGCAAAAAACAAACAAACAAAAAAATATACATATATATATATATATATACACACATATATTCATTTTCTGAACCCGCTTTATCCTCACTAGGGTCACAGGGGTCGCTTGGAGCCTATCCCAGCTACATAGGGGCGAAGGCGGGGTACACCCTGGACAAGTCTCCAGTTCATCGCAGGGCTGAACATTCAACAATCGCTCTCACATTCACACCTATGGGCAATTTAGATTAACCAATTAACCTATTAGTGCATGTGTTTGGATGGTGGGAGGAAGCCGGAGTACCCGGAGAGAACCCACGCAGACACGGGGAGAACATGCAAACTCCACACAGAAAGGTCCCACCCCCGTCGACTGGTGTTGGAATCGAACCCAGGACCTTCTTGCTGTGAGGCATGAGTGCTAACCACTGCACCACCATGTCGCCCCAAATATATACATATATATCCACACAAAATATGAGTATCCTGGAGAAAAAAAAAGAACTTTCTTGAGAAAAATATGTGCAATTTCTAAAATATGCCTCAATGAATCATTTATACCTGTGCATTATGGATCAGATCTACAAAAGCACAAAAACATTTAGGAACAGGCAGAATACTGTTAAAATTGCACTCCATTTTCTTTAGACATTTCCAGTTCATAGTTCCAAAGCTTATTCACATTTAATTGTTAAAGGATAGTTTGTAAATGTACCACTTCTGGAATCTGTTGAAATATTTATTTGATTTAATTTCATATTAAACCTAAATACTGTTTACTATTTGGTGCTGAAAAAAGCACATCTACTCACTCACTGAAATTCATTATTTGCATGAGCTTAGACTAAAAACTTTAGATAGAACTGACAAAAATAGGCCTGACCTCAGACCGCTCAAACTGTGTCTGCAGGTCTGATAGTAGACGTCCATAACATCCACTGGTGACCAAAAGCATCTACTGATGAAAAACCTTTAATACCTGCTGATCCACTAATCCTACCAATACATGGAATAATTGGTGTAAAACACAGTTCTTCATCTTTTCATGCTCATCAGATATGACCCATTTGGACGTTCAGAGGCTCTGAAGTTACCATGGAAACACCGTCATCTTCTACAACATTGAATCACCAGTAAAACCCATGGAGTTGGATCAGTGACAGTGGATGGAGACACCTGTTTTTATGTTCAGTTAATAATATCTTGGCTGAAAAAGTCACTTTTTATTCAGTTTTCTCTGTTTCTTATATAATAACCCTCAACTTTAATCTGAGCTTTTATGAACATCTACGATACAAGAAAATGCATGATTTTCACTGAAAAAAAAAAAAAAAAAATATGGAGGATAATATGATACTAAATGGAGATAAATCACTTAAGAGAGGTTTAATCTAGAGAAAAATTAACTTAGAAAGTGACACAAAAGAAGCACTGGGTTAAAGTTCAGCCCTTTTGCAAATCCAAAAACTAAAGATAAGAGAGTTTACAATGGAACAAAGCGTTAACTGATCAAATTTCTGTTGTACTGGGAGTGTAGCTCTCAAATACATACTGTAGTCACGTCTGTCTAATTCTGTTTGACATTTTAGAGTTGTCATTACAGAAATGAGCTTTTATTTCCAATGGTATATCTGACTGATGAAGTTAAACTCCATAGACTGACATGTCCGAGGAATCAAAGGGTTTGGGATTTAGTGAAGGGACATGATTTAATGACTTTTATTATAATTCCCTGTCCCTGTTCTGCGCTCATAATCATGCATTCAGAGTAAATGTTGTCGTATTCAGACTCCACCAGAGTCCACAGCGGCTCTGAATACTGTTCACTTTCACTACAGGCAATTTAGGAAGTTGGTTTGTATGAAATTGAAATATTAAAGCACATTTTCATTATGGCGGCTGTCATATCCAATATTTTAAAACATAATTAAGTATAAATAATTCATGTTTATCAAATGAATTGCACTGCGGTCGGAGCCTGAGGTCTGTCTTGTGAAGCAGGATTACAAAGCTTTAACGCCTTCACATGTGGTCTGGGTCTGTGTGTCGGAACAACAGAGCAGCTCAGGTCGAATCTGACGGCGTTTAAGGTCAAACACGTTACTACTTCCTGTGTGTAGATCAAGGTTATTATCGTTAACGAAAACTAACGAAATGACGAAAACTAGAATTGAAAAAACATTTTCGTTAACTGAAATAAATAAAAACTATAATTAAAAGAAAAAAACGATAACTAACTGAAACTGTATTGTGTGTTTACAAAACTAAAACATATAAAAATTATGGATAAAATTCCCTTCGTTTTCATTTTTGTCAGTGTCAGACTGATAGGAAATCGATTTATTTTGCTGGTTTTGTTTATTTTTAGCTGGGAGTTGGGAGAAAGCAGCAGAGTCCTGTCTGGGATTTATGTGAATATGCCGGAGAAAAAGAGAAAAGATATGAAAAAACTAAAACTAAACTAAAACTAAGCATTTAGAAAAAATTAAAACTAAACTTTAATTAAGACATTTCAATTTGTTCATAATTGTTCAGGTTATTCACATTTTTTGGTGAACAAATAGTTATGTAAATGTAAACATTTTCACGTTATTTAACTTTTTTACACTTGAAGAGAAATTTGGAGTTGTTCCTATTTTTGGTTATTATCACCCACTTGAGATTGAATAGCGCTGAATAGACCCCTGAACCAAGGTTATTATCGTTAGTGAAAACTAATGAAATGACGAAAACAAGAATTGAAAAAACATTTTCGTTACCTGAAATAACTAAAAACTATAATTAAAAGAAAAAAACAATAACTAACTGAAACTGTATTGTGTGTTTACAAAACTAACTAAAACGTATAGAAATAATGGATAAAATTCCTTTCGTTTTCATTTTTGTCAATGTCGGACTGATATGAAATCGATTTATTTTGCTGGTTTTGCTTATTTTTAGCTGCTGGCACCATATGACACTTCACAGTCCGTCACTTCTCATCACTTGTGGTTTCCAGTCGTCTTCTGGTCCCCACTCTACCTGGAAACATGGAGACTAAAGTTGGGAGAAAGCAGCAGAGTCCTGTCTGGGATTTATTTGAATACGACGACAGAGAAGAAGAGAAAAGATACGACAAAACTAAAATTAATACTAAAACTAAACTAAAACTAAGCATTTAGAAAAAAATGAAAACTAATAAAAACTAGCAAACCTGCTGTAAAAACTAATTCAAACTAACTGAATTAGAGAAAAAAAAGCAAAACTAAATAAACCTACACTATAATGAAAAATCCAAAACTATTAGAACCTTGGCGTAGATCAGGGGTGTCCCTAGGGATGGGAATCGCTAAGAATTTAACGATTCCGATTCCATTATTGATTTTGCTTACCGATCTGATTCCTTATCGATTCTCATTGGGTGAGGGAATAAAAGAGTACAAACAGGTGTGTTTGCAGTAACTGTCTTTTATATTTCCATCTCTGCACAGAAAACAGAACATATACAGTATGTACTAATAATAATAGATTAGATTAGATTCAACTTTATTGTCATTACTCAGTATAAATACAGGGTAACGAAATGCAGTTAGCATCCAATCAGAAGTGCAAATAGCAGAAGTGCAGTATAATACAGTTAAATACTGTATGTACAGATAAGCAATATGTACAGATGAGTGCAGTTATTTACAGCTAGTGCAAATGAGATTGTTATATTAAGTATTGAATGTACAGATGAATAAATAGGATGTTCAATAGTTCTGTGCAGTATATGTACAATTGTTATGGGAGAAGTAAGTACAGGTAGGGCTATAAAGGGTGGTTATAATTAATAATAATAACAGATGACACCGGGCCCAGTCTGGGGGGGGGGGGGGGGGGTGCAGTGAAAGTGAAACTTAAGACGCTTCACTAATTTCTCTATTGACTAAAACAAAAACAAAGTACAATTTTGCAAAAATATCTGAATAACCTGAACAAATATGAACAACCTGAAATTTCTTTAAATTACACATTTTTTCAGTTTGTTCATGTTATTCACATTGTTTGAAAGGACAGTTTGTAGATTCAAACATTTTCATAATGTACTTTTACTTTTTTCACTCTAAAACACAGGTGTCAAACATGTGGCCCGGGGGCAAAAAATGAAATACAAAAATTACACTGAAGTGTGTCAAAATCATTTTAATTCAGGTTCCACATACAGACACATACAGCCCAATTAGATTTCAAGTGGGTCAGAACCAGCAACATATTTTTATAATAACCTATAAATTATGACAACCCCAAATTCTCTCTTTGTTTTTTTGGTGTAAAAAGTAAAATTACATGAAAATGTCTACATTACCAAACTATGCTTTTACAAAAAATGTGAATAACCTGAACAAATATGAACCAACGGAAATGTCTTAATTGAAGTAAGTGTAATTTTAAGAAGAAAAGTAAATGCAATTTTGCCAATATTCTGACTTACTAAATGTTTTGTGCAATTGTAATGCACGTGTGAACGATAAACTGATATAACGAGGACTAATATTGTTAAAATTGCACTTGTTTTTCTTAAGACAATTCAAGTTGTTTATGTTATTCAGATTTTTAAGGAAACTTTGTTGATGTAAACCTGATCATAATAAAACGTTACTATTTTCACTGTCATTATTTTACTGGTCCGGCCCACTTGAGGTCATATTGGGCTGAATGTAAGTTTGACACTGCTGATGTAGACTAAGGCCCAATCCCAGTTCACCCCTTAGCCCCTCCACTCCCCCAGTCCCCCTACCCCTTGGGCCTTACACTTGGCACTACCCCTTGAAATAGAGTTGCAAAGGGTAGGGGTTGAAACATTCCCCTATGAAATGGTCCAGCCCTTCCAGACCTGTTACATCATCATCAGTCATTGATGCCGCTGTAAACAGATGCGACAACTTTGTTTGCGAAAGAATTCTCCATACCGTTAGCAGCTGTAACCGTCTCTGTTCCATGGGCTGTGGGCATTTTTTTTTTGCGGCTATCAACTATAAATCATAATATGAATAATATAATTAACAGTTTTAATAGTTTTTTTGTAAATATTGGCCCTGAGTTGGCTGCAGGAATTCCAGACCAAGGTATTGATCAATATGATAAAACTATTAAACGAAATCAATACTCAATTTTCCTCTCTGCAACAAGTGAGCAGGAGGTGATAAACACTGTTCTGAAGTGTAAAAGTAAGCTATCTACTGACTGTCATGACACTGACATGATGATTGTTAAAAAAGTCATAAATAGCATTGCCACACCTCTAACCCATATTTGTAATTTATCATTCCAATAAGGTTGTCCCCCCCCCCCCCCCCCCCCCAAAAAAAAAATGAAAATAGCAAAGGTCATTCCAATACACAAAAAAGACAGTAAACACAACTACACAAATTACAGACCAATATCCCTATTACCACAATTTTCCAAAATCTTAGAAAAACTATTTAATTCACGACTAGAAAAGTTTCTTGACAAACATCTTATAATAAATCCGGATCAATACAGTTTTAGAACAAAAACTATCACCGCAATGGCGATAACTGATGCAATAGAAGAAATCACTAACGCACTGGATAAAAAAAACAAAAAACATACAATTGGAATTTTTATCGATCTCAAAAAAGCACTTGACACAATCAATCATTCAGTCCTACTCCAATAAACTTCAACTATATGGTATTGGGGGTTGCTGGGGAGTGGCTTAGAAGCTACCTAACAGAAAGGGTACAGTCTGTAAAAATGGGACAATACTCATCAGGATATCTTGGCATTTCTTGTGGTGTCCCCCAGGGATCTGTTCTGGGACCCAAACTATTCAACGTTTATATTAATGGCATGTTTAATGTATCTGAATTGCTTAAACTCATAGTCTTTGCAGATGATACTAACATATTCTTCAGTGGGGATAATCATAATGAACTTGTAACCACAGTAAACGAGGAATTAAGTAAACTGAAAAAGTGGATGGATGATAATAAATTGTCATTAAATTTAAATAAGACTAAGACAATGATGTTTGGAAACTCTAAAACCAGCCCAGAACTACAGGTAATGACTGACGGAATTCAAATTGAAAATGTAAATGAAAATAAATTTGTAGGAGTTATAATAGACAGTAAATTGTCATGGAAAGCCCACGTCAGACACATAAAAACAAAAATCTCCAAAAGCCTTTCAATCATAAATAAAATGAAAACATACCTTGATGAAATTGCACTCTGTATATTCTACTGCTCCTTGGTCCTCCTGTACTCCACATATTGTGTTGAAGTGTGGGGAAACAGTTACCAATGCACCATTAATCCATTAGTCATATTACAGAAACCAGCAGTACGGATCATACATAAGGTTGGATTTGTAGAACACACTCATAATCTGTTTATTCAGTCAAAACTATTAAAAATCCATGATCTTGTAAAATATTATACAGCAATAATCTTATTTAAAGCATTCAACAAATTACTACCAAGTAATATATAAAAAAACTTCACAATTCGGGAGAGTACTCATAATTTGAGAGGTTTAGGAGATTTCGTATTACCCAAATTTGGAACCACTCGTAAACGCTTTTGTGTGTCTGTATGTGGAGTGAAACTTTAGAACAGTCTGGACATCCAAACACAAGCAACGCCAAAATACCCACCGATTTAAACTGTTCTATAAACATATGGTCTGGTCCCAGTGTAAAGATGGAGGGTCTGAATACTGATGTTCCATAAATACTCTGTCTTAAATGTTAATGTGCGCTTGTTGTTCCTCATCTAGTTGGTCTGTGTTGTCCGTTACCATCTGCTGTTGTTCTGACCATCGCTGGGATGTGTTGCCCTTTACCATTAGTGCTGTTGTAGTTTTTTGGGGTTTTTTTTCTTACCATTGTTGGTATGTAACTATTGCTGTTCTTTACCACTTGTGGTATTGTAGTTTTTTGTTTTTACCATTGTTGGTATGTAATTATTATCATGTAAGTTGACGGTTAACTGTTACCATGGTAACACCACCAGGAATGTATTTTGTTTCTATTTTTTTTACACACATTTTGGCTATGCAATGTAAATACTGTCAATTGAGTTTATTCTAATTTGATATAGGCCTATTTTTGTTCATTGTTCTGGCTCGAAGTCAAAGGACAGGAGTGAGGATTTAAAATGTTATTATATTCAGTTATTTGAAGATGAGAATGGGGGTGGGATTAAATAAGTTTTTCTTCTTCTCACTCCTTTTGGAGTATAAATGAATGATTAGCTTACCGGCCGACAGGCTGTAAGCTATTGTCGTTATGCGGTGTCCGTCGTCATCGTCCGTTACAAAAACTTCAATCGTCTTGTAATGGATTTACTAGCACTCTGAGAGAAAGAAAAACACTACACTCTGATTTGAGGGATAACAAAAATACTTTGTTATTCTTGCAAGAATCAAAGTGAGACAATTACAAGCACTCAGAGCAACCTCGTAATTCGTCTAAACAAGGCTGGCTGAAGTCCAGCTTATATACTGTTTTCAACAGTTACAAGTTACATGATGGTAGTAAATCTAGTTTGACTTTTACAATGAGCACGGACTGATACATTCTTCAGCATTCTTTTTCAGTCTTCAGCAGTTCAGTGATTGACAGCAAACAGCTGTGTGTTAAAAATGATAAGTCCATCACCAAAACAAAGACACAGTGGCGTCTTCGTCCGAGTTGAGATACAGCACACGTTTTGCTAGTGAACTAATTCCACGACAGTCTTCTCCGAAACTCCAGTTCTGATTGACTTCAAACTTGGTATACAGCTTCTGTGTGATGATGTCAACACAAGGGATTGAAATTATTTCCATCCGGATCTGATTCTGGATTTGGTGCAACTTTGAAAAATTTTCCCATTATAAGAGATAGGAGGTGGATTGATCCAATAAATCAGTATCAATGATATCAAGTAGGAATTTGAATTTTTGACAGATCTGATTGGAATATGACCAAAACATGGGCTATTTCTGTAAAATAATAAATACACAGAACTGGGTGATAATAAATGGCATCTGGATGCATTTCCTAAAGCTTTTAATTTGGCCGATAAGCTACAGGGCCATTGGTCCTTTTTTTTATTTTTTATTTTTTTTTGGGGGGGGGTTGTGAATTTGTTTGCTCGAAATAAACAAACGAAAATGAAAAATAAACCGTAGAAATGCGATCTATAACACATTGAAGCAGCATTAAACAGTCAATCAGATGACGATGCGTACATTTGTGTGTTTCTTTCATCACACTGCTGCACTTTTTGGCTGTGTTTACCTCCATCTTGCCGATAATTCGAACAGAATTATGGGAAATCTCTCCTACCCCTCCATTCATAGTGTGGACCTGGAAAACCTGAGTTTCCAGGGCCACACAGCCCTCCGCCTTAGCCCTACCCCTGCGACTAATTGAGAATCGGGACACCCCTACCCCTTCATGTGTACGCACAAAACAGAGGGGGAGTGGCCAAGGGGTGAAGTGGGATTCAGCCTAAGTCAGACCAGGACTGTAAAGGCATAGGAGATAAGGCTTGTGGAATCAGTGACATCTTTTAAATCACTTCTTAAAACACATTTTTATAGACTTGCTTTTATGTGATGTCTGTCCCTTTTAATTTAATTTTTTTTATTTTTTATTTTAATTTTATCCTGTTTGGTTATTAATTTATATTCTCATACATGAAGTTGTTTTATCTCATTCCTTCATTTTTACATTGATTTGACAGTATCATGGTACATTCTCCCTGCCCTCTTTACTCTGATTCACTTCATTTATTCAGTGTCATGTTTTTACATTTACTGTCCACATCTCTCTTATTGTGTTGCTTCTGTTTCAGTGTCTTTATTGCGTCTAGTATCCTGCTGTTGTGCCCTCTGCTTTGTCTGTCGAAGCACTTTGTAAACTTCATTTTTATCCCTTTCATGCATGAGTTATGAGAGCCTTAATCAAATTTGCTTAAAAAAAAAAAACCCTGTTAATTACAATTTAATAACAGTAACTAGCAATTGATTTCCACTCAAACATGTTAGTGCAGATCAGGTTTATCAAGAACAGCAAAGTTACAGCAACAGTATGACTTGCAATGTATGGGATGGTGCATGCACTGCAAAAATCTTAAACTTACCAAGTGTATTTTTCTCATTTCTAATCAAAATATCTCATCACACTTCAAATAAAACATAATCACCTAAAGAGTAACATGTTTTTTTATTTAATTCAAGCAAAAAAAAAATCTGCTAATGGAACAAGTGAAAATGATCTTGGTATGATTTCTTGAAATCAGATTTTCCAGATCTATTGTCTATAAATCAGTTCTTATATCTCACTGAAAAGTTACTCTTTAGGTGATTATGTCTTATTTTAAGTGTTGAGATATTTGGACTAGAAATGAGAAGAATACACTTGGTCAGAGTTAGATTTTTGCAGTGTGAGTGTTCACTGTGTTGGCTGATATGGAACTAAAACAACAACATCCATGAATATACAAGAGAACAGCTGTCCACTGTAGTGACCACTATGCATGAAAGGGTTAAAGGCAGAGCCCGACCAATTAATCGGCCAGCTGATTAATCAGGCCGATTATAGCGTATCACCAATTAATCAACATCGGCCAATATGTTGCCGATGTAGCCGATATATTAACTTTTTTTGCTGCGCAGAGATTCTGTCACTCGCTGCTCCTGTGTGTGTGTGTGTGTGTGTGTGTGTGTGTGTGTGTGTGCGTGCGCTGCCTGAAGAATAAGAGGAACTTTAAAGTGAGTTAGTTTCACTTTCACTCCTGCTCAGACAATGACGCTATCACCCCCCCCACACACACAATCACAAAATCACCACCCCCCACCCCCTGCTTGCATGCTCTGACAAGGATGGACTGCTTATTCCCCCCGACCCCCCACCCTGGCAAAAATCACAGACCGCTAACACACGCTCTGACAAAGATGGACCGCTACCCCCCCCCCCCCCCCCCCCCCCTTCCGAAAATCATGGACCCCCCGCCCTCATCTTATGAAGTATTCACCCCCCCACACACCCATGTCCGTGCACCTCCTGTCTCCCTCACAGTTTCATTCTGCCAGCAGGCCTGGGAGTTTATAGTGTAGGGGAGACTGGGGACCGTTGTAACACAGGTCAGTTGTAACTCTTGCAGTTCCTCCAATCAGGAACAACTTAGGACTCACCTAATTCACTCTGCACATGCTCAGTTTAGTCCTTAGTCCACATAAGAAGTTGTAGTGCCGTGACACAGACACATCAAAATTTGTGAGTGAAAACATAATTGTGTGGTCAGTCATATTTTTTGCTCTAATTATTTTTGTGATTGCATAGTTTGCATTTGAAAGGTGTGTAAATTATATTTGTGAGATGAACAAAGATTTATGCAACTGTTTATCCACCTGTCCACAATTATCTAATATAAGATTATTATATCCTGTTTAGATCAGTGTTCTTATTTCATATATCGGCCAATATATCGGTTATCAGCCAATATCGGATATCGGCCGATATATCGGATATCGGCTTTTTTTTTAGCCCCCAATATCGGCATCAGCCCCAAAAATCCCATACTGGTCGGGCTCTAGTTAAAGGTGCTACATAAATAAAGCAGTTATTACTAGTATAGGCCTCGTACACTTGTAGTGGTTTATCCAGGGTAACGGCATGTCTCTGTCCTGGAGAAAACGCAGACTCTTTGCTTTTTTCAGTTCAGTCGGCAGCTCGATGCAGCGTCCACTCACGTGTAATTGATAAGAATCCGCCGTTTAAAGGCAGACGGGCAGACTGTCCATCATGTCCCACACCTAAATGAGAAATTACAGCGTTTAATGACTGTAAATGTTGATGCTAATTGGAAGTTACCAGCCGACCTCCATGCACCTGCTGAATCCACAGCTGTCACTATCTGCTCTGTACGTCTTACACTGTGTGTGAACACCTGCTCTTCTATTGATTCCTCTTAAACAGCTTCTGTCAAGGTATTGGTCATGTTTTTCTCTCACACAGATTCGATGTAGAACTTCTACTGTCAGCTGCTTTAAAACTGTTCAGACTCTATGTTTCTGCAAAACACATAGACATATAATGTTAATGCTTGTGTTAAAAATATCATATTAACTTTTATACATGTGCTGTTTATGTTTTCATGTTAATGTGTCACAATTTATAAAATCAAACTCTTTTAAAATATGTCAAAGACTTTGTCTAAAATGGGTTTTTGTGTTTTACATTATGCTGTTTTTTGCAGATTCATTCTAATGTGGAAGTATATGATAATAATCCAGTAAAGACACACACCATAATAATCTGCCTCTGTTGCAGTTATCTGAATTTATTTTTCATTGATACGGTAACTTTTCCTGCCTCTCCCAATTTTCTTTTCTGTGATATTTGGTTTGTTTGTTTTTTTCATTTAATTTTTCAACATTGTTCCATTTGGATTTTTATGCACAAAGTGAAAAGAAAAGAAGAGAAAAGAAAAGAGATAAAGAAAAGAAAAGAAAAGAGCAGTTGGAAGGACCTGGCTAATGGGAGGAACACGTGGCTCATAAATTGTGTTTTGTTTGTGGTTAAATAATAACTGTGGCACAAAAACAGTTGACCGATGGCCTGAGCAGACGATCGGAGCGCCCTAACTTGAACAAACCCAACCTTTTAAGGACAAAAAAATCAAGAAATCAGTTTTATTATGATTTAGCTGTGGGATACGTACTCAGTTATTTCAGTGACACACAAACACAGTTAAAGGGTGTTATTAGCAGTGGTAAAAGTGCCAAACACAAAGGCCACATGTAAGGTGCATTTACTCCCAAATATTTTGATTTGCACATTTAAACACCAAAGAGAAAACACCAAAGTGGAAAAAAAAGATTTTCCACATGGGAGAGACAGTAAAGTAGGTGAATTGTATCTGTTTTAACATTTATGATGGACGGTACTGGAACCAGGATGATGATGATGACGGTGATGATTAGGGATGGGAATCGATAAGAATTTAACGATTCCAATTTCATTATTAATTTTGCTTATCAATCCGATTACTTATCGATTCTCATTGGGTGAGGGAATAAAAGAGTACAAACGGGTGTGGTTGCATTAACTGTCTTTTATATTTCCATCTGCACAGAAAATATAACATATACAGTATGTACAAATAATAATAACAGATGACACCGGACCCAGTTTGGGGGGGGGCAATCAAAGTGAAAAGTGCTTTATTAATTCCTCTATTGTCACATTTCCACTACGTGGAACCGGTTCGACTCGGCTTGTCTCCCGTTGTTGTGCACCTCATTTCCTTTCCTCTACCTTCGGAAACTTGTATTTGAGGGGGTACGACGTTTGTTGCCCGCACCAGAACCAGAACTGGGCCTGGATGACGGCCTGGTGTTCACTCTGCTGCTAGATTCACAAGCACTGCTAAGTAGTGAATCAAATGAATCACATGCTGTGGACAAATGTTTGAACATATTGGAGGGATTCCACCCTATTGGACCTGGTGTCGTCTGTTTAGACCGTTTCTGCCTCAACACCATGTTGGCTACGTTCTGACCAAAACAATGCAGCGTACGCGTGATGTGATCGCGCATGCGCAACAAAGGCGGAATTGATAAGCAGAATCGTTAAGCAGGCAGGCAAACAATTCCAAGGAATCAAGCTACTGGGATCCAGTTCTCAAAAAGAACCGGTTCTTGATTCCCATCCCTAATGATGATGATGACGTAGTAAAGACAAACAAAAAGCAGATGCAGAAGTCTCATATCTTCTCAAACCACTCGAGCTACAGTTAGAGCTCGATTAATCTATTGGTTGTTTCCTTTGATTTGATTTGATTAAACAATGATTTGAACAGGTGAAACAAAGAGTAAAACTGTGAAACAGACATGTCTGATTCCAGAACCAGCAGAAACAGCAGCTACAAAAAGAATACAAGTATAAGGATAAAAAATATGGATATAGAAATGGTTTTTAAATGTGCAAATTAAATATGCAAATAACAAATACAAGTAGCAAATTGCGCTCACGACGAGGGAGGTAACCCCAGGGGAGGTGGTTTCTGCTGGAGTGGAGCATCTTTTCTGCACTTTCCTTTTGTTTAATGTTTTATTCTACTGTGGTCTTATGTAATTTGATGCGTTTCTCTGCCTTTTTAAAGCACTTTGAATTGCCTTGTGTATGAACGGTGCTACACAAATAAACTTGCCTTATACCCATAACACATAATAGTAAAGGAAAATGAAAATCCACATAAACTAGCATTTTGTCTCATCTCAGAAAACACATTTTTCTTGGATAAAACCTGCTTTTTCCATCAGATCACATACAAGCACTATGTAAACAGTCGTAGAAACACACTTGCATTTACTAGTCCATATATCCTGACATAGGTTTGATGAAGTGCCCTGGGAGTGCATCCATCATGAACACACACTGTGGTTGGAGTTAGAGCCCTTTGTTCCATGAATACATATGAATGGATTCTTTACCAAACAGGAAGAAAGAACCCACCACCCACAGCTTCATTACAAAAGACCCTTTCACATGGGAATACAGATTATACAAACATTTTTAGACATCATGAGGATGAGCTGTTGAAACCTGGAATAGGACTAAGTTGAAAATTTCGGGCTTCATTAACCTACTTCAGGATTAACTTCACAAAACAAATGTAGCTTCGAGTGCAAGCACCAGCACAATGTTATATTTGCATACATTACTTCCATCTGCAGTACAAACATTCATTACATTATGCTTCAACTACATCTACTTTTCATTGGACTGCTTAGTGCTGCTGCTGTTTCCAGGGCTCTTAGCCAAGTGAAGGCCAATTCTAAGCTCCATCTAATTGATTCATCTGCAGGGCATTATCCTCTCTCAAATTAAGGACCGCAGTGTGAAATACTTAACCACACTGACCCTTCTTTTCTCTTTTTCTCTGTGCAACACTTACCGAAAAACACATCTACGATAACCTGCACATGAATGCTTCCTACTCAAGCCAGAACCTGAATAGCATTAGATCCATTAGATCGAAACTTCTGTGACGGAGGCATAGTTTTTTTGTTTTTTTTTTTACCGATAAAGACCCAGTGCTACTATTTTGGCTTCTACTAAATTACGTTTTCTCTCTATTTAACCTTTTTTAACTGATTTATCACCGCTTATTATAATATTATCCACTTTATTTTGCATTTTTCAGAGTAAAGTGTGTCTTTTCCTTTATTTAATTCACTGATCATGCAGATGTTCGTAAAAGCTCACAGAGAAAACTGAAGAAAAAGTAAGTAAAGATATCAGTAACTGAATGTAAAACCCAGTGTGTCCATCCACTGTTGTTTATTAAAGTCCATGGGTTTTACTGGTGAATTGATGTGGTAGAAGATGATCAATCAGATACAGGGTGACACAAAAAAACGGGAACTTTTTAACAATCCAATAAAACCAAGAGTGATGGAAGAAAAATATTTTATTCATAGTAATTGAAACCTTAAAACATGCCGTTTAAGAAACAATGATGGAGTTTTCATTTTTTAAAAATTACTTCCTGTACATGGTGTCCTCCTGTACGAATGCATTGTTGAAATCTGCTGTTGAGATTGACCGCTGCAACATCTCAGCTGGGATATTGTGAATTTCATCCTGAATTCTCTGTTTTAACTCATCCACAGTTCTTGGTCGAGTCGTGTACACTTTACTCTTGCGATAGCCCCACAAGAAAAAATCACAAATGGACAAATCTGGCGATCTAGGGGGCCAGGGAACGTTACCAAATCTTGAGGTCACACGGTTACCGAACAATTCTCGCGCAGCCGCCAATGGTTACTAAAATGGGGGTGTGTTTACTTGCTCAAGGTCACTGTCTCGCAGTGCTGCCACTTGCTCATGTCTGCCAATACGCACTTCAAAAATTCCCGTTTTTTTGGGTCACCCTGTAATTTTGAAAAAATGAAAATTCCATCGTTGTTTCTTAAATGACATGTTTTAAGGTTTCAATTACTATGAATAAAATGTTTTTTCTCCCATCACTCTTGGTTTTATTGGATTGTTAAAAAGTTCCCGTTTTTTTGTGTCACCCTGTATTTTTCTGTATTTAATTTACTGACCATGAAAATGTTCATAAAAGCGCAGATTAAAGTCAAAGTTTATTACATCAAAAACAGAGAAAACTGCAGAAAAAGTGGCTTTTTCCACTCAAATCTCTCATTAACTGAACATAAACCCAGTATGTCCACCTGTTTTGACTCTAAAACACACAGTAAAACAAAATCACTGAAGAAAAGGAACACAAGCACAAACTCACCACAGCTTTAATGAACCTGAAACAGATGCACATTCACAGCAGCACCTTTACATGGAATAACATCTCAGGGGTTAAAGGGTTAACTTACTGGTTATATAGATGTTCATCAAAACAGAGAAAACCAATATGAATTTTACAGTAAAATTGCTCATTAACTGAACATAAACCCATTGTGTCCATCCACTGTCATTGATCCAACTCCATGGGTTTAACTGGGGAATCAGTGTTGTAGAAGATGACGGTGTTTCCACGGTAACTACGGAGCCTCTGAACGTCCAAATGGGTCATATCTGATGACCATGAAAAGACGACAAACTGTATTTTATACCAATTATTTACATATATTGATAATATTAGTGGATCAACAGGTATTAAACATTTAAATCAGTGGATAATTTTGGTCAAAAACTAAATTTATTATTATTATTATTATTATTATTATTATTATTATTATTATTATTATTGATTCATTATTATTTTTTTTTTTTTAATTTTTTTTATTTATTTTGTACATGCAAAGAAACAAAATAAAACAAAATGAACCAAATTAAGACAAAAACAAAATAACATTTAAATAAACAGAATCTTCCAGTACCTTCAAGTCTGAATTCTGCATGGTCGAAAAGGAGTAGGAAGAAGTATAAACTTATTTAATCCAACCCCTCAAGTGCTTTTATACCTTTATCACTAACTTAATACAACAATCAAGCAATAATTTTTTCCTAATTTTAGCATTGAACCACAGCAAATACTTAATGCAGTAACTGAATTATACACAACAGTATGTTCATGGCAGTACAGTCATACAAACAGACTCAACAATTCAACCATTTTCTTCAATAATTACAGCAGATTTATCAATACAACATCATCCATAAACAAACAGGCCTCACTGTCATTATTAAATACTGGACCTCTCAAGAATCAATTCTTTATTTCTTTTTTTTATACTGAATAATGTTTGATATTTGTTCTATAATAATAATAATAATAATAATAATAATAATAATAATAATCCCGTAGTACTTAAGGTACATAATTGCATTACAGATTTCATTTCACAGCAGTGACTCACCTGGACACTGGGAAAATGACTCACAGGTTCACAGTTAGTTTAGGTCCTATGCAAAGGCATGAGTAGATCTATCCAGTTCATTTCATTCTTTCAGCCCAAATCTATGAGCTTCAGTAGACGCTAATATTTTACATATTGCCTCTATCTGCCCTGAGAAAGAACTGCACTGTGACATTTCCTTACTCTATTTCTTCTATTTTACCACTGACAGAAAACTGTAAGTCTCTTACTACTCAATAACTGTGTGGTTTAAGGGACCAATTTGTAATGTGTCGGGTTGAAACCATTCCAAAATTATCTGCAATTATCATAACAGTGTGGAGAAATGTCCCACTGTGCTAAAATAAAAATATCGGTGTACTGGATTGCAGATGTATTTACACCAGTGGTTTCCAACCTTTTTTGTCTCCTGACCCCATTTTAACATCACAAATTTGTGGTGACCCCAGACATTCAAAATGGAGACCTTTTTTTTTGTTGCTAAAATTAATTTGTTTTTGATCATGTAATAGTTTGCTATACTATGTTGCAAATAAACATTAATTTTAGAGGACATTTAGTCTATTTAATGTATATTATTATGGACAGAAGCAAAGGCACAAAGGTGGAATTTGATTTTCCTTGGTCAGGATATGTACAGTCAGTCCAGCTGTGATTTACAAGGCTGACAATTAATACTGAACAAACAAGAACTGAAACTATGAATTATGAAAGAGCTGCAGCATCTGAAACTGACCACAATGAACATTTGACAGATGAAGAGAACCACAGTGCTGCACTTTCACACTCACAGTTTGTCATGTCTGTTATGGATTGGGATTGTCTCTGTCAACCCACCATATATTTTTTTATTAGTAATTTTTTCATTTTTATCAATTACTAGAAATTTCAGGTGACCCCACGTAGGGTCCCAACCCCAAGGTTGAAAAACACTGTTTCAGTACAAAGTTTAGCATGGATTTTGCAACTTAGGAGAGAACTTGTGAATAGCTGGCGCAGCAGCCTCTGGTGTATTTAACACAAACTGTCTCTGTTTGGTATTTGCTGTATTTACTGAGAAATGTTATGTTCCACAGGCACAAAAATCGTCTATGGCTCAAACTCAGAAATGTTTTCCAAGTAGCAGAACTTGTCGGTCTGCGGCCATTACATCCTCAGAGACTGAGTTCCGGCTCCTGTCCTTCCTTCAGGAAACATGAGGGTCACCATGTTGCAACAGCCCCACAAATCAATGTAGCCCAGTGAAGTGCCTTTGGTTGTTGTCATCATGAGTAACATCATATAGAGGTAAATTTGCTGCAAGTGTTTTCTGGACTGTGCTGCATGCTTCTTAGACATGTCTTGCGGTGTTTGCTGACACTCTCCTGAGGTGGATGTGGTTTTGTTTTGTCAGGTGTGTTATTATGCAGCAGGAGAAATCTGCTTTTTGGACAATGTTAGGGATATATACATAGCTACTTTATTTTTACAGCATTATCAGGGCGTTGACCGTAAAGCGGTGTAAAAGATGTATTTACTGCTTTGTATTAAATGTAGGGAATTGAATCCAAATACCTTTTTTGTCCTTATTTTTAGACGTTGTCATAAGAAGTAATATTATTGCAGCTGATATATGACAGTGAATATGCTAAATCAGAGAGTTAATAGAAGTTTCTTTTTAAACATTTGTTTTAATCCATAATTTGTTACATGGTGGATACCAAGTAGTTTGTCTCAGAATGGATGGAAGATGAAAAAAGTTAGTAGCTGCTCAGAAAATGTTTTAATTACCCAGCCAAATGTGGGGAAAAAAAAACATCAAAAAACAAAAACAAACTGTAGTGATATGGAGTTCAGCAGTGTAACCTACAGCGTTGGATGAAAAAAAAAAAACATGTTTTCGCCAACTGAGAAAAGCTTACCTAAAAACATGAATATCTGTTTTAATGGTTTAGTATATTCAGAACATGTTCACTGCTTTACCTTACCCTACCTTAGATTTTTTCTTCGATTCAATTAAACAATTATATGAATTGGCAAAAAAAGGAAGAATGTGGAACAGACTTTTCTGAAATGACAAAAAAAAAAAAAAAAGTCCTTTATTGTAGAACCAGCTGAAACAACAACCACAAAAAGTATGAAAGTAAAAGGATATATAAAAAATATCTACATGGAAACAACAACAGTACAAAAAAATCTCTATCGATATAAACAACAAACAAAGTCCAATGACATCTACAAACAATATGTGCACTGCAGTCTTCAACACATTTACAACACAACAAACTAACAACTGAACATGGAACTAACACATAACTGTGTGTTGATCCTGATGTCATGTGCGTCACAATAAGCGTCCGTGTGAAACACAACAGTGGAACCAGTGTTTAGCAGCAGCGAAATTAAGGAAACAAAGCTGTGATTCAGGAAAATTGTAATCAAATAATTTTTAACATCTGTTTCCTGTCAATTGATTATTAATTAATTGATATTAAACGATAAGAAAAGGACAGAGTGACCCCACTGGAGTCTCTTTATCTTCGCACACACATTGCACAATTATTACACAGTTCATGCATCTCCCCTACCTCCATTGTCCCATTTTCACATCTGCTGTCTGCCTCAATGTTCACACTGTCCCCCAACTCCCTTCAAATCCATGAAAAAATTCCAGCATGTGTCCACGTGTACTGTGTGAAACTGTATGATGTCTTATATTTGTGCCTTGCATTATCTTCTGTTCTTCAGTGCAATTTTCGAAGGATTTGTGTTGGGCGCTTGCGCGAAAGCTTGCTGCAAACAAATCTACCCACGGGTACAAATAAAGTCACCTTGAACCTTGAACCTTAAGTTCAGCTCTATTTTCTCTGAATACATCAGTGGCTCCAAAGCACAGCAGCACGACTTCTTCTTGTCCAGCCTTTTTTGGCTCGTGACCACATTTTAACATCGCAAATTTCTGGTGACCCCAGACATTCAAAATGGAGATTTTTTTTTGTTTTTTTTTTTGCCAAAATTAATGTTTTTGATCATGTAATATTTTGCTATACTATGTTGTAAATAAACGTTAATTTTAGAGGACATTTAGTCTATATAATGTATATTATTATGGACAGAGGCAGTAAATCCAGGTGTAGATTACTGCACAAAGGGAGAATTGGATTTTCCTTGGTCAGGATATGTACAGTCAGTCCAGCTGTGATTTACAAGACTGACAATTAATACTGAACAAACAAGAACTGAAACTATGAATTATGAAAGAGCTGCAGCATCTGAAACTGACCACAATGAACATTTGACAGATAAACAGAAGCACAGTGCTGCAGTTTCACACTCACAGTTTATCTGTTATGGATTGGGATTGTCTGTCAACTCACCATATATTGTCAGATTGACAGGCACACATAATTTAGTCCCACTGTATCCGAATGTTGGTGCATATTTTTAATCACAATCATCAGGAGTGGAAAAGAGTCCTGTAAAGTGTGTGTGTGTGTGTGTGTGTGTGTGTGGGGGGGGGGGGGGGGGGGGGGGATAAATCCCTTTGCGTGTGTTGAATTAATATATTTACATTTTCTCCTCCCGGCACATGCACAACTGCATGTAAACGCCCCATATTACATATTCATTGTGTAAAATGTACTAACTGGATACAGTTGCACTATTTTGCACCTTTGAAATACACAACCCTTAGTGCACACTGTTAGTAAGTCAGTGTGTACTTTTTTTTGCATGTGCAATGAGTTTGCACACGTTTTAATACACACAAACCTTTGATAGATCCGGTCCTAAATCAGTGGATGTTTTGGCATTGCTTGTGTTGGATGTCCAGACTGTTCCAAAGTTTCACACCACATACAGACAAACAAACATGAAAGCATGAAATACAACACACAGTTACAACATAGTTTACATAATAATTTACAGGACAAGTCAAACTATGAAAAACAAGTGCAAGTCACTGAGTTAGTCTGTAGCACTTTGAGTTTGGATTTAAAAGCATTCGAGGAGATCCATTCAGTCAGTTTCCAGTCTTTTAACAACATATTCCATGTGCAAAGGAGCAGAGTAGTTGATATGTTACATACATTTGATGTGTTTTGTATGATCTGTTGTGAATAAAATATGGGTTTATGAGATTTGCAAATCATTGCATTGTGTTTTTATTAATATGTTCCACAGCATCCATCTTGTTCTGGGGGGGTTGGTTCATTCACTTGTACAACTGCAGGAGGATAAACATAACTTGCAGTAATGGTGTTTTTTTTGGGTGGAAAATGGCTGGAAATGGAGTGAATGGAATGGAATTCTACACAAGCACCAAAACAGCTCGCATTTATTGCTGCCGTTACCATTTTCACAGGTTATACACTGTGTGTTTACACGCTTAGCATTTCCAGCAGGACTACATTTGCAGTAGTTGAGTGTTTTTAACTTTCATTTCCTTACTTGTGACATGCTTTTCCTTTCCTGTTTCGTTTAGACACTGAGCTGTATCAGTACCCATGCCCTATATTGCAATTTTGAATACACAGCTTCCTCTCACCAAACAAAATATTTACTGCGCTGCATAAATGTCAGCTTATGTCTAATTCTCCGACTGTGTTCTGCCACCGTTTCTCTCCCTCTTTCTCTCTCCTTATGCGCTTCTCAAATGTTCTCGTACATAATTTATGGCTTAAAATTTCCTCTCGGAGACAACGCGTACTTGTATTTCTTGCAGAGGGAAAGTGCTCTATACATTTCTCTGTGAGTGCAGAACACTGACCGACCAGGCAGACGTTGATGAAACCAGGTTTTAGAGGCCGATGAGTCACTCTGGAGCCCGTGTCACCGCACATGAGGCATCCGCCGTCTTCGCCAATTGATTTCCAGCTGACACTCAAGTGGCTGCCGGTGAAAGATGACCTGTCAGTACAGCTCAGGGGAGCGTATCTAGCAAGGCATCACGTAGGGAGAGTCAAGCGTGAGATGGCAGGTAGACAGACACAGGAGACTGGGACCGGGAGCCTGTTGGGGAGTCGACTTTATTAATAGCCCCGGGTCAATGAAAGCCTGCTAACAAGCCCAGCTGGCAAGTCCCACTTAGTGGATACTTTTTAATGTGAAGTGAGGACTTCAGAGTGAGATTTTTTCCAAGTTCAGACTGAGTGATGATGCAGTGTAGGTTGAGCTTGATATAGATTCTAATTCTACATCCAAGTGGCTCAGTCAGTTATATGAGATCTGTGTGGTGTCAGGTTTGTTTCACTTGAGAAAGTTTTAACTCTCAAAGACTCAAACGGCCTCTGGTAACCAAAGTCATCTACACATCTAAACTGTTTAATACCTGTTGAACCACTAATCCTATCAATACATGTAAATAATTGGTGTAAAATACAGTTTGTCATCTAGTAATTATGTAAGTTGTTTTGGTACTTATGTAGAACAGCATTGCATTCACTTTACATTTCCAGGACGACCCCAAAAAACACCACTACCTCAAGTTATGCTTATCCTCCTGCACAAAACACAATGCAGTGATTTGCAAATCTCATAAACTAGGGATGCACCGATCCGATACCAGTATCGGACTTCGGCTCCGATACTCATTGTGTGTACTTGTACTCGTACTCATAAAAGTAATCCGATACAACTGCACCGATACCACTTATGGCCGTGTGACATTCCCAGTTCAGTGCAGCAGGTACAAGGAGGAGGAATACAGTGATCCCTTATTTTTCGCGGTTAATGGGGACCAGCAACCCCCGCGAAAATCGAAAATCCGCGAACTGGAGCCGGAGCCCCCGAGCCTATCCTAGACCTAGGTACATGTATGTATGTATCTATAAATAGTATATAAGTACTGCAAATGTAATAATTATGAAATAAATGAGATATATATATAAAGGAAAACAATGATTAGTACATGTATACATGCATATATATAGATGGGATACATGTACATGTACGTACTGTAAAACATCTGAAAGAAAAGAATGTAGAAAGTAAACAAAACACACACACGTGCATACGTACTAACAGCTGATACGTACTCTCTCCTCTCTTCATTCGTGACGCTTATCCATCGGATACGTACACACGAACACACGCACATCTACTCCCAGCTCTCTTTTCCTCTCATACGCACAAGAAACGAATCAGTTCTCTCTCTCTCTCTCTCTCTCTCTTTGGTCTCGAGCATCAACACACACAAACACACATACATGGGCATGCATGAACTGACATTTCTACATTTTCTCTCTCTCTCTTTCTCTCTCTCTCGCTCGGGGTAAGCGGTTGCTGGGCCGTCTGCGTTTCTCGTGTTGCTTACAGGAGGCTGTGAGTCATCGTTTGACGTTTCGCTGGCAGCTGCGGCCTCTCGTCTGCTGTGGGGTGGATTTTCGTGGAATTTCCGCGATTTTTTTCTTGATTTTTAATTTTTTTATGAATATTTCTGAAAAATCCGCGAATAACTAAAACCGCGGAACTTAAAGCGCGAATTGGCAAGGGATCACGGTAATGTGTGTGAGGAGTGTGGAGATTTGACCAAATCAACAGTGGTGATAAAAGTAACGCTGACTGACAGTAACGTTCCAGACACAGACAGATACAGATGCAGCGTTCTGTCCGTCCTCTGCGTACATGCCATCTGTTTTCCAGGTGATGGAGGATGAGTACCCAGACGGAGAATACCAGCGGAACCGTGGAGGTAGAGGATCTGTTCAAAGAGCCACTGTGGGAGTTAGAGAAAAACTACTGACACATTTAGGACAACTACCCAGGACTGGACCTGTTTCCATCCTACTGATAATACTATGGAAGTTGTTGAGCTGCATTATGTAATAAATTCCCATTATGTAATAAAAGTTCAAAAAGTAATAAGAATGTCACATCATCTTGTAATAAAGCTGCATAATGTAATAAACTGACGCATTTTGTAATAAACTACCTCAATGCATTATGTAGTAAATTTTTTCACATTATGTAGTAAGTTATTACAATTTGAGAAATGTATTACAAAATGCACTTGACACATTTTTATTTTCAGGAAAATGTAATGTGCTAAATTAATCTTTAAACTGTGTGGTTAAAGTTCTGATTACATTACCTGTAGCTCCTGTGACTAATTTCTTCTAAATTACTCTGAAATTATATTAATTTGGATTGTTATTACGTAATGAACCATGTTATTACATTTTTTTTTTAAAATAAAAATGTGTCAAGTGCATTTTGTAATAAATTTCTCAAATTGTAATAACTTACTACATAATGTGAAAAAATGTACTACATAATGCATTGAGGTAGTTTATTACAAAATGCGTCAGTTTATTACATAATGTGGCTTTATTACAAGATGACGTGACATTCTTATTACATTTTGAACTTTTATTGCATAATGAGAATTTATTACATAATGCGGCTCAACAAGGTACGGAGCGGTGCGGACCGCCGCCAGTGGAAGTGAAAACCAAACTTATCTCTCTTTTCTCTTCCTGCTGAAGCTGAGATTTTAAACCTTACCAGACAACATTAGTATTGCATTAGTATTACCTCTGTCATCTCCATGTTTGTTATTACTGACTTTTTTCTTTCTTCTTTTGGTGGTATTTGTCCAGTATGGTTAATTCAGAGCGGTGCCCCCTGGTGGATTAATTGACAAACGCTCATTCCAACACATTAAATGTCAGTAGCAGCACTTTGTTTCAGTCAGACTAATGACAACGACAATAAAGCACATTTACAAAAGGAACTAACAACTGGAATGGGATTATTAAGTACTCGTATCAGTACTCAGTATCGGTAAGTACTCAAATGTAAGTACTTGTACTTGTACTCGGTCTGGAAAAAAGTGGTATCGGTACATCCCCATCATAAACCCATATTATATTCACAACAAAACATACGAAACATATCAAATGTTTAATCCGTGCAGAACCAAACATCCACCGCTGACCACAACCATCTACTGATCTAAACTGTTTAACACCTGCTGATCCACTAATCCTATCAATACATGTCAGTAATTGGTGTAAAATACAGTTTGTCATCTTTTCATGGTCATCAGATATGACCCATTTGGACATTCAGAGGCTCTGTAGTTACCGCGGAAACACCGTCATCTTCTCCAACATTGATTCCCCAGTAAAACCCATGGAGTTGGATCAATGACAGTGGATGGACACACTGAGTTTATGTTCAGTTAATGAGCAATTTTGCTGAAAAACTCATTGATTTTCTCTGTTTTGATGAACATCTATATAACCAGTAAGTTAACCCTTTAACCCCTGAGATGTTATTCCAGATAAAGGTGCTGCTGTGAATCTGCGTCTGTTTCAGGTTCATTAAAGCTGCTGTGAGTATGTGCTTGTGTTCCTTTTCTTCAGTGGTTTTGTTTTACTGTGTTTTAGAGTCAAAACAGGTGGAAGAACAGAAAAAAGACGAAGAGAGGATCTGAAGTTTGACAGGTTTTTACTAAATAAGCAGTGTTGGGCAAATTACTTTTAAAAAGTAATAAGTTATAGTTACTAGTTACTTTCCCAAAAAAGTAATTGAATTAGTAACGGAATTACACCGTCATAAATGTAATTAGTTACCAGGGAAAATAATTACTGCGTTACTTTTTTGAAAAACCTTCAAATAAGTGAAAGGAAACTGATTTTTGATTGTGTTTCACTGGCAGTTATAGAGTAGAACAGCAGACAGGTACTGAGGACCAGGACTGTGGTGACGCTAGGGTCCACCAGGGCCTGCCTGGGGTCCACCAGGGCCCGGCTGAGGTCCACCAGGGCCTGGCTGGGGTCCACCAGGGCCAGGCTGGGGTCCACCAGGGCCAGGCTGGGGTCCACCAGGGCCAGGCTGGGGTCCACCAGGCCCAGGCTGGGGTCCACCAGGGCCTGGCTGGGGTCCACCAGGGCCCGGCTGAGGTCCACCAGGGCCTGGCTGGGGTCCACCAGGGCCAGGCTGAGGTCCACCAGGGCCCGGCTTTTCCACCACATAAGTGCATATCTGCATTTATAGAAGCAGATGCTCCTCCAGTTAATCCCACATCTCCTTTTTTCAGTGGCTCCTCTCTGATCCAGCGGTAAATGTCTTCAGTCCAGTCAGTCAGAGTCACTGATAACTCCTCCCCTAAATTAGCTGATAACTCCTCCCCTAAATTAGCTGCACACGTAGCTGCGTTCAAGTGCATGTGTTGTGCTGGGACAACTCAAACTTGTAGATGTCATCAGTGGTTCAGGTGAAGGCAGCGTGGACAACTCAGACTCATGGACACACAGGTGAAGCATGAAGGCAGTGTGGGGGATTTGAAAATAAGAACGACTCACAACGAATCGGTTCTTATGGTTCACTGAAAAGAGCCGTTCAAAAGACTCAACTCGTCCGCGAACCTCTCGTGCCTGGCTGAGTGAGCCAGGATGGATAACAGCTGTTAGATATCAGTGCATCGTAACGCACAACATTTCACTGCCGGTAACGGTAACGGTGTTATAACGCTTCAAACAGTAATTCATTAGATTACCTGTTACTGGAAAACAATAATGGCGGTAGTAACACCATTATTTTTAATGCCGTTATTCCCAACACTGTAAATAAGACACTCAGAATGTACATCAGTAAGAGATTTAGGATGTTGAACATCAACTGTGAACTGGAACACACTGACCAACAACACAGACTTTTTTTCTGAATCAGTCCAGCTGCTTTTTGGCACCTGGTTGAACTCTAAAAAGCAGTTACATGGAGAAAACTGAGTAAAAACACAGAAAGAAAAACAGGAAAATCACTACAATACTGGAAACAACAGTAGAAACAAAAAACCACAAGGACAACAGTGTAAAAAAAAAAAAAAAAAGCCTCAACTCTCGATTTTTAAAGTGAGTTGTTCTCACTCACTGCTCTGTGTTTTACCTCCCATTCCACAGGCAGCAGGGGTGCACTGAGCATGCTCAGATATCTATGGAAAGAACTATTTCCTACTGAGCGAACTGTTGAATTTTTATGAATATTTAAAATAAGTCTTACATTCAGAACGCTCACCACAGACACATCAGGGATTAAAGGGTTAAAATCAATTAATTCCCTTCTAATCACTCAAGGAATATAATGTGTGAATAACAAAAAAATGTTCCATTTATTTTGAATTTGCAATTTTAATCTCCATTATCTTGTGACGACAATTCACAGTGTTGTACCCCTGAAAACAGGGGAGACAGAATCACACGAGTGATTTACCGTTGTTTTTCCTCAGTGTGCACTTTAATGCAATCACAATAGTGACATATAACAAATAAAATTATGGTTACTTAATATAACATAAAAACTTGTTTTGCTTTAGCCTTATATATTAGCGCGAAAAACGTGTTCGGACATAAGATGGCGGTGTGCACTCACGACACATTGTATGATAACGTTCAGTTACAGTTAGCAACAATAAAACTTATCTTAGCATTGCAAAAACTATAACAAACAAACGGTTTTATGCTTCAACAAAGTACATTTCACATTATAATCACAGTTGACCGCAATTACCTGAAAACAGGGGAGATAGAATCACACCAGTGATTTACCGTTGTTTTCCTCAGTGTGCACTTTAATGCAATGAGGAGAAACGGCGCGATCCCTCTAGAGGTGAATAAAGACACAACTAATCAACCCCAGATAGTTTCAGGCATGCAAGTGGATCAGATTACCTTATCTGAAATGGCAAAGATGTTATTGTAACATGAACATTTTAACTATATTCCTATTGTTTTAAGACTTATTAATATGAATTAATATTTATTGCAAACATTTTAGCTATTTTACTGTTTTTATATCTTAATCTTGTTATAAACTGAATCGCTGCAATCCTATGTAAAGACATATAATGTTACTACAACCTATCACAACAGCAGCATGTTTACCTGGAATAATGTCTCAGAGGTTAAAGGGTTAAACCACAGTTAGTCCACTTAATGCCACACCTACTCATCTAAGTGAATAAAATACTAATCACTTCATTCAATATTTTATATGAATTTATGAGTACACATTATAAATGTTTAAAAAATTGCAACAAAAAGAATATATTCCGTTATAATATGTGTAATAGCCCGAGCGGTCAGGGGGCGTTCAAAAAGGAACTTGGACCCAGGTGTTGTAGCAAAAATACTTCTTTTTATTTTGTCTGGAAAGTCAAAACACAACCTTCACCAACCCCTACCAACACCAAATAACCCGAATATATCTAAAAGTGCACTGTGCATGTGACTGGGATAAACCATTACCACAGGGGAGACAAAATACACTTAACTATAGAGTTTTTACCTTTAAAAAAAAAACCCAAAAACTCGCAAAATACACTATTTACAAATATTAACACAAACCAAATACCCAAACAACACTATTCAAACACATGTATACAGGTTTACATTTCACCCAACACCAAACACCCCTCCTTCAACCTCCCGTGTGCGCTCACCCTCCCAGAACCTTTAAATAGTGCCCAAGCCCCCCGGGGATTCTTTTGGCCGGACACCATGTCGGAAACGGAAGCACACATACGGTAAGTTGGCGTCTGAAACCCATTTCCCACAATATTCTGAAATAATACTGGTACACTGAACTCTATTTGCCATATCACAACAGCCATACACATTCCACAATTAATATGCACCATCTTTGTGATATGCGCAGGAACAGTGAGGGGGACCAAAGCGCAAACGGCTCACCGTCCACCCGCTGGACCAGCTCCACCACAGTACCACAATACAAACCATAATCAATAAATATCTCCATTTAAAACACAACATGTGTATATTTGTGTGATATATAAATTAACCTTTACTGCCACAGTCATTCAGTACACAGACTATAATTAACAGCGGCCATAACGGCGACCCGTCGTTACAATATGATATAATTATGGTGTGAGTAAATGACCTCCTGTTGACTTGTATGTGCTTTATTATTTGATGGTGAGTTTTTGAGTCTGTTTCCAGGTTCTGATCCTTTGCTGATGTGGTCCTGCCGGTCTCAGGAGGTCAGGTCTTCTTCGACTCCACATTTCCTGCTTTTCCTCAGACTCTCCGGGGACCAGAACTGTCCCCGTTATCTCAGATGTCCAAGCCCCATATCTCAGCCTTAACTTTTAACTTGGCTGTTTCACACTGGCCACTTGCCAGAAAACTGCAGACACATCTTAAGCAAAAAAAAAAACAACCTCCAGGGCTGAGAAATGAAGCCAGATGCAGTTCCATGAATGTCCACGAAAACAGCTCAGTCCCCACAGAGCCTCAGTGAAAAGATTCAATTTTATGGCAGGACTGATGATAATAATTACGTCCGCCAAGTGTAACAGCAGAGGTAATGTTTTCATCAGGGTTTGTTTGTCTGTTAGTAAGATAACTCAAAAAGTTATGGTTGGATTTTCAGGAAATTTTCAGGAAATGTTAATACTGCACAATGAACAAATGATTAAATTTTGGTGATGGTGGTGTGTGTGTGTGTGTGTGTGTGTGTGTGTGTGTGTGTGTGTGTGGGGGGGGGGGGGGGGGGGGGGCTGATCTGCCTTGGCAGAGGTCTGTGCTCTCCGAGTGCTTTTCTAGTTTTACATAATAAATGTACATGTACAGAACGCTTTATGGTTTGAGTACTTTACATTCTATATTCAGAAAGTGTTTTAGATGATAGTGCAAATTAAAAAAAAAAAAAAAAGGTGAAAAATTGTTTTTTTCTTTCTGTCTGTCTCTGTAACCTACTTGTAATTAGAGTTGAAATGATTAATCGACTCAAATCAATTAATAAATAATATTCAAGGGTGATTTTCCTGAAACAAAGCTTTGTTTCCGTAATTTTTCTGCTGCTAAACATTGGTTCCACTGTTGTGTTTCACACGGACGCTTAATGTGACGCACATGACGCCAGGATCAACACAAACAACATGGAGTGTAGCTCAGAACAGATGAGGACACAAAGGCCCAAATGTCTATATGTTGACTTTTCTCCACTGGAACCATCACATACTCCTTTAAACTTTGAAGCTTTAACACAAACATTCTAAATCTGAGTGTGTGTTTGTTTCAGTTGGATGTTACTTCCATGTTCAGTTGGTAGAAGTTAGTCTGTTGGATTCAAATGTGTTTCAGACTGACCTGACAGATTGTTTGTAGATGTCACTGGACTGGTTTGTTTATATCTATAGATATTTATATTAGGGCTGGGCAAGTAAATGCGTTATTACTGCATTAACGCATTCATTAAATAATGCCGGAAATTTTTTTTTTATCTCACGTTAATGCTGTTTTATTCTAACTCCTATTCTTCTGCCTCTGCTTGTGTGTGTGTAGCGATTAGCTCGGCAGATAGACAACAGGTTTACCAAGAAAAGCCGAATGCCGAAAACTTCTGTCCAAATCTTTTACTGTAGACTCACTGTAAAACTGCAACATACAAACAAAATATGTCTCAGTTCTGTTCATTGCCTTAGTATATTTACATGGCGTTATACGTTAAAATGAATGGGAAAAAGATCGCTAGCTTGATGCTAACTTAAATGGGAAAATCCATAGACACGCTAACGATTAGCATTTACAGATTAATTTAAGATTTACAACATCTTTTTTTCCAGCAACAAAGGTTCACATCAGAGATATTTGATACTATTCATTCTTACAACAACTGGACATAAAATACTCACAGGCAAACGTTTTTGGGGCCATACAAACAGAGTGAAAGAAACGTGTCTGTTAGTTCCTTCTTATGTCCGAACCGACTACGGTAACACCGAAAAGACAAAACATATGTTAGTGCAACTTATTCTGACCACTAGAGGGCCCCCTTTGCTTGCTTTGAACTACTGAACATCACATATTATTGTTCTTACTAGTATTAGTACTGATTAGTGGGCTTAAGACTCCTGTCAATCACTCACAATCGGAAATAAACTGGTGTGGACATAAACATGTGTAAAAGTAACGGTCTTTTACGTGGACATTTTCATTTTAAATGTCTTCAGATGGTGGTGGGGGGGGACACAGGTGTTTGGAAGCACTGACATGTGGAATTATTTTTATCACCAGAGTACTTCCAGTCTGAAATATCACTGAAAGGAAATACACGCTGTTGATGCCAGCACCACCCCCCCCATCCCCCATATAACTATACGATTAATCGCGATTAATCCCAGAAATCCACGTGATTAATTGCGATTAAAAATTTTAATCATGGGCAACACGGTGGTGCAGTGGTTAGCACTTGTGCCTCACAGCAAGAAGGTCCTGGGTTCGATTCCAACACCAGTCGACGGGGGGTGGGACTTTTCTGTGTGGAGTTTGCATGTTCTCCCCCGTGTCTGCGTGGGTTCTCTCCGGGTACTCCGGCTTCCTCCCACCATCCAAACACATGCACTAATAGGTTAATTGGTTAATCTAAATTGCCCATAGGTGTGAATGTGAGAGTGATTGTTTGTCTCTATATGTTCAGCCCTGCGATGAACTGGTGACTTGTCCAGGGTGTACCCCGCCTTCGCCCCTGTGTAGCTGGGATAGGCTCCAAGCGACCCCCATGACCCTAGTGAGGATAAAGCAGGTTCAGAAAATGAATGAATGAATTTTAATCGCTGCCCAACACAACGCATCTATCTATCTATCTATCTATCTATCTATCTATCTATCTATCTATCTATCTATCTATCTATCTATCTATCTATACTTTAATACTGTTGTTATCGTTATTTCTATATAGATATTTTTATATATTCTTTTACTTTTATACTTTTTGTGGTTGTTGTTTCAGCTGGTTCTGGAATAAAGGACAAGATTTTTGTCATTGTCAGACATGTCTGAGTCACATTCTTACAATTTTTTTTTTGCCAATTCAAATAATTGTTTTATTGAATTGAGGAAACAAATCTATAGATCAATCGACCACAAAAATAATTGATAGCTGCAGCTCTAAAAATGTTAATTAGCATGTTTAAAAAATTGGTGCTGGTTAATCCCAGTTTACAAGATAACTGGTATAAAACAACTGTTTTTGCCAAAGTATTCTGGGGGGTTTGGAAGAGAGCACTATCAAGTCATTTTCAGTTTGTTTCACATTTTTGTACTTTTTTCTCCAGCTCAATTAATAATTTATTGCACAGGTGTCAAACATGTGGCCCGGGGGCCAAATCCGGCCCGCCAAAGGGTCCAGTCCGGCCCTTGGAATGAATTTGTGAAATGCAAAAATTACACTAAGATATTAACAGTCCTTTTAGTTCAGGTTCCACATTCAGACCAATTCAATCTCCAGTGGACAGGACCAGTAAAATACTATCATAATAACACAGAAATAATGACAACTCCAAATTTTTCTCTTTGTAAATGTAAATATTTTCATGTATTTACACTAAAACAAAGTATAATTTTGCAAAAAATGTGACTAACCTGAACAAATATGAACAACTTCAAATGTCTTAAGAGAAGTAAGTACAATTTTAACAATATTCCACCTGTTACTAAATATTTTGTGTATTTTTAGATCCACTGTGATCTGTAAATTATAATGTACAAGTGTAAATGATAAACTGAGGCAGAATATTGTTAAAATTACACTTAGTTTTTCAGTTTGTTCATGTTATTCACATCTTTTGAAAGGATAGTTTGTAGATGTAAGCATTTTACGACAGAAATTTACTTTTTTTCACTCTAAAACATAGAGAAAAGTTTGGAGTTGACATATTTACATATTATTATGTTATTATTTTACTGGTTCGGCCCACTGCAGATCAAATTCAGCTGAATGTGGAACTGAACTAAAATGAGTTTGACAGCCCTGATTTAATGGAATCGAAGAAAATAAATGACAGATTAATCGATTTCAAATATGATGGATGACTGCAGCTGTACTTGTAATGATACTTATAAGGTTACTAGTGTTCGTTCTGAGCAAAGCCTGCACTGTGTTTACTGGATCCAAACTGTATTAGCAGGTGAATTCAGACTAATGCCTGTATTTACATGATTTCTTGACTTCAGGTCTTGGGGTTCTTGCCAAGGTTCTAATAGTTTTGGATTTTTCATTATACTTTAGTTTTATTTAGTTTGGACTTTTTTTTCTCTAATTCAGTTAGTTTGAATTCGTTTTTAGAGCAGGTTTGCTAGTTTTTATTAGTTTTCATTTTTTTCTAAATGCTTAGTTTTAGTTTAGTTTTATTTATATCTTTTCTCTTCTTCTCTGTCGTCGTATTCAAATAAATCCCAGACAGGACTCTGCTGCTTTCTCCCGACTTTAGTCTCCATGTTTCCAGGTAGAGTGGGGACCAGAAGATGACTGGAAACCACAAGCGATGAGAAGTGATGGACCGTTAAATATCATATGGTGACAGCAGCTAAAATTGCTAGAGCGAAATAAATCGATTTCATATCAATCCTACATTGACAAAAACGAAGGGAATTTTATCCATAATTTTTAGACTTTTTAGTTAGTTTTGTAAGCACACAATACAGTTTCAGTTAGTTATAATTTTTTTTCTTTTAATTATAGTTTTTATTTATTTCAGTTAACCAAAATGTTTTTTTTAATTCCAGTTTTTGTCATTTCATTAGTTTTCGTTAACGATAATAACCTTGGTTCTTGCCACCACATATATGAAACTGTGGTGGAAATCATTTTTAGAACTGCTCGTTGGTTTGTTGGTGTGTTCTTTCATGTGACTGAGACCTAATCAGTTATGGTGGCTCTAAATCCTCAGCTCTGGCTGTTACTGGTCAGTGGGTCCCTGGGCTCAGTCTACGGCAGCTGCCAACACCTTGAAAATCCAAGGTCGCCCTTTAATAAAAACATATAAAAATCTGCGCCATTACCCAGTTAAATGGTGCAGAAGATTTGGCTTTAACAGGACTACTTCCCCTCCAAGTGCCGTTGAATTAATTACAGGAAACGTGGGAGGCACTTTTAGGCTAATCAGATGTTATCCAATGTGTGTGTGTGTGTGTGTGTGTGTGTGTGTGTGTGTGTGACACTGATGAAGGTCACTTATTCCTGTGACGGAGACAACGACGGCTGAAGAGATAAGGCTTTGATTTGCATGGTGTCAAAAATCCAGGCATGGATCCTCTGGGTGCACACACTAAGTGCACATCTCCAGCTAGTTCATAAATTCAACCTGTCATGTCATAATTTTGGTCACGAGAAAGGAGAAGAATTCAATAATGTAATAACTTTTGACAGCTGAAGGAGAGCCTGCTGTGAATTCTAAAAAAAAAAGGCCATAAAAATTAAAATCTGTCATTTTTCAATTCGCTCAACCTGTATTTAATTACAAAGAAAAGAGCTTTAATGGGTTCATTGTAAATACAAACAAATATTTCACATTTTAATATCTGCGACTCACTAAAAAAAAGTTGGGGCAGACAATAGAGGACTGAAATGTTTACAGCAGTGGTTTCCAACCTTTTTTGGCTCATGACCCCGTTTAAACATCACAAATTTCTAGCAACCCCAGACATTTTTTTTTTTAAATAAAATTAAATTGTTTTTGATCATGTAATAGTTTGTGATACTGTGTTTCAAATACAGGTTAATTTTAGAGGACATGTAGTCTCTATAATGTATATTATTATGGACAGAGGCAATAAAACCAGGTGTAGATTACTGCACAAAGTGAGAATTTGATTTTCCTTGGTCAGGATATGTACAGTCAGTCCAGCTTGGATTTACAAGGCTGACAATAATACTGAACAAACAAGAACTCAAACTATAAATTATTATTATTATTATTATTATTATTATTATTATTATTATTAATAAATCCTTGATTGTTAATATTTTCAATCTGGTTTTTGCATTTCACAAATTCAACCCATATACTTTTATTATTGTTGTTTCTTTATAGATATTTTTTATATATGCTTTTAGTTTCATATTTTTTATGGGTTTTGTTTCAGCTGGTTCTGGAATAAAGGACAAGTTGTTTATTTTCCGACATGTCTGTTTCACATTTTTAGAATTTTTTTCCCCACCTGTTCAAATAATTGTTTTATTGAATCAAATTGAAGAAAATAATCAATAGATTAATCAATGACAAAAATAATCGATAGCTGCAGCTCCAATTGTATCCAACATACTGACATCAGAGTATGGTGTATACAAGTAAAAAAACAACAACACAAGAACTTAAAAACACACTAGCAGCGTTTCTCCTAGAAATGTTTGTAGCAGCGGTGTTGTGATGGTAACCTAGCAAGACCAGGGGGGTCCGGGGGCACGGTCCCCCAGAGGAAAATTTCACAAAATAACCCTATCAATTGTGACTTCTGTGGAAAGAAATGGACAAATTGGAACTTACCAATCATTTAAGTATTATTTTGTATTGATTTTCAGCCTTAATTATAACATAAAGACACTAGAAAAAATAATGGCGTACCACTGCCCATGACACGTCATTAGAGGGAGGTGGGAGATGTTGTATTGCTACTGTTTTGTCCCTCGACACTTACTGTAGATGTAGTAGGACTGATGCATGATGGGATAGAAAAATCGCATGTCTGCAAGAGAATGTAGGAGCAGCAATGCAGATGACACAGAACTGTGAAAAGATGGTTTTGGTTTTGATTTAACTCAACACAGAACATTACAACTCAGTTTCTTGGCCATTTTCCACCCTCATGTTTTCTTGGTTTGTTTATTTTTCCACTTCTGACCTGCATCAACATGGTGACGTTCACTCATGTTGTCACAGTTTGCTTAGAAAGAACAAGTTTTACTTGGCACAGTTCTCTGTTGGTCTGAAAACACCGCTACAGGGTGTGTCTGGTTCTAAAATGTTTTTTTTTCATTCCATATGGATTCTAGATCGTTTGCTTCAGTAGCGTAGGCAGAGAGGGTAGAGAGGGAGGAGGTTGTGTTACAACGCCTAAAGCAAAAGCCAGTTTGGTTAACTAGCGGCTAACAATTTGGAATCAAATTTTACACATCAGGTTACCTCAAAGTCAGTGTTTTTTTTGTTTGTTTGTTTTTTTGCAGGGGTGCTGAGAATTCAACAGTGGCACATGTATATAGGGCAGTGTTTTTCAACCTTGGGGTCGGGACCCCACGTGGGGTCGCCTGGAATTCAAATGGGGTCGCCTGAAATTTCTAGTAATTGATGAAAAAAATAAAATAAAAACTTACTAATAAAAAATATATGTTGAGTTGACAGAGACAATCCCAATCCATAAAAGACATGACAAACTGTGTGTGAAACTGCAGCACTGTGGTTCTGTTTATCTGTCACATGTTCATTGTGGTCAGTTTCAGATGCTGCAGCTCTTTCATAATTCATAGTTTCAGTTCTTGTTTGTTCAGTATTAATTGTCCTCCTTGTAAATCACAGCTGGACTGACTGTACATATCCTGACCAAGGAAAATCAAATTCTCACTTTGTGCAGTAATCTACACCTGGATTTACTGCCTCCATCCATAATAATATACATTTTATAGACTAAATGTCCTCTAAAATTACCTTTATTTGCAACATAGTACAGCAAACTATTACACAATCCAAAACAAATTAATTTTTTCTTGTTTTGAATGTCTGGGGTCACCAGAAATTTGTGATGTTAAAATGGGGTCATGAGCCGAAAAAGGCTGGGAACCACTGACATAGGGGAAACCCTGCACTAGTATCCAGGCCACTGATGTGCATGTGAGCACAGTCACTAAAAGAATAGTAGTAGCTGTAGAGGAACAAAACTCTGACCAGAAGTGATCTGAAAATTTCGAAAAAAGGCATTAATAAAGATGGATGACTCTGAGGTGTGCTCAAGATGACACATAAATAATAGTATCTGGGTTTTGGATGAAGTGTTCCATGAAGGAACACAGAGGGATCTGTCTCAGGCAGAAGTGCACCACATTATGAGCAGAACCTGAGCCACTTCATTTGTATAGTTCAGCCTGTACGCTGTGTGATGTTACACTGACTTTGGATTTAAAGCAGCGTATGACTTTTATCGCAAATGTTTTTTCAAATTTGTAAAACCTGAATGGTATCCTAATTCTCAGAAATCCATGAGTCTTTCTGTGCTTATGCACCTGACTCACTTCCCTCATAATGGACTACGAAGATGACTCCATCATAAACACAGTCTGCTTGTTCACATAACAAACCCAAACATCACTCAGGCCTTTTTGGAAGTTTTGTTGTGAAGTGCATTGTTGCTGAGCCATTTTCCTTACTGCCTTTATTAAAACACCATCATGTTTCGCGTGACAGCTCTTAACATGTGTTACCACTATTAACATTTTCTTTTGTTCCTTTTTATTTATGACAGCTACATAATTTCTCTAAATGACATTTTCAACACAACTATTTACACATCACATGGACACGTTAACGCAGATAAAGAACTGTCTGTCAGATCTTATTCAGCCAGTGCTCTCAGAGTAATCACACAGCATTATTTAAGGGTTATTGAGATCTGAGCCAGAAAAATGTGTTTACCTTTTTTACGATAGGATCTTTACTGATTACGTTGCAATTTAATAGAACCAAAAATAACTGGATGAATACCCTAACCACACAAAAATAGTGTTATGGGTAGAAGTACAGAAGTCATTTCAGATGACACGGGCAAATCTGAAATGGTAAAATATCAATAACTGGAGGTTATTTGTAAAGTGAGACGAAAACAATCCCATGCCACTGTCTCTGTCAATCATTGAAAGTATGTACAACTTTCCTCAAATAAAAGCCTTTGTACACCAGGGACATAACAAATACAGGACATGAAAATATGAACGACTCTGCTTGTCGATATTTCACATTAAACCTATTCAGACTGCCAGTATGAAATGCAAACTTGTGACAATTGCAACACTTGTTCAATAAAAGCTACAAAAAGACTTGTGGCAACTCATTTCTCAGAAAAATGCCAGTCATTCCTCAGAAAATGTATTTTGTCAGAGTAATCTTCAAGGCCAGATAGGGAGGCCAGTGTGGAACTGTCAAAGGCTCCAGTCACTTGAATGTTCACTGAGGGTGTGATCCAACACAGAGTCAAACCCCAAAGACTCTGATGTTAGCATGGTCAACAGTAGAGCTGAAATAAACATCTTTACAGCCTAGTACAACAAAACAAAACTGTTCTGGTCTTTATAGTATGAATGCTCGATGCTGTACACATTTAAGTTGATGTAAGCAGTGTATTAGTTGAAAAGGATAGGCACAAAGATAAGCTTTTGCTTCTAGCCTATTCCTTTTTTGGGTTTTATGATTGATTGATTAATGTACTGAGTACAACGACTGACGTAAAACCAAAAATAAATTCATTCATTCATTCATTCATTCATATTGGAGTAATTTCGTCCTCTGTGACAACTGTATGAGAGGAACTTTCTCGTACAACTCATGTATTCATTCATATTATAGCCAAAAGCACAATGATGCCACTTTTGTTGCTAGATTTAGCAACTTTTTACACTACCCAACGAATGATTTATTTATTTATTTATTTTTTTTTTTTTCAAAAAGCACAAAGTAACAAATTTAGCTACTTTTGAAATTTGAAAAGTGACTCAAATGCTAAAACACACACATTTTCTTTCTAAATGACACAAAATGATTTTCTCTGTCACGGTCTAAGAAACCCATGGTCTGTCTGGAGCTGTAAAAGTCAGTGTTTCCAGCTTAGGCCATGCTCATATACATATATACTGTATATATATATATACTGTATATTTTTAAATTACACTGTAAGTATATGTAAGAAGAGAAAGTTGTGTTAGAAATGTGATGTGGATGGGAGTGGTGCACCAATATGCTAAAGAAGTGTACATACCACAGTAGGGATGGGAATCAATAAGAATTTAACGATTCTGATTCCATTATCGATTTTGGCTATCGATCTGATTCTCTTATCGATTTTCATTGGGCGAGGGAATAAAAGAGTACAAATAGGTGTTTGCATTAACTGTCTTTTATATTTCCATCTGCACAGAGAATATAACATATACAGTATGAACAAATAATAAGAACAAATGATGCTGGGCCTGGTTTGGGGGGAGTGGGGGTGGGGGGTTGTACAGTGAAAGTGAAACTAAAGACTCTTTACTAACGTGGAACCAGTTCGACTCTGCTCGTCTCCCATTGTTGTGCACCTCATTTCCTTTCCCCTACCTTTGGAAACTTGTATTTCAGGGGGTACGACGTTTGTTGCCTGCACCGGAACCGGAACTGGACTCTGATGACGGCCTGCCGATAGATTCACAAGTGCCGCTAAGTAGTGAATCAAATGAATCCCATGCTGTGGACAAATGTTTGAACATATTGGAGGGATTCCACCCTTTAGAAGAAATGGAAGCTCTGACAGTGTTCCAGTGGACCTGGGGTCGTCTGTTTAGACCGTTTCTGCGTCAACGTCATGTTGGCTACGTTCTGACCAAAACAATGCAGCTTACGTGTGACATCATTGCGCATGCGCAACGAAGGTGGAATCGATAAGCAGAATCGTTAAGCAGGCAAACGATTCAAAAAGAACCGGTCCTCTATTCCCATCTCTATACCATGGTGCATCACCAAAAAATGAAAATCTTAGCACAAGCACGACACGATCATCAGAGTGTGATCTCAGACAGCACATGAAAACAGGCACATCCAGTTTTCATACAAACCATGTTAAACACTGTCAAGCATCAAATACCAAAACGCATTTGTAATGTACTTTATAGTAATTATTGTCCAAAAGAAAAACTTGGCAAGCTAAAAGCAGCTTAAAGCAATCAGTAGACAAAAACTATTGGTCCCAGTGTGTCCTGTTTACTTGCATATCATCGGGCAGGTGAGATTATCCTGGAGAGTGTTGGAAGCACATCATATTACTGTCTGTCTTATGCCAAAAAGGCTGTGTAAGAGCCTCAGTGCAGGCACAGCTGGCCAGCTTTCATGTGCCTCTGGGCTTATGTAAATACCCTCTTTGGGCTGAACATTGGTAAACAGCCTTATCACCTTCCCCACCAGGTTTGCACATTGCATATCTCGCTTTTTTTCACTTTTCTCCAATAGCTGTTCTACAAGTGATCGTGTTAGACTTTTAGCCCAGGCAGATTTAAAGGGAAATTATGCATGTAGAGGAAATGTTACATAAGCACTAACAACTTGTAAAAGGTAGAAAAATTACAGCTTCAGCCTTGTGGCCACAGCAAACTGAACAGAATGGCATGGTCGACTGGGTTATGGCTCTAACAGCTGGAATGGTACTCTGGGCTCGAGACTTTTCTAATTCACTTTGGGAGGGGATTTATGGGAATTTTACAGTAATTGTAAAAGTGTACTTGTGACAAAGTGGGTGAGAACCACACCATTTGTCCTTCTGCTGTCATTTTACCCTTTTTAATTTAACCATGCTTGTTAGGTAACTGTGTTAACCATTATTCCACCTTTGTTGCGTACGTGCAGACACAGGCTATCCCACACAGCTTTGTTTGAGTTTGCATTACGTTTGGTTACAGGTCATTTACATAATTACTGGTTAAAATCATACACAGACAAGTATAGTTGAACATAAGGTAGTTAAAAGTTGCTGCAGAAAGAGGGAGGACATCCAGTGGTGCAGCACAGTACACATAATGTTGATTCGATCTAATTTACTGTGAGTTTAGTTAAGTTCAGTTCAGTTAAGCTGTGTTAACTGTTCAGGTTCCTCATTCAGCCCAATATGATCTGAAGTGGGCCAAACCAGGAAAATAATAACACTGACGAAAGAAAAATTAACTTGTGAAAATGTTTACATCTACAAAGTATCTTTAAAAAAAATGTGAATATGAATTTCATATGAATATGAAACATGAACAACCACAAACAAACTGAAAAAATACAATTTTAACAATATTCTGCCTCAGTTTATCATTTACACGTTACATACATTACATGACAACTTACAGATCACAATGGATTTACAAATACACAAAACATTTAGTAACAGGTAGAATATTGGTCAAATTACACCTCTCTTAAGACAGTTCCGGTTTTTCGTATTTGTTCATGTTATTCTCATTTTTATGAAAAGACAGTTTATAAACGTAAACATTTTCATTTACTTTCAAAAACTAAAACTTAGAGTAGTCATTGTTTGTAGGCTATTATGAGAGTATTTTGCTAGTCTGAGCTGGGTGAGATGACCCTGTGATGGTCCGGTTTTGGCCCACGGACCGTATGTTGCTTTGTATAATCATCAGACTGAATATCATCAGTTCATTGGACTCAATTCCAAATTGATTACAATTAAAATCTTTTGCAATACAAATTATTTAACGAAACTATTCAACTTAACATATTGTAGCATGGTTGGAGATTAGGCAGGGAGTTAGCTCAGTGTAATTTGCCAGCATAGGAAGTGCTTTTATTTTGATAAGGTATAATGTTTTTCATTAAACAAACACTATCTTATCTGAACAGTAAACCCATAGTTCTTCCTCTGGCTCTGACTCATGGTGCAGCTGTACAAAAATACAAAAACAAACACAAAAAGGCCAATAAACACTGACATACACACATTAAATCCAAATTAACACTAACTCCACAACCCTGCTGAACCCCTGCACAGAAAAAGAACACATTTACAACAACATGCACAATACCCACAATGCAATGCAGAGATAAAAAAGTGTGGTCATGATTAAAACTGAGTGATTTAAATCCATTCAACTTCAACTGTTACGTGTTTTCAATTATGTCTACAAATTAGTAGAATATACTGAACATTTTATAGTAATGGAATAAAACTGAAATAATTTAAGTACATTGTAATTAAAGCATTTTAGTAAATACAAAGTCAGTGTACACTGTAAGCCCGGATAAGTAAAGTTTACTCAAAAAATTTGAGGCAAGCGTTTGCACTTAAATGATTTGAGTAATGATCGACTAATCAATTGGTTTAAGTAGGTTCAACTTTAATGCTAAAAGTATTGAACTGAAACTATTAAGTAGAAAACACTAAAAGACAAGTTATTTGTACTTTAAATCTGTTGTAAAATCAACCCCACAAAACCATTCAACTCAGCATTTTAGCTTACACTGACTAATGTTCTCAATTGCAGCCAGAATAATTTATCATTGATTAAACAACTTTTTTTTAAAGATAATCAAACTCAAGATCCTATTCTTGACCTGAATAATTATGAATTTATTTGATTACATATATTTTAGCATGAATGGAAGTTAGTTCAGCATCATTTGTCGGTATAAAACATGCATTCAATTCAACAAGACATTAAGATTTCCATAACATAATGACCGTCTCAGATGAACAGTAAATCCATAGTTCTTCTTCTGGCTCTGACTCATGGTGCAGCTGTACAAAAATACAAATACAAACACAAAAAGGCCAATAAACACTGACATACACACATTAAATCCAAATTAACACTAACTCCACAACCCCGCTGAACCCCTGCACAGAAAAAGAACACATTTTCAACAACATGCCCAATACCCACAATGCAATGCGAAGATAAAAAGGTGTGGTCATGACTAAAACTGAGTGATTTAATTCCATTCAACTTAAACTTTTTCATACTTTCAACTATGTCTACAAATTAGTAGAATATACAGAACATTTTATAGTAACATCACAAAACTGAAATCATTGAAGTACATTGTAATTAAAGCATTTTAGTAAATACAAAGTCTTACAGTGTCCCACTTTAGTTTGACAACACCTAAAATCCCCTATCTCAAGGACTGAATGATGACCAGGTAAAGCTCAGAAAATATTCTATATTGACTGATATTCTGTCGATTCTTTATTGAGTAATACAAAACTCCAAACTAGTCTTTTTTTTCATGGCCTCATACTGTTGTGTGTCTTGTGTCCCTGAACTACTCTTATCTTACCCTTTAACCCCCCCCCTGCTCAGTACCATCAGCACTTAAATGAATTTTCCGTTCTTTAGTCACTATGTTTCTTTGTTATATGGGAGTATTTTCTCATGTTCACATCAAGGACAAATTGCCAGGACAGAAGGTCTGCAGCCCAACGTATAATAACTCACACATTATTTCAGGTGTTGCATTGCATATTTCATGCACAGCGTTACATCATCCTTACCTTCATGCCGGGCTTGTTAAATTTCTTTTTCTAATTTTGGAACTCTAAGCTCACACTGAGCTCACCATCCGTTCACACCGCCTTAAAGCAGCTGCTTTACACTATAATAATTATGTACATGGAAAGGTTATTGGACTGGCTCCTGTACAAAAGTCTTGTTCAGACTAAGAACGAAGTAGATTTCCTGTCGGCAAACACGTTGAATTAAAAAAAAATGATATTGGGTTGGGGGATTTCACAGGATGGTGCCCTTGTAATCTAAGTCTGCCCGAGGGTTTTCTATCAATCTCAGAGTTGAATTAATGTATGGTGACATGAGGAGGGTAATGACTTCTCTGTGTAATCTGGGATATTGCCTCTACGCAGTCCATTAAATTAAATACTCCCATCATTCCATTGTTCTTGGTCGATGTTAAGATAGAACGCTAACACAGTGATTTTTCATTAAAGTTTAGTTTTATTTAGTTTTGACTTTATTTTTTCTCTAATTCAGTTAGTTTTAATTGTTTTAGAGCAAGTTTGCTAGTTTTTATTAGTTCTAATTTTTTTTTCTAAATGCTTAGGTTTTAGTTTAACTGGTATTTACGGAACAGTATGATGTTTAGAGCTGCAGCTAATGATTATTTTTGTAACTGATTTATCTAGCAATTATTTTCTTTGATCCGATCAAACGATTATTTGAATAGGCGAAAAAAAAAAAAAAGTAAAAATGTGAAAGAGACATGTCTGAAAATGACAAACAACTTGTCCTTTATTCCAGAACCCGTGGAAACAATAACCACTAAAGGTATAAAAGTAAAAGGATATTAAAAATATCTATATAGAAATAACAACAATAACAGCAGTATTAACCCTTTCATGTATGAATTATGAGAACCTTAATCAAGATTTTTTTTCTTGAGAGCTTTCGTTCCTCTTTAAGCATGAAAAAAACAATGCGACTTAAATTTTCCTAAGAACCTATTTTTCATGGAGTTGCAAAAATGTCCACTCAGCTGGGCACCATGAGTTTAATTTTTGAAGCAAAGAAACATTTTTATTTTATTTAATTTTTCCTTTAACATGTATTTACTGATGTATTGGGTGAAAACTATGAAATAAAAACATTTTTAATGCTGCTAATCTGATGTTTTCTCACATTTTAATATACTCTAATACAAGTCATTACTCACTTCATGGAGATAATAGGAAAAAAAACCTTTTTGTTTAAAAAAAAAACTGTTAATTGCAGTCTCATAACAATAACAAGCAATTAATTTACACTCAAACATGTTACTGCAGATCAGGTTCATCAAGAACAGCTAAGTTACAGTAATGGTATGAATTGCAGTCTATGGGGATGATACATAAGGGTCCACTGTCTTGGCTGATATGGAACTAAAACAACAAAATACATGAATATATAAGAGGACAGCTGGAGAACAACTGTCCACTGTAGTGACTACTAAGCATGAAAGGGTTAAAGTATATATAAAAATATCTCTAGATATAAACAAACACCTTCAATAAGATCTACAAACAATATGTCAGTGCAGCAAGGTTGTAATAGTTTTGGATTTTTCATTATAGTTTAGTTTTATGTAGTTTTGATTGTTTTCCCTCTAATTCAGTTAGTTTTAATTAGTTTTTAGAGCAGGTTTGTTAGTTTTCATTAGTTTAAACTTTTTCTAAATGCTTAGTTTTTGTATTAATTTTAGTTTTTAGTTTTATCTTTTCTCTTCTTCTCCATCATATTCAAATAAATCCCAGACAGGACTCTGCTGCTTTCTCCCAACTTTAGTCTCCATGTTTCCAGGTAGAGTGGGGACCAGAAGACGACTGGAAACCACAAGTGAACACAAGTGACGGACTGTGAAGTTCTGCTCGGTGCTGCTAGCTAAAATTGCTAGAGCGAAATAAATCGCTTTCATATCAATCCAACATTGACAAACATGAAAACGAAGGGAATTTTATCCATAAATTTTATACGTTTTAGTTCGTTTTGTAAGCACACAATACAGTTTCAGTTAGTTATTGTTTTTTTTCTTTTAATTAGAATTTTTATTTATTTCAGTTAACGAAAATGTTTTTTTCAATTCTAGTTTTTGTCATTTCGTTAGTTTCTGTTAACGATAATAACCTTGGTGGGAGTTTTTTCCTTTTTTTTCTTTTAATTAAAGTGACAGTGAGGGTACATTTATTTATTATGTTTATAATCTCACCTCATGATTAACATTTGTAATGCTTCATATTTTGGGGGATTTTTAGTGAATTTGGATCAGAGTAATTCTGCAGGTTGATTCTCCTTCCATCTTTAGAGTTCTACAAAATTTTCAAGGATATTCATTTTATGTTTTTCTTTTTCCGCCTCACATCATACTGCACAAATAAACCAAGCAAGGCCACGGAAAAATGGAGCATTTGCATGTTTGTTACCTTGAATGTTTCTTTCTGGAGTTGTCACAAACAACATGGAGCAAAACTCAGAAAAGATGAGGACAAAAACAAAGAAAATGTCATGTATGGGAGGACTTTAAAATGAAAATAAATAAACAACAACAAAAAAACAAAAACAAAAGACAGTCCATAGCATCCACTGTGGAACAGGGCTTGTTTATTAAAAGAGCACAACTTCAGTAATGCAGCATTTGCAGCAGAAACTCCTGGTCTGCATTAAACCTTGTGTTGTATGTTGATCCTATATTACACCAGTAGGTTAACTGTTCGATCTAAGTTGCCAATAGAGGGTATGCACATACGTCACTTCCCCCAGGCCATGCCCCTCTCAGTCAGACTGAGTGTCTTAAACCAACCTGCTCAACATGACGGAGTATAGCAGTAAACACAGCCAGAGAAAAGGGAAAATGTGAAATATGAAATTAAATGAAGGACAGTTGGACTGGACATGGATCTGTACGAGCGACCAAAGAACAAGTGGTCCATGAACACTGACATGTGGACACAAATGGAGGATCCAGACCTGATCCAGGGGGGAGGGGATCAGCGCTATTTGGACCTGAAACAAATATACATGGTTTCATCAGGACTGACAACCAAGGTCCAAAACTAGGACCAGAACCAGCTGATCCAAAGGGTCCAAAACTAGGGCCCAGAACCAGCTGATCCAAAGGCTCCAAAACTAGGACCAGAACCAGCTGATCCAAAGGCTCCAAAACTAGGACCAGAACCAGCTGATCCAAAGGTCATTTCCAGTAGAGCGTGGACTGACCCCAGTGAATATATGCATGATCTACTGGGACTGAGCAGATTTACTGAGTCTAGTTCAGATCCAGTCCTTTATCCAACACAGATACTACTGCTGTGGACCAGCAGGGCACCACTGGATTCTGGGAAATTAGCAGATTTACACCACCTGTTTTTAAATTATGACATTATTCTTGTAATATTATGGTTTTATTGTGGGAATAGGGTGATTTTAATCTCATAAACAAATAACATTTTTGTTAAATAATTAGTTTTTTTTAAATATAACTACAACTTTACTCTCATAACATTGTGATTCTTTTTGGATTCGACTTTATTCTCATAAAATTACAGGTTTTATGTCGATATTTTATGACTTTATATTTGTAGTGACCAGTGTTTTTCTTTTCTTCTGTGGTCCTAATACTCCGTCGTAGCTTTATTCTCCAGTTCCTCCGTATTTGTAAAACTAGGTTGGCCTCAGTTTCAGTTAGTTTACTAATCATGTAGGAGCACAAGGTTCACAATCACAAAATGAAGACAAAAACCATGAAAGATCTGATCATGAAACCAAGAGCTGCACTAAGAAGGAACGTTAGCCAAAACAATAGGTCATTTCAGGTCTGATTGGACCCAAAAATTCAGCATAAATGAATGTTAGCTGACACCAAACAGGATCCACAGATCTAGGTTTGGTTTCCTGGATTTGTGGATCCATCTCCTTCTCTTTTCTTTGTCTTTCGGTGTCTGTAAAACGACAGCTCCCACTGCTTTAAGAACCTGTTCATACAATCAATCGCACAACAGCTCTGCCCCATTTGTTATTAAATATTGTTCTTCAGTTTAGACAGGATTGAAGCCAACGCTGTCACTCATCTCTCGCTTTCTGCCGCTCAGTGGGCGGAACCACGGTGACTTCCGCTAGCGGTGACATCACATGCATACCCTCTATATAGGACAAGTTGTTTGTCATTTTCAGATATGTCTGTTTCACATTTTTACTTTTTTTTTCACGTATTCAAATAATCATTTTATCGAATCCACGAAAATAACATCATACTGCATGTCGTCACAATTGTGGAAGTCACATAAATACCAGTTATTGTAATCTCTCTAAAAATATCAGACTTATGTGCGCTGGTAATGGATGGGAGAACATTTTCATTTTTTTATTTCAGTGTTTAATCATTTCAGTGGACATGTTCTTTTGACTAATATCACTTCAGAACGCGTACAAAATTACCTTTTAAATCTTGGTAAACGTTTGTAGGCAACTGCATTTTTTTGGTTTGCTTCTGTTAATGGAGTGTCATTTATACTCTTAGGATCAACAATCACACGAGCTCACACATTTTCTCACCAACATGTTTACTGCTAATCAGCATCACCATTAAAACATCATTATCAAGGCGCTAACAATCTGCTTATGGTACGAGTACTGATTGGATTCCACATCATCAGCACCTCAAGATCTGCTCAGCGCTCATATCTCAACACACACCCGGTCACATTACGCCAGCGGTCACACTTTGTGCAAACGGATATATCATAACTGTGTTTTAGAACACACGGAACATGCTGCGGAGCTCAGGCTGTTGGCTAAGCATATTTACCTGGATGAAATAAAAAATCTCATGCATATTCAGGAGTTACAGAGAGGCAGGATGAGTGATATGAAAGGTGGGGAAAAAAAACAGATTAAGAGAAACTCAATGGTTATTAGCATAATTTGAGTATGGGAGCAGTAAAGTGTGAACTCAGGCATCCATTTGTAAAGCCTCTCTAATGATGTCTTCTTCTTTACACAAAGCTTCCTACCTTGACCTATTTTTTTTTTTTTCTCTCTCTGTAAGAACCTTTTAAATCTCTTTCTTGGCAACTACCAAACTGCATAAATGAAAAATAAAGTGTTTTAGTGACCCTCTGTTCACTGATGTAACGATTAAAGCTTTGTCTTAAATCTATCAGTCGGCTATCCAACCAACAGTAAAATTAAAAATAGGACCAATGGCCCTGTAGCTTACTGACCAAATTAAAAGCTTTGGGAAATGTATCCAGATGCCATTTATTCTCACCCAGTTCTGTGTATTTATTCTATTACAGAAATAGCCCATGTTTTGGTCATATTCCAATCAAATCTGTAAAAAATTCAAATTCCAACTTGATATCATTGATACTGATTTATTGGATCAATCCACTTCCTGTCTCTTATAATGCGGAAATTTTTCAAAGTCGCACCAGATCCACATTCAGATCTGGATTAAAATAATGGCAATACCCTGTGTTGACATCATCATCCAGAAGCTGTATACCAAGTTTGAAGTCAATCAGAACTGGAGTTTGGGAGAAAAAGACAATTGAAATTTTCTCCCCATAAGAGCCCATGTTAATTTTTCTGTAAGTTCCAGATCCAGAAGAAGATCCTGATCAGCATGTGGACATTATGTTCTGGTCATCTCCCCATCAGGGCTGGACTGTAGAAATTTACACTGGATATCATTTATATTTACTGAGTTATTGCATCCATCCATTTCCTATCTGTTATAAAAGGGGAAATTTTTCAAAGTGGCACCAAATCCAGAATCAGATCCGGATCCAAATAATTTCACTAACTTTTGTTGACATCATCATAAAGAAGCTGTATACCAAGTTTGAAGTCAACCAGAAATGTAGTTTCGGAGAAGATGATTGAAATTTTTGTAACGGACGACAGACACCGCATGACGACAATAGCTTATGACCTGTCGGCCGGTAAGCTAAAAACCTGCAGAGACTGTTTGAAATGTTGCTTATGGTTGTAACAAAATGCAAAAACTGGGAAACAAACAGTACCTCCACTTTAACAACATTATTTGCTCTTCATTTAAAATCAATAACTTCAACTAGAAAAGCACTCAGAGAGCGCAGACCTCCGCCAAGGCAGGTCAGTCCCCCACCCCCCCGATCACCACCAAAATTTAACCATTTGTTCCTTGTGCCAGTACCAATATTTCCTGAAAATTTCATCAAAATCCGTCCATAACTTTTTCAGTTATTATGTTAACTAACCAACAAACAAACAAAAAATGGTGCCATATGAAAGCTCATATACGAGTTCCTATATGTTGATAATGTAACTGTGTTGGCTAACTGGTGTCATGTTCGAGTTATTAGTTAGCATTTGAATGTAAGAGAAAACGAATTGTGACCCCCTGCAAATTCCCTGTGTAACTGCTTCCGTAATTTTCACTGAACAGCAAAAACTGGAACTTATGTCATAGAACATGTCTATGGATGTGCAAAACAAATTTCATAATGGTATTTCACGAAGTGCATTTTTTAAGATTTTTTTGAAAATGGTGCATAAAAAATACAAGTCAACAGAGCGTTACGGAGGAGAAATGGAGCGGAATGATATTTCACACAAAGTTGAAGCTTGGTACCAGTCATGTGTATGTCAAATTAGATTAAATTCCAATCAATATTTGTTGAGTTAAAATGAAAAACGTGTGGTAAATGGGATTTTCAATGTTAAATGTAAATGTCCACAGAGTCCACATTCCACAGTGGATGTGGACAATTTTGTGCCATGTAGAAGCCAACAATGTAATAACAGCCGATAACGTAATAACGGCCGATAATGTAATAAATTTGCTGTTTTTGAAATGTAATAAGCCAATAGCGTAATACCTGGCCAATAACATAATAAAAGTCCTGAACCGATAACGTAATAGCTTTTGGCAGATTACGTTGTAACTTGTTACGTTATTTGCTCAGTTATTACATTTGCAAAGAATTTTTTTTTACCAGGCCAACAACATAATAACCAGCCAATAAGTTATAACGCTATCTGCCAAAAATTATTACGTTATTGGTTCAGGACTTTTATTACATTATTGGCTTATTACATTTTTAAAAAAGCAAATTTATTACATTATCGGCTGTTATTACATTATTGGCTTCCACATGCCAGATACAAGATATTGTTATAAGCTACAGGTGGATCAAATTGGAGGCTAATCGGAGTCGTTGTGAATTTTTTATGAATTTTCGAAAATTGCTCAATCATGAGAGATAGGAAAATTGTAGATTTTGTGACCTTGCTGTGACCTGGGTGGAGTTGTAGGGGCGGTGTTTTTGGACCTCAGGAAAGCATTCGATACAGTAAATCACTCTGTTCTTCTCACGAAGCTTTCTAAATTTAACTTCTCGCACAACGCTGTGAGCTGGATTGAATCTTATCTGCATGATCGAACATAATCTGTATCAGTTAATAACTGCAGATCTGATTCTCTTAGGCTAACCTCTGGAGTTCCTCAGGGATCTATATTAGGCCCCCTTTTATTTAGTCTTTATATCAACGACTTGCCTACTGTTTGTCCTGATGCTGAATGCTTAATGTATGCAGACGACACAGTTTTCTTTGTTCATGGTCGTTCCAAAAACACTGTTGCTGCTATACTCAAGAAAACAATGTCCTGTGTTACAACTTGGCTGCAGGAGTGCTGTCTACAGTTAAACGTTTCAAAAACTGTAGGCATGTATTTCACCAAAATAAATAGAGCATCACCTGACCCGGACATACATGTCAATGGAGGGAAAATACAAATTGTCAGCCAATATAAATATCTTGGGTTAGTAATAGATTCACAGCTTTCCTTTAAAGCCCATATTGCCAAATTGTGTAAAAAAATCCAGTTAAATCTCACAAATTTTCGTGCAATTCGAAATGAAATGTCAACTGAAGCAGCAAAAATGTACTTACATTCTATGATTTTCAGTCACTTCAACTATTGCCTAACCAGCTGGTCCCAGGCTGGTCAGAGTGCAAAACAACCATTGGAAGTTTTGTACAAACAAGCAATTAAAGTTATGGATAAAAAACCTAGGCACTATCATCATTGTGCAATTTTTAAAAAATACAGTCTTTTAAACTGGGACAGTCTCTTTACACTTGCAGATTTAAGTTTGGTCTATAAAGTATTGCACGATTTGGCTCCAGATCCTCCGGCAGAGTTCATCAGCCAAAGAAACAGCTCTGAGCGTGTCACTCGAAGATCCGTCAGAGGTGACTGTGTCATTCCTCTGCGTAGGAGCACTTTCAGTAAGTCGGCCTGGTCAATGAGGAGTGCTAATGAGTGGAACTCAGTACCTGAGGAGGTTCAACTGCTTACAACATACAAGGCCTTCACAAAAAAATTGAAAATGTGGCTTATTAACACCTATAGCTGCCAACGCTAAAAGACAAGCCTGTTGTGATGTTTTGATATTGTGATATGTTGTGATGTTTTATTCTTTTTTAATTGTATAGTAAGTGTTTGAATATGTATCTTGTACAGGTATTGTGTGTTTTGTGCTCCTTTAACAGTCTGTTATGTATATGTTATTTGTTACCCTATCAAGTGTCTAACCATGTCTTTCTCCTGTAAATGTTTTTTTACTGCCTTTTTAAAACTTGGCCAGGGGACTACAGATGAAAACTAGCCTTCTGGCTAATTCTGGCTTTTTTTAACCATGTGTAACCATGTGTTTTATGAAATTGCATTGTCCCCTTTCAAATAAACTAAACTAAACTAAAACTAAACCTTGAACTTTGGCCTACTTGGCCCAAAATTTAATGGGTTCATCCAAGGGCCTAGGCCTATCTGTGGGGACAATTTGGTAAAGATGGTTGGAATAGTTTTCCCGTAAAGTTGCTAAAAAACAAACAAACCAAGACAGATCTGTTTCTCCCGAACGCCCCCCCGATCATCACCAAAATGTAATCATTTCTTCCTTGTGCCAGTATCAACATTTCCTGAAAATATCATGAAAATCCGTCCATAACTTAGTGAGTTATCTTGCTAACAAACAAACAAACAAACACACAAAGCAGTACCTCCTGGCAGAGATAATAAAGTGTTTTAGTTCCCTCTGTTCACTGATGTAACGATTAAAGCTTTGGCTTAAATCTTGTCGGCTATCCAACCAACAGTAAAATACAAACCTGCAGAGGCTGTTTGAAATGCTCCTTTTGGTTGTAACAAAATGCAAAAAAATGGGAGACAAACAGTACCGCCACTTTAACAACATTATTTGCTCTTCATTTAAAATCAATAAATTAAATAAACTGCCTCGTAGAGTGATCCATCTCACCTGCCGCAGCTTCCATTTTTGTCTCAGTGAATATGTAGAATTTATGAGTTCAGTAAAATTCATAACTGCTTTGGCACTGGAACTGCCATTCCTACCGCAGCAGCTGTTTGAACAGGGTTAAATGCTGGATGTGACCCTTCTGGCATCGTTGATAAAATTTTTATTCCTCATCATATGGCTGTAGCTGCCTGCTCCCTGGATTAAGGAGAGTATTGAACTTGTCAAGCCACTGGCTATTGTTTTTTTTTTTTTTTTAAAGCTCTTGGACATTTTCCCCTTTTCTTTTGAAGTTGTAGATCTCAGTGTGTTTAACATGAAGAAGTGCAGGATGTGTGAAACTACATCTTATCAGCTTTATATAGAATACAGCTGTTTTTTTATGAACAATGATAAGAATTAAAACCTGCAGATCAAATATGTGAAGTGAGTCATTTCCCCACAAACCCTCATGTTGAAAGCAGAAATAAACACTGGCAGTGTGGTTTAAAAACAGTTTGGGTCAAATTTTCCCTAATGACAACTGGATACAATTAAATGCTTTAAATCACAGGTGTCAAACATGTGGTCCAGGGGCCAAATGTGGCCCACCAAAGGTTCCAATCCGGCCCATTGGATGAATTTGCAAAGTGCAAGTTAGGCCATAAAACTCAAAAATAATATCATAACAACCAATAAATAATGACAACACCATTTTTTTCCCTTTGATTTAGTGCAAAAAATGTTAAATTATGAGAATATCTACATTAAGAAACTATCCTTTAACAATAAAATGTGAATAACCTGAACAAATATGAAATTGGGGGCGGGGGGCACCAATCTGCCTTGGCGGAGGTCTACGCTCTCCGAGTGCTTCTAGTTCATGACGCATTACTGGTCTGGCCCACTTCAGATCCAGTTTGTCTGAATGCGGTCCCTGGAAGAAATGAGTTTGACACCCCAGGTGAAGAGTACAGAGCTACATTTGTTTGCATTGCATTGGAGGAAGACATCAATCAATCAATCAATTAAATTTTATTTATATAGCGTCACAACATAACAAAAGTTATCTTATGTCACTTGACAATTAGAGCTGGTCTAAGCTAGATTTTTGTGAAATAACTGATTTACTTTTGGTAGAAGAAAATATTATTTCTTACCAGTGGCAGCTTGTCAATAGAGGGCGCTGCCCTGCCCATCTCACATGAAGAAGATGACAGGAATCACCAAAAATAATTTTACAAAAACAATAATAATAATATAATATTCAACAATAATAATAATAATATAATATTCAAATAAATGAGCTATACATGATACAGGCAGTGAGTACTGTGTATAATCTGCATTCAAGTGGAGTTTAAAAATGTTTTCAGTCATTTAATGAACAGTCAAGTCACATGTTTCCTGTTCAGGGCGCTGCCTGAGAACTCCACAGACTCTCATTATAAATGGTGCTTGTGCACAGTGACACCCCCCAACCCCAATACAAGAGAAAGGAGAGCCTCGGGGTGCAAAAAACTGCGCCACCCACAGGAGTAAATGTCACATCCCGAAAAAAAATCAAGACATTCCTTTAGAAATGGAATCAGCGAACAGGTCCTTCAGTAATACTCCAGTGTTCTAAGTAAACAGCTGGATAACACAGAGGTTAACTCAACAGACTTATGTGGGGGAGCCATTCTGTAGGTCATATGTTTTAACCCTTACTTCGCTCTCCTTTTTTTTCAATGCTATGCGATCTAACCGTACTACCTCCACCCCTGATCTAAATGCTTTGTCCATACTGTCAGTGGAAAAGATACTTGTCAGGGACATGTCTGACTTTAACCATAGACTCAAAGAAAAATGTGCATGTTTGAAGGATAGGCAGGTGAAATTTACATATAAACGAGAAAAGCAATAGGAGAGTGGATCAGTCCGGTCCCCCCGCCCCCATCATCACCAAAATTTAATAATTTGTTCCTTATGCCAGTATCAACATTTCCTGAAAATTTCATCCAAATATGACTTTACACTCATAGTGACCAGTGTTTTTATTTTCTTCTGTGGTCCTAATACTCCGTCGTATCTTTATTCTCCAGTTCCCCGTATTTGAAAAACTAGGTTAGCCTCAGTTTCAGTTAGTTTACTAATCATGTAGGAGCACAAGGTTCAGAATCACAAAATGAAGACAAAAACCAGGAAAGATCTGATTATGAAACCAAGAGCTGCACTAAGAAGGAACGTTAGCCAAAACTATAGGTCATTTCAGGTCTGATTGGACCCAAAAATTCATGAAACCAAGAGCTTTACGAAAGGCAGCCATACACTGTGCGATTATTTTGATCGTTGCACGCAGCTCCATCTCAAACTGTGCGAATCAATCGTAAAGTCAGGCTGATTAATCATGATTAATGTTCTCACACTGTACAGACCCATGTTGGTATGCGACCTGACTGCTCACACTGTAGGACCATACACCACAGGACGCACCACACATTCAAGTGTTGGATCTGGAAACACAGCGTTAAAATACTAAGGAATCTGGAAGTGCGTAGACGATTGTGTATTGGCATGAGTCACGAAATGGTAGTGCTAAACAAAAACCAACAAGCTGCTTTGGCAATATGTGCCATTATCTGTGAGGAATCAAAAAAGAAGAAAAAACGACGACGTGTTTGGTGCAGGAATTGGTTGTTCAGACGTGGACAGTATGGGCTGTCAGTCCTACAGCGAAGGGAACGAGAGGGAAGCTGCAAAAGCTAAACTGCACTAGGACAACAGCCAGCTACTGTTAGCTTAGAATTAGCTTACAGTAGCTGGCTATTATTGTTTTCATGCATGCACAGTGTGAGAATTTGAGGCCCATGGGCTCGTGGCACTGCTTTGACAGTGCGATACCCTCATGAGGAGCGAGCAGGATTTCAAACAGCTCCGTTTTCCTTGCGAACACACGATTGCTGGTCGTGAGGTGTTAATCACTTCTCCTTAGCCCATGTACACTGCACCAAGCACCACACACCATTAGAGGCCCATCTGGACCCATCCCAGAAAGAGTCGCACGAGTGAGAAATCATCTCTAAAACCGCACAGTGTATGGACGCCTTAAGAAGTAACGTTAGCCAAAACAATAGGTCATTTCAGGTCTGATTTGACCCAAAAATTCAGCATAAATGAATGTTAGCTGACACCAAACAGGATCCACTGATCTAGGTTTGGTTTCCTGGATTTGTGGATCCATCTCCTCTTTGTCTTTGGGTGTCTGTAAAACGATAGCTCCCACGGCTTTAAGAACCTGTTCATACAATCAATCGCACAACAGCTCTGCCCCATTTTTTTTTGTTATATATTGTTCTTCAGTTTAGACAGTATTGAAGCCAACGCTGTCACTCATCTCCCTCTTTCTGCCACTCAGTGGGCGGAACCACGGTGACATCACGTGCATACCCTCTACATCACAGGTGTCAAATATGCGGCCCGGGGGCCAAATCTGGCCCGCCAAAGGTTCCATTCCGGCCCTGCAGGATGAAAGTGCAAAACTCAACCTGAACAGTCCAGGTTGTCCAAATCCTTTTGGTTCAGGTTCCACATACAGACCAATGTGATCTACAGTAAAAATAACAACACAATAACCCATAAATAATGACAACGACAAATTTTCTTTGTGAAAAATTATGTGGAAAAAATTTAAGTGAAAAAAATAACATTACACTGTGAAAATATTTACATTTACAAAACAATTCTTTCACAATAAAATGCAAATAAATACATAAATGAAAACAACGATGAACAGCCTGAAATGTGCAATTTTAACAATATTCTGCCTGTTACTAAATGTTTTGTGCATTTATGGATCCACTGTGATCTGGAGTTGTGTTAATAATAAGTTTAAATTTTAGTTCCAAACTCCAAAATTTTAACAATATTCTGCCTGTTACCAAATGTTTATGGAACATTGTGTGTAATGTACATTTATAAATAATAAGTTGAGGCATAATATTGTTCAAATTGCACAAATTTTTCAAATGAAATTTCAGTTTTTTCAGGTTATTCACGTCTTTTTTGTAAAATGTAAATATTTTCATAATTTAATTGGGGTTTTTTTTGTACTAAAACAAAAAGAAAAACTTGGATTTGTCATTATTTATAGGTTATTAAGTCATTATTTTACTGGTCTGGCCCACTTGAGATCAAATTGGGCTAAATATGACCCGTGAACCAAAATGAGTTTGACAGCCCTGCTCTACATAGATGGACTTGCATATACAATATTATGTAATATATGTAACTGTATTATATGGCACTCAGGCTGAGCTCAATGTGTGCTCCATCATAGTGTAAAGTAAATATTACATCCTTTTGATGTGGCTGTAACTGCCTCCCTCCTGGATTAAGGAGAATATTCAACGTGTCGAGCCACTGGCTATTGTTTAAAGCTCTTGGATATTTTCTCCTTTTCTTTTTGAAGTTGCAGGTCTCAGAGCGCCTTTGACATGAAAATACAGCTTATCATCTGCTTAGAGTCTAAAGCTGTTTTTTATGAAGGCTGATAAAATCATAAATCATACCTCACAGAAGAATCGGCTTTTCAGAAGTTTCTCAGCTCTCTAATGCTCACAAAGTGCTGGTGAAAATCTCGGTGGGCGTTGGAGGACCTGTCTCCAGACACCCCCACCCCCCCACCGTACCTCTCTTATGATGCTGATGAGCTACACCCCATTGGGACACATGTATGTTGCTCTTTGAAGCTTCCAGCGACACCTTCAAAGCTGTGGCTCGTCTTTGAAGATTTCCCCGCTGTTTTCCTCCTCCAGATGACTCTTCATTCAGATGAAGAATAGAAGTGTACTCATGCACATATCTGATGATCACGGTAATCAAACTGAACAATAACTGGCCTTTACAATCTCCCACCGGATGCTTTTTTTTTTGTAAACAGTAATCACACAATCACATTCAAAGGTGAAATCAATTTACTAATTACAGATGAATTAGGAGCAGCAGCAGCAGCCATGAAGCTGGCATTCTCAGTACTTCATTTTGGTAAATACCACTGACCAACAACAGCATCTCTCAAGGGAGTAGGTTTGATTCTGGAATTGGTGTGGACACAAAAGTGCTTGAAGGCAGAACTCCTGAAAGTTGATATTTTTCCATTTGTAATCATGATTTCATGTCACGTCGAGCTGATCAAACAAGCAAACAATCATAGTCAGAAAAAAAATTCAGTAATTGACATGTTTATAATGCATATCTGAATATCTATGGACAATACAAGAATTTAATGCATTCTGCAAAGTTATTCTCATGACAAACATATCCATTATTATTGAACCTCACCTGGGAATTTACAGCCTCTCCTCCTCTACCTCCTCCTCCTCTCTACTGTTTGTCACCTGACATAAATATGTTGATTCATGACATATGACCAGATTCTGGGTACAGTGATCATATAGTTTGATGGTACAGTTAGTGTCTGAGCAAAAAAGGCTTTAGTTTCAATTATTACATGTAATTTATTCCCCAAAATATGGATAAAATCACATCTAGAATCACATTTACAATCTGAGGTTTTATTGTATTTTCCCCACAAAATTTCTTTGTGTTTTTTAAACAGTTGCTCTTCCATAGAAATGCATTAAAATAATAAGTAAAATAACTTTAAAAAAGTGTATCTGTTTGACATTAAATAGTGTCTTTTATTCAGTATCTGTGTTGAGCCTCTACAGTTCTAGACCCTTGAACTAACTTACACTGTGACTCCTATTGAAGTGTCTTCTGTCCAGTTTTCTTTTCTTTGACATCCTTTACATCCTAATTATCGAGCACACAGACATACACACAAACACACAAACACACACATGTCCAAATGTACATGTAAATGACTCCACTGATATTCAAATCCATCTAGCTAATGTGACTCAGGCCGAACAAATGCCAAACATTGAAAACTTACGTTAGCGGTCCAACTACCAGGTTCCTTTTACAAGTAGACGGAGTGACAGCGGGGACAGCCAATCACATGTACGTTAGTAAAACCAAAGAGCCAATCAGAGAGCAATATTTATGTTAGAGGCGGGACTTCTAGCAGAGACCGACTGTTAACCCTTTGTGTGCCACAATCATTGACTGAACACTACGGACAGCAGGTGGACTGATAGTGAGTACACAGTAGTGGATGGAGATTGGTACGGAGGGGTCCCTAGTGTCCCTGTGCAATTCTACGCCCCTGGCATCTCTACATACAACATCCGTATAAGCAGAAGGCATACATAGAGTTCAATGGAGGATCTACACAGTGGCAGTTCCAGTCACACTTGAACCAAGTGACAACCAAGGTTATTATCGTTAACGAAAACTAACCGAATGACAAAAAAAACTAGAATTATAAAAACGTTTTCATTAACTGAAATAAATAAAAACTATAATTAAAAGAAAAAACGATAACTAACTGAAACTGTATTGTGTGTTTACAAAACTAACTAAAACATATAAAAATTACGGATAAAATTCCTGTCGTTTTCATCTTTGTCAATGTCGGATTGATATGAAATTGATTTATTTTGCTCGAGCAGTTTTAGCTAGTGGCACCATACGACACTTCACAGTCCGACACTTCTTGTCACTTGTGGTTTCCAGTCGTCTTCTGGTCCCCACTCTACCTGGAAACATGGAGACTAAAGTTGGGAGAAAGCAGCAGAGTCCTGTCTGGGATTTATTTGAATATGACAGTGAAGAAGAGGAAAGATAGGACAAAACTAAAACTAAGCATTTAGAAAATAACGAAAATGAATAAAAACTTGCAAACCTGCTCTAAAAACTAATTAAAACTAACAGAATTAGAGAAAAAAAAGTCAAAACTAAATAAAACTAAACTATAATGAAAAATTCCAAAACTATTAGAACCTTGGTGACAACCTCAAGTGACAAGAACCTTAGCTCCAGATTGAAGCCAGTGTGGAAGTAAATTACTGTTGTAATACTGCTGCTGAGGTTGACTCCAAAATGACCTGGTGCCCAGGGTTTATGAGAGAAGTCTATGGGATTTTTTCCAAGACCTATTTTGGTTCATTTTATTCGGCCCTTAAAATATGTAATCTGGTGTATCTTTAAATGTTTGCTTCGTAATTAAGATCTCACATCAAGAAGAAGACTTTGACGTTTGTCAAAGACCCTGTTAAGATAAGACAGGGTTTGTTGAATCGCATTATGTAATAAATTCCCATTATGTAATAAAAGTTCAAAATGTCATAAGAATGTCATGTCATCTTGTAATAAAGCCGCACTATGTAATAAACTGATTCATTTTGTAATAAACTACCTCAATACATTATGTAGTAATTTTTTTCGCATTATGTAGTAAGTTATTACAATTTGAGAAATTTATTAAAAAATGCACTTGACACATTTTTATTTTCAGGAAAATGTAATGTGCTAAATTAATCTTTAAACTGTCTGGTTAAAGTTCTGATTCCATTACCTGTAGTTCCTGTGACTAATTTCTTCTAAATTGCTCCGAAATTATATTAATTTGGATTGTTATTACATAATGAACCATGTTATTACATTTTTTTTAAATAAAAATGTGTCAAGTGCATTTTGTAATAAATTTCTCAAATTGTAATAACTTACTACATATTGTGAAAAAATTTACTATATAATGCGTTGACGTAGTTTATTACAAAATGCGTCAGTTTATTACATAATGTGGCTTTATTACAAGATGACGTGATATTCTTATTACATTTTGAACTTTTATTACATAATGGGAATTTATTACATAATGCAACTCAGCGGGGTTTAAATTGATTTTGAAAGACATCTCTGCACAGTGTAATTAACATAACTTCTCTGTGCTTTAAATACAGCCTAACTGTTGCATTAACCTGTAGTTGTAAAGGATTCCTCCAGGGTTCCAGATAAAGTGTGTTGTTGTCTCTCCTGTCCTCCCTCTGTGTTACTTGCAAACTGTGTGTAAGGTCATGGTTTGATGGATACATGGTACAATCCATCCTCCTGTTGAGACAATGTCCTTCATATAATGACCTGAGGAAACTTATCATGTGCAGAATAACAGTGTGAACATGAACTGAGTAGTTGTGTTGTGCTTCAGTCTCTCACCAGGTCATAACTCCATTCTCCCCAGAGTTGGATGTGCTTAATTGTTATTGCTTTGGTGTTTTGCATTCCCATTATGCCTTGTTTCTTTGCCGCTTATCTCTTAATTGTGCTTTTGATGTTAATCGGGTCGGAAATGTTCATTCAGCACACTCTGGGATGGACTCGCATTGATTGGTGTTCCTTCAGTTGTCGCACATGCAGCCACTTCCTCTTAAAACTCCATAAATTGTACTTTTTAATGCAATCTTGCTCTGAGCGATACGGTTATGCATTTAAATGAAAAACACAGCAAACGGGAATTCACAGACACAGCTTTGAGTGCAGTTTGTCGCTTATAAGCTTAACTGTATGCAAATATGATCAAGTATGGCTTATTTGAATTGGAGTCTTCCTGCAATTCAGAGCACCAACTGTGGGGAGTGAGAATAAATCCTCAGAGTCAATAAGTACTTAAGCATATGTGACATGAATGTGTCATTATGTGAATCTTGAAAGGCATGGTCTATGTCTTTATTTTCAAATTATCTTACAAATGACATTGCTGTATTCATGAAGGTGAAATTACACTTGAAATTCCCAACATCTGCTGTTTTCAGTTCCTCCTGCTAATTTATTCATTCATTCATTTTCCGAACCGCTTAATCCTTGAGAGGGTTGTGGGGGGCGGAGCCTATCCCAGCTACATCAGGCAAAGGCAGAGTTCACCCTGGATGTGGCACCAGTCCACCACAGGACTGACGTAGACCAAGGTTATTATCGTTAACGAAAACTAACGAAATGACGAAAACTAGAATTGTAAAAGCATTTTCGTAAACTGAAATAAATAAAAACTATATTTAAAGGAAAAAACTATAACTAACTGAAACTGTATTGTGTGTTTACAAAACTAACTAATATACATATATAAAAATTAAGGATAAAATTCCCTTCGTTTTCATCTTTGTCAGTGTCTGATTGATATGAAATCGATTTATTTCGCTCAAGCAATTTTAGCTGATGCCACCATACGGCAATTCAAGTTCCGTCACTTCTCATCATTTGCTTCCAGTCGTCTTCTGGTCCCCACTCTACCTGGAAACATGGAGACTAAAATTGGGAGAAAGCAGCAGAGTCCTGTCTGGGATTTATGTGAATACAACAGCGAAGATATGAAAATAATAAAACTAAACTAAAATGAAAACTAATAAAAACTAGCAAACCTGCTCTAAAAACTAACAAGAAACACACTTGGAGAGCGCAGACCTCAGCCAAGACAGATCTGCCCCCCCCCCGATCACCACCAAAATTTAATCATTTCTTCCTTGTGCCAGTACCAACATTTCCTGAAAATTTCATGAAAATCCATCCTTAACTTTTTGAGTTATCTTGCTAATAAACAAACAAACACACATGCAAACACACAAAGCAAAGTGATCACAATTCCTCCTGGCAGAGGTAACTAAAACTAACTAAATTAGAGAAAAAAAAAATCAAAACTAAATAAAACTAAACTATAATGAAAAATCCAAAACTGTTAGAACCTTGACATAGACAGACGAACAACCATTTCAGGTCTAGGGGTGTAAGAAAATATCGGTTCCGCAACATATTGCGATATTTCATTTCACAATACTGTATCAATATTAAAAAGTACTGTATCAATATTTTTAGGTATTTATTCAAATGCAGATATTGTGGATGTTCATTTTTCTTTTTTGTTTCTATTTTATTTATTATTATTTAACACTCTTTTATTAAATAACGTTAGTTTCTTTGTTGGGATTGCACAAAAATAATGTTTTGGTGTTTTGGTGTTAGTTCTGAACTAATAGAATATGAACATTTGAACAGGATCTGAAACTGGAATGTCCGTAAAACAGAATTTAAGTTTGAAACAAGGCTATAATTAGTGCTGGGCAGTGCTAATTTTTTAAAATCGCGATTAATTGTGTGGATTTCTCTGATTAATCATGATTAATCGCATAGTTATATTGGGGGGGGGGGGGGGTGCTGGCATCAACAGCGTGTATTGCCTTTCAGTGATATTTCAGACTGGAAGTACTCCAGTGATAAAAAAAATAATAATTCCACGTGTCAGTGCTTCCAAACAGCTGTGTCCTTCTCAACCCCACCATCTGAAGACATTTAAAATGAAAATGTCCATGGAAAAAACCACTACCTTTCTCCATGTTTATGTCCCCACCAGTTTATTTTCCAAGTCTCAAGTAAAACATTTGGACAGAAGTTTTGGGCGTCCAGCTTTTCTAGTTAAACCTGTTGTCTATCTGCCGAGCTAATCGCTACACGCACACAAACAGAAGAATAGGAGTTAGAATTGTTCTGTCCTCGCTAAGACATCTGTACTTAGTCTGAACTAGACAGTGAGCTAAACTCTGAACTGACGATGCCAGATATGTCCTCTATGAAGTTTGCAGCTTTAATGTACATACTAGACATCCTGCAGACTGACAGAGTGAAACTATAAAATAAAGACAAAATAATTCAATTAGTTATGTCTATTAATGATATGCATATTCACAGAGAATGCATAGATGTAATTATTATAAACTTAAATTGACTGCTAATACAACAATCACATCATAAATCAGTAAAGGTTAGTTTAAAGGCTGGCATATTAAACACAACCAATGAATTTACACAAACTTAGCATGAGCCTGCATAAAGAATTAGCAACCCATCTGTGACTGCTAGCATAAACAAATTAGCCTAAACATGTTACTAACACACTGTAATAAACACATCCAAAACAACGTCATAAACATGTTTCTAACGGCACGTTTGCATGTGAAATTATTTAGTAAACAACAGAATGACTGATACATACAGGTGTTGAACTGCAGGAGTTAAAGTTTGATTCAGCATTACTCGGAAAGTTCGCTCACTTTTCTCCTCTCAGCTACACCAGCACCGGCGTTTGGTGCGTGTGGAGCGCCAAAATAAAAGCATTTGTTTCAAAATAAGAGTCTGTATGTATAAATGAACTGAGACTTGCTTGAAAGGCAGAACGGCATTAACGGGAGATTAAAAAAAAATTGTCGGCGTTATTTAATGAATGCGTTAACGCGGTAATAACGCGTTAACTTGCCCAGCCCTAATTATAATAGTTTTGGATTTTTCATTATAGTTTAGTTTTATTTAGTTTTGACTTTTTTTTCTCTAATTCTGTTAGTTTTAATTAGTTTTTAGAGTAGGTTTGATAGTTTTTATTAATTTTCTTTTTTTTCTAAATGCTTAGTTTTAGATTAATTTTAGGTTTTTTTTTTTATATCTTTTCTCTTCTTCTCTGTCGTCATATTCAAATAAATCCCAGACAGGACTCTGCTGCTTTCTCCCAACTTTAGTCTCCATGTTTCCAGGTAGAGTGGGGACCAGAAGACGACTAAACGACAAGTAATGAGAAGTGACGGACTGTGAAGTACCATATGGTGCCATTAGCTAAAATTGCTCGAGCGAAATAAATTAATTTCATATCAATCTGACATTGACAAAGACGAAAATGAAGGGAATTTTATCCATAATTTTTTATATGTTTTAGTTAGTTTTGTAAACACACAATACAGTTTCAGTTAGTTATCATTTTTTTTCTTTTAGTTAAAGTTTTTATTTATTTCAGTTAACGAAAATGTTTTTACAGTTCTAGTTTTCATCATTTCATTAGTTTTCGTTAACAATAATAACCTTAATTTGAACACAGGAACATTTTGTGATATAACATTATATCCTGTTGTGATCAAATAAAAATGTGTTTAGTATTTGTGCATATTTCTGGTGTAATTCAATTCTTCCAGGAAATAATCTTTTAAAAACAAAACAAAACCAGTAAAAAATTGCCTTTTTAACAGTATCATGATAAATCGTATTGTGATCCTTGTATTGTGATTTGTATTATATCACCAGATTCTTGCCATTACACAGCCCTATTCAGGTCTGTGGGTGATTTAGACTGAACAGTTAACCTATAGAGTGGTACTTGTACTGTTTCAGGTGTGAGCATTTCTTCAAGTATTGTAATGTTTTTCAGAATTGATAGCATAAATTCTGAAAAACAAAACACGATGATCTGTGATCAAATTTTTGCATGTGAAGAATTACATGTTGTTGTGTGCAAACAGTGACAGTAAGAAAAAAAAATCCATGGAAAAGAAAATGTACAGGGTGGGGAAGCAAAATTTACAATGAACATTTAGTTGTTTTTTCTCAGCAGGCACTACGTCAATTGTTTTCAAACCAAACATATACTGATGTCATAATCATACCTAACACTATTATCCATACCTTTTCAGAAACTTTTGCCCATATGAGTAATCAGGAAAGCAAACGTCAAAGAGTGTGTGATTTGCTGAATGCACTCGTCACACCAAAGGAGATTTCAAAAATAGTTGGAGTGTCCATAAAGACTGTTTATAATGGAAAGAAGAGAATGACTATGAGCAAAACTATTACCAGAAAGTCTGGAAGATACTATTAAAGAAGAATGGGAGAAGTTGTCACCTGAATATTTGAGGAACACTTGTGCAAGTTTCAGGAAGCGTGTGAAGGCAGTTATTGAGAAAGAAGGAGGACACATAGAATAAAAACATTTTCTATTATGTACATTTTCTTGTTGCAAATAAATTCTCATGACTTTCGATAAACTAATTGGTCATACACTGTCTTTCAATCCCTGCCTCAAAATATTGTAAATTTTGCTTCCCCACCCTGTATATCACAGGTGTCAAACATGCGGCCCGGGGGCCAAATCCGGCCCGCCAAAGGGTCCAGTCCGGCCCTTGGGATGAATTTGTGAAATGCAAAAATTACACTAAGATATTAACAATCCTTTTAGTTCAGGTTCCACATTCAGACCAATTTAATCTCAAGTGGGCAGGACCAGTGAAACACTATCATAATAACAAATAAATAATGGCAACTCCAAATTTTTCTCTTTGTAAATGTAAATATTTTCATGTATTTACACTAAAACAAAGTATAATTTTGCAAAAAAAAAAAGTGAATAACCTGAACAAATATTAACCTGAAATGTCTTAAGAGAAGTAAGTGAAATTTTAACAATATTCCACCTGTTACTAAATGTTTTGTGTGTTTGTAGATCCACTGTGATCTGTAAGTTATAATGAACATGTGGAAATGATCAACTGAGGCAGAATATTGTTAAAATTACACTGATTTTTTTCAGTTTGTTCATGTTATTCACAGCTTTTGAAAGGATAGTTTGTAGATGTAAACCTTTTCATAATGCAATTTGACTTTTTAGGCTCTAAAAATGAGAAAAGTGTTGAGTTGACATATTTATATGTATTATTATGTTATTATTTTACTGGTTTGGCCCACTGCAGATCAAATTTTGTTGAATCTGGCCCCTGAACTAACATGAGTTTGACCCCCCTGGTTTATATTATTATTATTATTATTATTATTATTATTATTATTATTATTATTATTAATGATAATAATAATAATAATAATAATAATAATAATAATAATAATAATAATAATAATAATAAACAAGCCCCAGAACAAGGTGAAAGAAAGATGAGTTACTTGTGAAGTCCAGTTACTAATGCACAGAACATGTGCAAACTAAATGTAGGCCACGTTATCAGTGATCCTCATCATTCTAATTTAGAATCACCTGTAAGTTTAATGGTGTGCTGTGAATTCCCTTCATGCTTCGTGGGTTTTATTTTTTGTTGTTCTTGCTTCAATATTTTCACAGTTACCTTACATTTTGGAGGGAAAAAAAATCTTACGATGTTGTGAGTTTCGTTATCAGTTGTAAATCTAATGACATAACATGATGGCTCATATGAGCACACAGGTTTGTCTATATTTAACTCAGTGCAGGTTATTTTTTTTTTATTTTTTATTTTTAGTGTATAGGGAAATGAAAAGCACAGAGCATGGGAAACCTAATCTAGGCCATGTTATCAGTGATCCTCATCATACTAATTTAGGATCACTTTGAAGTTTAATGGTGTGTTGTGAATTACCTTTGATTTCATTCTCAAATGGGTTTTATCTTTTTTTTTTTTATCTTTTAATGCTGCCCTTCCTTCACAGCCTCCCATCATAATTCAGTACATTTGTGAAACAAACACGACCCAGATGTTCAGATATCTGCCTTCATGTTATTACCTCCGCCAAGGAGGTAATGTTTTCGCCAGGGTTTGTTTGTTTGTTTGTTTGTTGGTTAGTTAGCAACATAACTGAAAAAGTTCTGGATGATTTTGATGAAATTTTCAGGAAATGTCTGTAATGGGACGAGTAATAAATGATTAGACTTTGGGAATGATCCAGATCACTGTCTGGATCCAAGAATTTTTAAAAGGATTCTTTATCATTGGGAGATAGGGATATTTTCAACATATGTATGTGTAACTCAACAATGAATGGTCAGAGTGCTTGGTAAAAAAAAATAAATAAAAAAAAAATAAGTTCCCAACAGGTTCTATTGGAGATTGATCTGGATCCTCACAAAATTCTGGATACCATGATCCAGACCAGGAAAAAATAGTGGAGTTTTGGAATTTTCCTTCTAACAAGGGAACAAATTACACTGGTCTACAATTTTTTAGAAATGATTTGCTTCAGAGATTAAATGTGCTAAGTGTTACGTATTTTAATAAGATTAATTGGAAAATAAATGACAAAAGTGCCGGTTTGCTGGTGTTTTCAAGGTATATAATTAAGTGTTATTACACATATATATTGGTTTATGTACATTTATATAATAGTTTTATAAATCTTCCACTAATAGAACCTGTAAAGTGAATGTATTCTAATGTGCAGACAGTGTTTTGAAGTAGATCTTGTAGCTCTGAGACAAATATTCCTTTTGAGTCAAACCCATTCTCTCGTTAATTCTTGAATTTCACATTTTGACCCAAGGCTGTATCTTGGAAAGTTCAGCCAACCAGCATTTTTGACTGGATTTTTCTTTATCAGTGACTCTCATGTGGTAAAATTTCATTACTTTTATTCTGGAAGCATTTTCCTTGTAGACCAGTGTTATGGTATTGACATGCAACAAACACCAAAATATAGCCATGACAGTGTGAAATGTGAAGTGTGCCAACCGATTTGTTTTCAACAACTATGGAGGTAGATCCAGGAGAAAACCGCCATTTCCGAGTGATTTTCTTTAATGAATTCTGAACTAATCATGGTATCAAAGTGAATCCATTTGCTAAAGGTATGTTTACCTCCACCAGGAGGTATTGTGATCGCTTTGCTTTGTGTGCTTGTGTGTGTGTGTGTGTGTGTGTGTGTGCGTGTGCGTGTTTGTCTGTTTGTCAGCAAGATAACTCAAAAAGTTATGGACAGATTTTCATGAAAATTTCAGGAAATGTTGATACTGGCACAAAAAAAGAAATGATAAAAATTTTGGTGGTGATCGGGGGGGGGGGCTGCCTTGGCAGAGGTCTGTGCTCTATGAGTGCAGACCTCTGGACTCTGCAGACCCCCCCCCCCCCCCCCCCCCCCCCCAATCACCACCAAAATGTAATCATTTGTTCCTTGTGCCAGTATCAACATTTCCTGAAATTTTCATCCAAATCCGGGGCACTGATCTGCCTTGGCAGAGGTCTGCGCTCTCCGAGTGCTTCTAGTTATGAGATGTGTTGTGGAAAATGTTCAACTGATAACCCACACACAAAGAGGAGGAGAGAAAGTTAGAGTTAAAATAAAGAAATGTATTTATTGAGAAGTCAATCACAGAGAAACTCTGTAAGTGAAGTCTGATTAAACAAGAGAAAACTAAAGATTATATAGAACTAAATCCAACCCCCTCAAACTATGATGTCATTCCTTACGTACATCGTACCATCCCATACTACTCCTTCTCTTCTCTCTAACCTTGCTTGGATCATATCTGGAGTGCAGGCGCCATCCTCTATCTACACATTCAGAAATTTAGGTGTTTGGGTTTTAACTCAAGGCAAAAAAGAACTCCATTCCTGGGTCGGGGGTGTTACAGAGTGGTAAACATCACACATAATGAATAATGACTCAGCATTAAAAGAAGATGTACTAACAGTATAAAATATAAAGAGTATAAAATATAAAAAGTAAATTTTTCCACCACAGATGTTACGGAAAGTAATTTTGAATTTTATACAGCATTTAAGTCATTCTAGAAATGTTGTGATTTTTACAATTGTTAACCCTGACTTTTATGCTGATTCTACACTTGTTAAATACTGGCACCAGCATCTTTATACTTGTTATTGAAGATAGGGTGTGTGCACGCGTGCTGTTTTTACATTTATAACCCTTTTTTATTCTTTTTTTAATGCTCATTATACTCTATGGATTGTAACTATTTACATGTCTGCTACAAATAAATAAATAATAAAACTATCCTTGTACAAAAAACATGAATAACCTGAACAAATATGAACAACCTGAAATGTCTTAAGAGAAGTAAATACAATTTTACTAATATTCTGCCTGTTTGCCTGTTACTAAATGTTTGGTGTATTTGTAATTGGAATATGAGTTGTAATGCACATGTGTAAATGAAAAACTGATAAACTGAGGCAGAATATTGTTTTTGTTAAAACTGCTCTTGTTTTTCTTAAGATATATCAAGTTCAAGTTATTTCAAGTTCATGTTATTTGTTCAAGTTCATGTTATTTGTTTTTAGATAAATGTTGTAGATGTAAATATTATCATTAGGGATGGGAATCAATAAGAATTTAACGATTCAGATTCCATTATCAGTTTTGCTTATCGATCCAAGTCCTTATCGATTCTCATTGGGTGAGGGAATAAAAGAGTACAAACAGGTGTGTTTGCATTAACTGTCTTTTATATTTCCATCTGCACAGAAAATATAACATATACAGTATGTACAAATAATAAGAACAGATGACGCCGGGCCTGGTTGACACTTTACTAATTCCTCTATTGCTGCATTTCTACTACATGGAACTGGTTCGACTCGGCCCGTCTCCTGTTGTTGTGCACCTCATTTCCTTTCCCTTACCTTCAGAGACTTGTATTTGAGGGGGTACGATGTTTGTTGCCCGAACCGGAACTGGACCCGGATGACGACCTGGTGTTCACTCTGCCGCTAGATTCACAAGCATCACTAAGTAGCGAATCAAATACGTGACATTCATGTAAATGAATCCCATGCTGAGGACAAATGTTTGAACATGTTGGAGGGATTCCACCCTTTAGAAGAAATGGAAGCTCTGACAGTGTTCCAGTGGACCTGGTGTCATCTGTTTAGACCGTTTCTGCCTCAACACCATGTTGGCTACGTTCTGACTAAAACTATGCAGCGTACGCGTGATGTCATCGCGAATGCGCAACGAAGGCGGAATCGATAAGCAGAATCGTTAAGCAGGCAGGCAAACGATTCCAAGGAATCGAGCTACTGGGATCCAGTTCTCAAAAAGAACCGGTTCTCGATTCCCATCCCTTTTCTTAAAACATTTCAAGTTCAAGTTTCAAGTCGCAGTGTAGATCCACTGTGATCTGTAAGTTATAATGCATATGTGTAAATGATAAACTCAGGCAGAATATTGTTAAAATTACATTTATTCTTTCAGTCTGTTCAAGTAATTCACATTGTTTGAAAGGACAGTTTGTAGATGTAAACATTTTCTTTGCTTAATTTTACTTTTTTTCACTGTAAAATGTAGAGAAAAGTTTGGAGTTGACATTATTTATATATTATTCAGTTATTATTTTACTGGTTCGGCCCACTGCAGATCAAATTCAGCTGAATGTGGAACTGAACTAACATGAGTTTGACACCCCTGCACTAGGCGATCTGTTCAACCATTTCGAAAAATTCTTCCAGGTCCGGCCAAAGATGTACGAGGGTTGGCTGGTCTTCCTGGCTGCTACAAACCTCCTCGCTGGTGCTTAGTTGGGACATTTCACTTGAGTTCTGTTGAGTTTCTGCCATGGACATTTTCATACGAGGCTACATTCGTCTGCTCTGTCCTCGCTGGAGTGTGACGTGACTTGTGTCATGTGCAGGTGCAATGGATCGCGTCCAAACCAATAGGGTGTCAGAATGGTATATGTTTATACTTCTCATCCAACCACAATCAAATTCACTCTATCCAGATGGAGCCATTTATCTGGAGAGTTTGTTTTATTTGAACGATGACAAGGAATGAAAACAAGCTGAAATGAAATAGGAGTAACAAGGATATTTTTAAAATGTAAGGAGTAGAAGTAAAAAGTCGGCTGAAAAGTAAGGTATAGATAACCCAAATTTCTACTTATGTATTTGTACTTCATTACTTCACACCTCTGCTCTTAACGCTCATTTTTCAGTCACTGATGTGTTTTCAGTCAGATGTGTAGGATGCCACTTTATCTGCCTTTGACACGAGCTGCACAAAGGCAAATTGCAGTGATTTAGTGTTTGTTTAATGTAGTCACAAAAGAAAACCAGCAAAACAAAGCATTTAAATGGTTCCATATAATGGTAACCTTTTAATGTCTTTTGATGCACTATTGTTTTGAGAAGATGTTTCTTGAAATTGCCTGTTGAGTATTAAAGATGCAGTGGCTTGCATCAAATACTGGAATAAAATATTTGTTTTTCTGTACGGCATTTGAAGTTGAAAGAATATTTACGTCGGCTGAAGTCGAGCTGAAATGCTGAGCATCAGGTAAAGAAATCAAAGCGAGGGAAAACAGATCATCTTCCCAGCCTCTGAGGGCCCCTCGGGCAAAAGCTTCCTCGACAAAAATAGATAATTTCTCACTAAACCTGGTACAGATTGTCTAGCAAGGGAAAAGGGTTTCAAAAAACTGTTCTTCTGAGGAAGGTAGAGTTTGTACAAAGTCAAAAAGGCATGGGATTAAAAAAGAAAAGAAAAGAAAAGAAAAGAAAAGAAAAGAAAAGCACTAATGAAACTCAGGGAAATACTAATAAATAGTGACAGACACCGACAACCAAAACCATCTACTGATCTAAAATAGTTTTAATATCTGTTGATCCATTAATTCTATCAATCTATGTAAATAATTGGTGTAAAATACAGTTTGTCGTCTTTTCGTGGTCATCAGATATGACCCATTTGGATGTTCAGTAGCTCTGTTGTTACCGTGGAAACACCGTCATCTTCAACAACAGTTAAACCCATGGAGCTGGATCAATGACAGTAGATGAACACACTGGGTTTATGTTCAGTTAATGATATATTTTGCTGAAAAAGTCAGTTTTTCTTTTTTTTTTTTGTTTACTCTGTTTCTGATAAAATAACCCTCGACTTTACTGAGCTTTAATGAACATCTACACAACCGGTGAATTAAATACAGGAAAATATCTGATTTTCACTGAAAAAAAAAACTAAATACAGAGGATAAAAATATAAGAAATGGTGATAAATCATTTAAAAAAGGTTAAATAAAGAGAAAAATTCATTTGGGAACTGCCACAAAAGTAACACTGGGTCTTTATGGGTTAATAAAATATAACTATGTCTTCATGAGAATGCGGAACGACATTGACATGCTCAGTATGTGTTTTCTGCTCTTAATAATCTCAGTCAAAACAAATGCAAAACATGTCAGGATTCTAGATCTACCACTTCTGTTATTGTCTTGGACTATGAAAGCATATACTCTATGGGCCTGGGGCTCGTTTCTGCACTAGCCCGTTAAGCTCGTTAATCGTTAAGCCCAGCGCAATGCAAAATGTGTCTATTTAACACATTTTGCACTATCCCGTTTCTGGGCTTGCTCATTGTTTGTTAACAACTAACACAACTCAAAATGCGTTCGTGCATTAGTTTGTTAACTCCAACGCAACGCAAAATGCACTGTCCTGTTTCTGGGCTAGTTGGTTAAAAGTGTGCGCTCGCCCAGTTCCTCGTTCCAGGGCTGATTTTAACGTGGACCTCGGAGGTCCACGTCAGAAGGAGGATGTATTGTTGTAGCTTCATTTCACTTCACTTCTGTCATGTATTTCTTCTGAAATATTATTTACATTTGAAAAAGAAGATTTTTAACTCAAGTCTGACAATATCTTTAATGATATCAGATTTTTCCCACGGACATTTTGCGCTGATAAAAACGAATTTACCGAGTGAGGACTGATCTGCTCACTGAATTTTATTTTCTATGGATTTATGGATAAATATAGATTAGTTCAGGACAAAGTGTGTGTGGCTTTGAGAGATAGATGAATGAATGAATGAATGAATGAATGAATGAGAACCATATGGGGGCAGAGCAAGTGAACTGGTGCCATACACACCAGCAGTGGTGTGTGTGTGTGTGTGTGTGTGTGTGTGCGCGCTTAATGAGATATGAGCGCGTGGATGAGAGGAACGGAACAGAGTTCAGTTTTTCTATACAAACTGTGAGGGCTGACAGTTCACTGAGCGCAGTTTTCGTTACTCGCGTTGTAGACTCTGTTCTGAAGGAAAAATCTCCACGGTACTCCGATGTAAAAGGATGACAAAAACAACTTTTATTTTTTCCACAGGTGAAATCCTTGTACAGAAGTGTTCAAACTATATTTCCTTTCTATTAAAACTCAAACAGGTAAGTTACAGCTACGGTACAAAAACTGTGTAGCATCCCTCTTCCTCTTCACTGCCAGCACAACACTGTCTGTCCCTTCATGCAGCAGCAGCATGCACATGCAGTCTCTTAAAGGGACAGCCACACCCAGTCTCAAAGCCCATCTTAAAACTAATCAAACCCTTTTATAAGCTCTTCCATTACACAATATCACTATTAAAGAACTACATTCTACAAATATGAACATAAACATGAATGTAAACATATTAACACATTAATTGAAATAAACAACAATATAATTATCCAATCGCCAAACAGCTAGTGTTCTTTGGCTCCTATACAGACTGTTTGTCCTGTTGTTGCCGTGGTTACGACCAACAGTGACCATTTAGAGTTCTGTCAGTCACCAGTGCAGAAGAACTGGGCTCATCCTTAGACGTCCAGCCAGACGCACGATATATATATGTGTTAATAATTCAGTTCAGTGTGTGTGTGTGTGTGTGTGGGGGGGGGGGGGGGGGGGGTGCAGACAGCTGAGGGGGTCCATCTATAGTCAGATGAGGGTGAGGAGGTCCATCCAGTCAGACAGGTGAGGGGAAGGGAGGAGGTCACAGGTATCCTATAATAGTTCTTCATTCTCCCCATAATGCTGTCAGATCAGATGAGTGGAAACAGTGGGAGCAGAGGCGTTGTTCTGGGTTAAATAGTGAACGCACCTGTTTATTGCCCCCTTCAGTGCAAATAGTGAGCAAACGATGGCTTAGCAAACACAACGAGTGCAGAAACGGATTTTGCGTCCGTTAAGCCTCTGCGTTCGCCGACCCATGGTTTGCTCACACAAACGGCTGCGTTCACTATTGAACCCAGAAACGAGCCCCTGGTTTACAAAGATCACAAATAACTGGTGCAAATTTGCTCGCTCATGCTAAAAATGCTATCAATTTGCGTGTCATGGATGATCGACTCAGATTTCCTGCACAAACGACAACAGGTGCAAAGTCTTGGAGACCGCCCTATTTAAATGAGGATTTTGCGTGTGCTACCGGTTGTCGTCATGGAGACATTAGGCTGGAAAAACTGCTCTGGGATACACCAGCACTAATGGCAACAGTGACTGGAACGCTCCAGATGCACGGAAATGGAACACTGGAGGAGTTTAGTCATAGAAGGTACTGCATGACTCCTCCTGTGACTGGCCCAAATCATCCCCTGGTTCATCTAGAGCAGTGGTTCTTAACCTTGTTGGCGGTACCGAACCCCACCAGTTTCATATGCACATTCACCGAACCCTTCTTTATTACCTCCGCCAAGGAGGTTATGTTTTTGCCAGGGTTTGTTTGTCTGTTTGTTTGTCTGTCCGTTAGTGTGCAACATAACTCAAAAAGTTATGGACAGATTTTGATGAAATTTTCAGGGTTTGTTGGAAATGGGATAAGGAAGAAATGATTAACTTTTGGGGGTGATTGGGGGTGGGGGGGCCCACGGGGGGGGGGCCACTGATCAGCCTTGGCGGAGGTCTGCGCTCTCCGAGTTCTTCTAGTTAAAAAATACAATACGATTTTTTTCAAATTCAAGACACAGGTATATGTTTTACTGGTGCACAAAATGAACCGTGCATTAACATCACTGTGTTCAAAGAACAAAACCAATACAGTGCATGAACTTACAACAAATTCCATACCTTTTCACAAAGACATGACCTTTTTTAATACAACCACACTGAAATGGTTTTAATTTTTAACCTTATGTATTCCAATAATGAACTTATTGTATTTATGCTATTTATCATTTTTAACATTTGAACACACACCCATCACCTAATTTCCATAAGGCTACAATAATAATGAATATTTACTGCAAATCAGTGGGACTTCTGCTGTTGTGTATATGTATGTGTAGGCCGTCAGGTCAACCCGGTTTTCGTTTCATCTCGCTCCGAACTTTCCGAACCACGCAATTTTGACATAAAAAAAGATAATTGCATGTAGTGTATCAAGAAAGAAGTTCTCGTTATACTCCTTCAGTATTTTTGTGATCGTTGTTTTATTACGGCACTAGCTCGGCTTTAGTGTAATACGATTTCTCCATCTGCAACGGTGCGTCGGTTGTCACATGATTGTAACTGACCAGTGTGGTGACCAAAAAATGTAAACAAACGCTCCACATGGCTGCCTCTGTGGTTAACAGGAAGTAGCAAAAGTCATAACAACGATGTGGAAAATACTCAAATAATTAATCGTCAGACGAGTGGAAGAGATTATAAACACTTCCGGATGTGTTGTAGTGCTATAAGCAACAACAATACACCGCGTATACTGGATGTCAATCAGAGAAAGTCTCCGAAGCCGTTTGTTTACATACACGGACCTAGCCCGACACACACACCTGACTAATGAGTCCAGTGTGTGTCTGGACCTCCGCCGAACCCCTGAGACTGACTCACCGAACCCCTAGGGTTCGATCGAACCCAGGTTAAGAACCACTGGTCTAGAGGTTCTAAAATGGCATCACTGGGCAGGACAGAAGTCTCAATTATTTTTTCTTCCGCCTCCTCGCCGCAACAACTGCAGCCATTTTTATGTGACGCTGTGCCAGTTCAAACTTACCTTTCAGATGTGCTAAATATAGACAAAAAATCAGCCACCGCAATCAGTTTCAGATTTGGTAAATCACATTTTGTGCACTACATAAATATTTGCATTTACTCCTCCCAGTAATTTTCGTTCTGGCAGAAACGCCCATGTTGCATACTCATCAAGGCTAACACACTAAATGGGTTGTGTGAGCTATTTTGCCCATTTGAAAGACGCAACTGTTGGTGTGTGTTAGTAGATAATCTTGGTCATGTTTTTGTGTGCACAGTCAAATTTGCACATGTTTTTACCAAACCTTTAGTAAATCAGGCCCCATGTGACTGAACTCAACCTCTTAGGGTACGTTCCTTTAGATCACAGGTGTCAAACATGCGTCCCGGGGACCAAATCTGGCCCACCAAAGGTTCCACTCCAGCCTGTGGGATGAATGTGCAAAAATGAACCCGAACAGTCCAGGTTGTCCAAATCCTTTTGGTTCAGGTTCCACATACAGACCAATGTGATCTACAGTAAAAATAACAACACAATAACCCATAAATAATGACAACCACAAATTTTCTTTGTGAAAAATTATGTGGAAAAAATTTAAGTGAAAAAAATAAGATTACACTGTGAAAATATTTACATTTACAAAACTATTCTTTCACAAAAATATACAAATAAATACATAAATAAAAACGAAGATGAACAACTGGAAATGTGCAATTTTAATCATATTCTGCCTGTTACTAAATGTTTTGTGCATTTATGGATCCACTGTGATCTGTAGTTGTGTTAATAATAAGAGATGTAATATTATAGAAACTGTTCAAATTTTAGTTCCAAACTCCAAAATTTTAACAATATTCTGCCTGTTACCAAATGTTTATGGAAAATTGTGTGGAATGTACATGTATAAATAATGAGTCGAGGTAGAATATTGTTAAAATTGCACAAATTTTTCGAATGAAATTTCTCTTTTTTCAGGTTATTCACATCTTTTTTGTAAAATGTAAATGTTTTCATGATTTCATTGGGTTTATTTTTTTGTACTAAAACAAAAAGAAATACTTGGATTTGTCATTATTTATAGGTTATGTCATTATTTTACTGGTCTGGCCCACGTGAGATCAAATTGGGCTAAATATAGAACTGAACCAAAATGAATTTGACAGCCCTGATGTAGATGAAGTTTGGTTGTGTACATTCACATCACTGACTGTATTTAAAGTTGGATACCAAGAAAATGAACCAAACATATACTTGGCATTTTTAATATGGATTGAGTCCCACTGACTTCAATAGAGGGGGAGGGATTTATGAACTATAATGAATGAATGAATGAAGACATGAGATGACTGAGGTGTTTTGGATTCACTTTAGCAGGGATATAAACCCCATCCTCATATACAGTTTATAATTCACGCCATGTCAGTTCATTCTAGTGAAATGGCTACAAGGAATCTTTATATATTTATAAGATGCTATCTATGTTGCTCTTCACTCAGGACTCCTGGACTCAAAAAACTCATATGTACAAATGGTGTTCCTTAGACTTTCGTCCAGCATTCAACACAATCACCCTCCAGCAGCTAATACAAAAACTTGGACACTTGGGCCTCAAAACCTCTGGGTGCTGGACTTTCTCCCAGGGAAGTCCACAAAACATGTTGGTCACATATGTCTCAATTATTTTTTCTTCTGTCACTCCAAAAATGTTCACACAAGGGTGCAAAATGTGTTCTCTGCATCTTGTTTCATCATTTCTTTGTCTTCTAACCACTTCCATGTGTGCACAATTACACATCCAAACCGTTTGCTCCTCCTTTAGAGACGTGTTAAATATAGACACAGTTTCTATCAGCAAAATTGCTTTCGGGTTTGATAAATCACTTTGCGTGTGCTAAATTAATATATTTACATTTTCTCCTCCCAGCACAGACACAACTAGGGATGGGAATCGTGAAGAATTTAACGATGCCAATTCCATTATCGATATTGCTTATCGATCCAATTCCTTATCGATTCTCTTATCGATTGTCATTAGGTGAGGGAATAAAAGAGTACAAATGGGTGTGTTTGCATTAACTGTCTTTTATATTTCCATCTCTGCCCAGAAAATATAACATATACAGTATGTACAAATAATAATTACAGATGACGCCGGGCCGGTTCACGGGGGGGCGTCCAGTGAAAGTGAAATTAAGGACGCTTTATTAATTCCTCTATTGCCGCATTTCTATTACGTGGAACCGGTTCAATTTGGCTCGGCTTGTCTCCTGTTGTTGTGCACCTCATTTCCTTTCCCTTCTTACCTTCGGAAACTTGTATTTGAGGAGTTACAACGTTTGTTGGCCACACCAGAACCGGCCCGGCGTTCACTCTGCCATTACATTCACAAGCACCACTGAGTAGCTTCTCAAATACATGACTTTCCAGTAAATGATTCACATGCTATGGACAAATGTTTGAGGACATTGGAGGAATTCCGCCCTTTTGAAGACATGGAAGCTTTGACAGTGTTCCAAGTAAGTGGAGCTGGTGTCGTCTTTTTGGACCGTTTCTGCCTCAACACCATGTTGGCTTCGTTCTGACCGAAACAATGCAGCGTACGTGTGACGTCCTCGCGTATGAACAACGAAGGTGAAATCTATAAGCAGAATCGTTAAGCAGGCAGGCAAACGATTCCAAGGAATCGAGCTACTGGGATTCGGTTCTCAAAAAGAACCGGTTCTCAAGTCCCATCCTTACGCACAACTGTGTGTAAACTTCCCATATTACATATTCATTGTGTCAAATGTACTAACTGGATGCAGACGCGCTATTTTGCACCTTTAAAAGACACAACCCTTAGTGCGCACTGTTAGTAAATCAGTTTGTACATTTTTTTGTGTGTGCAGTGAGTTTGCACACGTTTTAATACTCGCAAACCTTTAGTAGATCCAGCCCATTGTCCAAACCAATCCCAGAAATGCTCAGTGGGGGACAGATCAGGCTAAAAGGCTGGACCGTGGCTCCAGGAAGGCTGTAGTATGGAGAGAAATGTGTTTCTTTATTCATCAATCAAAAAGAATGGATTTGCAACCAAACAAGAGATTTGAGAGCAAAAGACAGAAAGTGGCAATCAAAAAAAAGATAATTTTGCTTGTAAATCAGTCCTTTTTGCTTGTGAGTTACAAACTTTTGCTTGAGACTTCAGAAGTTTTGCTTGAAAATCACTCCTCTTTGTTTGCAATGTCAAAAGTTTTGCTTGCGAATTTAACTGTACTTAATGGGCGTGGCCTACGCCGATGGATGAGAGAAGAGTTTCTTTTGGTGGGTTTGTCCTGGCTCCAGCGCCAGCTCCAGCTTCTGCCTTAAACCCACTTCTCCGTTGTGTTCTGTTGCTGGGAGGTCAGTTGATAGTCTGCTGCTCTTTGAAATTGAAATGTGTCCCATAAGTAACGAATTACACTAAATATTGATGGTTACAGCCTGTACATTCACAGCCTGAGCAGAGTACGGAAAGAGTGAGTGAGTTACAGGCAGGAGTTCAGAGACAGTGGGTGTAGGGTGGTTCAACAGGACACCTGGACCATGGCTCGGTGCCAGGTGCCATATGTACCCCGGTACCATGGCTCTTTATTTTTTTTTTGATTGCCACTTTCTGTCTTTTGCTGTCAAATATCTTTTTTACTTGCAAATCTATTTTTTTTAATTGCAAATTCATTCTTTTTGATTGATGAATAAAGAAACAAATTTCTCTTCATACTGTAGTGACCTCAGCGGTGCAGAGACATGCTGGTGATCCTGGTGCAGGATCTGGATTTCTGGATGGTCAATGTGGACCTGAGGGGCAGTGATGTTGATTCTCAGATAATCTTGGCATGGCGTCGTTCTTGAGGCCTGGTTAGTATTCACTTTTGGGGCATTTTATAGTCAATATCAGTCCAAGGATGATAAGTACAGGATTGGCACCGACCACTGAAGAAAATCACCTTATCCACTTTTCAGCCAATCACACGGCACAATTCAGGGGTCATCACCATGCCTTTAGCTGTAGGGATGGGAATCGAGAACTGGTTCTTTTTGAGAACCGGATCCCAGTAGCTTGATTCCTTGGAATTGTTTGCCTGCCTGCTTAACGATTGTGTTTATCGATTCCACCTTCACCTGTGCATGCGCGATGACGTCACACGTACGCTGCATTATTTTGGACAGAACGTAGCCAACATGGCGTTGAGGCAGAAACGGTCTAAACAGACGACACCAGGTCCACTGGAACACTGTCAAAGCTTCCAGTTCTTCTAAAGGGTGGAATCCCTCCAATCTGCTCAAACCTTTGTCCACAGCATGGGATTCATTTGATTCACTACTTAGCAACGCTTGTGAATCTAGCGGCAGAGTGAACACCAGGCCGTCATCTGGGCCCAGTTCCGGCTCCGGTTCCGGCAACAAACGTCATACCCCCTCAAATACAAGTTTCCAAAGGTAGAGGAAAGGAAATGAGGTGCACAACAACGGGAGACGAGCAGAGTTGAACTGGTTCCATGTAGTAGAAATGCGGCAATAAAAGAAAAAAAAACAAAAAAAAGAAATGTGGCAATAGAGGAATTAGTAAAGCATCTTTAGTTTCACTTTCACTGTACCCCCCCTCAAAAAAAAAAACAGGCCCAGCGTCATCTGTTATATTTTCTGTGCAGATGGAAATATAAAAGACAGTTAATGCAAACACACCCGTTTGTACTCGTTTATTCCCTCACCCAATGAGAATCGATAAAAGAATCTATAAGGAATCGCATCGATAAGCAAAATTGATAATGGAATCAGAATCATTAAATTCTTATCAATTCTCATCCCTGTTTAGCTGTTATAGCCAGAAATCATAACTCAAATAAGTGTTTATAAAAAAAAAGAAAAAACATCAAAAAGGTTTCATTGATGTCGAGTTTATAAATCAGCTCCATGGGAATTTTTTTTTTGCTAAATAAAAGACAGTTTGAGTCTGTGTAAGAATATTTGGCTGTTTTTGCATTTTGTGTGTGTGTGTGTGTGTGTGTGATCAGGCAGGTGGTTGTTCAGCTCATGTTTTACCTCGTTTGCCACTGTGGTGGGACCGGTGCCCAGCTTTACTCCATAAATCACTGCGATGGACTGCTGCCAACTCTGAGAGTCATGATGTATGTATATATATAGACACCGTCCACACACACAAACACACACAGGCAGAATAATGGGAGCAGACTATAGACATAAGTGGTGCAACCGACGCTCACACCTGCTCATGAGCCGTGGGAAAATGAGCGGAGGAGACACTGGCGCTGGATTCCTCCTGACTTATGCATGGTTTTTCCAAGTAATGGTGCCGTGCTCACTGCTTGGAATAATTGTAAAATGAGCAAGTCTTGTTATAGCAGCCGTTCGACGCATATTACCATTGACATGTCTTGTTGGTGTATCTTTTATACCATACAAACTAGGAGCACATCCAGAAACAGATATGAACTCCACTACTCGGGGATGCATATCATTTGTAGCAAGTGCTGGAGTCTTCAATATTTAACAACGTTAGGCCATTTGAACATTTTTTCACTTTTTAACCTGCTTTTCCCAAACTTAAGGTCAGGAAATCAAATTCAAATTAGTCACACTCCCATTTTCACTGGGTGAAACAGATGCTGAACACTGTGTTTGCAATTCATTATCCTAATTAAAATAGGAGTGTTTTATTTTTATTTTTTTCCCTGCACTGGTCTTTGTACTACAGCTCAAATGCCATGTAGTCACTCATACACAAACCTGGAGAAGAATGATATCCAAATGAAAATGAAAATGAGCCCAGGTTGTAGCCGAAACATGTCAAGGTGAAAGAATTAACTCTCTAACTTTTTCATCTGTCTGACAAATAAGAAAAGGAAATCTGAAAATTCACCCACACTGTAAAAAACAAACCTTTAGGATCTACTCAATAAAAGTGAGGTAACAATTTGCACTCATTTTGGTTGAGTAGATTTTAGCTCATATTTTGAGTAAAATGTGACTAAATTTAACAGCTATAACACACTAAAAGAAATGAGGTAAAATCCACCTAACACAGGGGTGTCAAACTTAGTTCAGGGGCCACATTCACCCCAGTATGATCTCCAGTGGGCCGAACCAGTAAAATAATAACAATGAAAAAAGTACAATTACATTATGATAATGTTTATATCTACATCGTTTCCTTAAAAATCTGAATAACATGAACAACTTTAAATGTCTTAAGAAAAACAAGTGCAGTTTGAACAATATTCTGCCTCAGTTTATCATTTACACATGTGTGTTACAACTTACATTACAATTACAAATACACAAAACATTTAACCTGTTTAACCCTGACCATATTTTCAGGGGAAAAACGCCTAAAAAGACATACCCAAAGTAAATGAATAACACTGGTCAACAACAAATTTATTGTTTCAGTTTTTTTGAGCTGATTTAGGATCATTTTGGTGCTGAATCTAAAAATCACATTCATTTTGCTCAATCAGGTCAACTTTCTGAACTATGCTACATATTGGCTTTTTAACATTTTTGCTTACATTTATGGGCATTTTCACATCATATGATACAAAATTCTTTCATATTTCTTGTAATAAACGAGTTCTGAAGATTTTACTTTTACCAATTTATGATTAATGTTTTTTTTAATATTACAGGTGAATGAAATGGCTTCGACTAGAAGATCTTGCAAAAATAAGTCTGACGTATTCTGCTACATCTGCGGTGAATACACCATTGTACCTAACAGGAATCAAGTCACAAGTTTCATAAAGTGTGCTTACCAATCTGATTTTGGTATTAATTATTATATTTTGTGAGAAGATCAAATTTTTCAAAATCAAATTAGCAAAAAAACCTGACCTGACTGAGAAAACAGATGTCATTTTTGGATTTAGCGATGCAAAATGGTCCTAATTCAGTTGAAAAAACCTAGACAACTTGCAAAAAACATTTTTTTTGTAACCCAGTGTAATTACTCCACAATAATAAGGTTCATATGGATGTTCTTGGTGTCTATGGACATTTACAGACCTCACAGAACCTATCCTCATTGTCTAAAATATTGTATCTATTACTCTGCCTGAGTAAACTGTAACAAACTAAAAGAGAAATTAGAATTTTTTTTATCCTCGCCTGTTTTTTTTCGGCTGGATTGACGATGCGATGTGTGTGTGTGTGTTTTACCGTTATTCCAAAAATGTTCACACAAGAGTGAAAAATGCATTCTGTGCATCTCATTTCATCATTTCTTTGTCTCCTAACCACTTCCATGTGTGCACAATTACACATCCAAACCATTTGCTCCTCCTTTTCAGACGTGTTAAATACAGACATAGTTTCTATCGGTAAAATTACTTTCGGGTTTGATAAATCACTTTGCGTGTGCTAAATTAATATATTTACATTTTCTCCTCCCAGCACACACACAATTGCATGTAAACGCCCCATATTACATATTCATTGTGTCAAACGTACTAACTGATGCAGACGAACTATTTTGTACCTTTGAAAGACACAACCCTTAGTGCGCACTGTTAGTAAATCAGTTTGTACATTTTTTTGCCTGTGCAATGAGTTTGCATGTTTTAATACATGCAAACTAGGGCTGAAAGATATATCGTTATTGTATCGATATCGAGATATGAACATTCAAGATATTAATATCGAAAAAGCAACGATATAAACAATATAGATTTCCCCCGTGCTCGCCCTGCATGTACAGCTGTGCAAGTCACAACAAATTTAATTTATTTGTACTTTATGTTAATGTTGATGACTGGCAGTGAGTTCTTAGAAATAAAACTGCACTTTCCACATTCTTTTGTATTATGATGTTAGTATTTTTCTGAAAAATGCTTGGTTTTCACCGAACCCGTAGTCATATCGTATCGTATGGATATCGAGATATCTGGCATGAACATCAAGATATGAAATTTTGTCCATATCGTTCAGCCCTAATGCAAACCTTTAGTGGATCCAGCCCTGTATTGTTAAAATTGCACTTTTTCAAGTTGTTTGTGGTCATTCATGTTTCATATTCACATGAAATTCATATTCCCATTTTTTAAGCATACTTTGTTGATGTGAACAGTTTCACATTGTCATTTTTCTTTTTTCACTGGTATTTTCCTGGTCCAGCCCACTTCAGATCATACTGGGCTGAATGTGGTCCATGAACTAAAATGAGTTTGTCACCTCAACCTAAAACTGTTTCATTATATAGCAGCGTAAAACCAAATAAATATGCAGTAAACAACAACAACAACAATAATATACTCATGCTTAACCCTTTCATGCACGAATTACAAGAACCTTAATCAAGATTTTTTTTTTTCTTGAGTGATTTTATTCCACTTCAGGCATTAAAAAAAAACAATGTGATAATTTTTTTTATTAAGCTGTTTTTCATGGAGTTGCAAAAATGTCCACTCAGCTGGACACCATGTGTTTAATTTTTGAAGCAAAAAAAACATGTATTTACTGTGAAAACTATGAAATAAAAACATTTTAATGCTGCTAATCAGATGTTTTATCACATTTTAACAAACTCTAATACTAGTCATTACTCACTTCATTGAGATAACATGTAAACAAAAAAAAAAACTTTTGTTTTTAATTACAGTCTAATAATAACAAGGAATTGATTTACACTCAAATATGTTTGATCAAGTTTATCTAGAACAGCAAAGTTACAGTAATGTTATCAATTGTAGTGTATGGGATGATGCATGAGTGTCCAATGTGTTGGCTGATAGGAAACTAAAACAACAAAATCCATGAATATACAAGAGAACAGCTGGAGAAGAACTGTCCACTGGAGTGACCACTGTGCATGAAAGGGTTAAAAATGAAGTGATTGTGATACTTCATTAGCTTGATGATACCCCCCCCCCCCCCCCCTTCCAAATGAAAAAGTACAGTGTGGCTTTTCATATAAGAGTGAAGTAACAGCAGATCTGCAGGTGGAGCGTAGTGTTTCATCATATCTCAACTGTGTTGCATTGAGCAGAAATGATCCATCAGAGTTTTGCCTGTTAAGAAGAGAATACCCCCACCCCTCCACCCCACCCCCCGTCTCTCTGCTTCCATTCGGGATCTTGTGGAAAGGCTCAGGTTGCAGTAAAGAGCTCTTCCCTCCCTCTGCGCTGCCCGCTAATGATGGAGATGAGAAGCGTTGAGGCGATCTTCCCAGCCTTCCCCTGCAGAATTAGCATTAGCATAATGGGCTTTTTAACATGGCACCTTACCTGCTGCAAGACCCTGCAAAAGCGCTCCATGTCCAGAGCTATTAGCAGATAACCTGCATTATTTCAAAGCAGAAGGCAGCAGGGGGTGGTGGTGGTGTGTGTGTGTGGCGGGGGGGGCAAAGAAAGGAAGTCATCAATCTTTCATGCACATAGTGAGTTTATCAGTTTGGGAAAAAAAACAAAAAAAAAAACATGATAATGAAAGAAATAGGCCTCGGCACAGCAAAAGGAAAGGAAATCACGCTTAAATCCTGAATATAACATGCATCAATTTTTCATCATGAAACAGCAGCTTTTTAATTATGGACATCCTCGAGGCCCCCAAAACCAACGAGGAAGTTCTGAGCCATGGAAAGACAAAGAGAAACATTTCTACTCAGCGTACATGTCAACCCTGAACAAAACAGTTCATTATTTAGCAGCTGGTTTACTCATATAAACAAATGCATTTAGACACAAGATGTTCTCTTTCAAATCAAGTCTAATATAGAATGGACACGTACTCTGTTGTGTAGGGTTGAAAGATTTAATTGATTAGTTGGCTCGAATTGATAAAAAAAAAAAAAAAATTACAATTTTCCTGAATCGAAGCTTCATTTCCTTAATTTTGTTGCCATTACACATTGGGTAATGAAATATTTATGCTGTTTTAACATATATAAATAGAAAATATTGAACATGACTGATGTGTTTTGAGTAAATATAATTTTATTGAAACCGATTTTATTGGACCCGAGGTCTATACTGTTTTTTATATTAATACAGCCTGAGCTGCCCTAACTATACGCTTCATCAAAAAGGACAGTTTTAAGCCTGATCTTAAACGTACAGAGGGTGTCTGCCTCCCGGACCCAGGCAGAAACATGGCTCCACAACAGAGGAGCTTGAAACATGAAGTGGTTGGTGGCAAGGTTCGAATAGTTTTGGATTTTTCATTATAGTTTAGTTTAATTTAGTTTGGACTTTTTCTCTAATTCAGTTAGTTTTTTTTTGGTTTTTTTTTTCAATTATCTTTATTAGATTTTATTACTTTTTTTTTTTTTTTTTTTTTACAACAAATGGCTCAGTACAACACCTGGTCTATAAGAAAATTAAAAAAAAAAATGAAGCTGCGGGAAGATAAGCAGAGTAAGAGAGAGAGAGAAAAAAAGGTATACTAATCCAAGAAAAAGCAACTAGTCCACAGTCTGGAGTTATAGTGAAGATAAAACAAAGATCAGACAGTCAAGCAGTGACAGGTGAGATCAGCAGTGATCTATTTGTAAACAGGCACCAAACATTTTCAGTCACTTATGAGGTCTGAAAGCACAGACGTGACTGATGAGTTTGTGAAACAGAGGTATGGAGTCCAACTTTTCAGAAACTGTCCCTTTGAAGAATGAAGTACACATAATTCAGTTAGTTTTAATGAGTTTTTAGAGCAGGTTTGCTAGTTTTTTATTAGTTTTGTTATTTTCTAAATGTTTAGTTTTAGTATTAATTTTAGTTTTGTCATATCTTTTCTCTTCTTCTCTGTCGTTGTATTCAAATAAATCCCAGACAGGACTCTGCTGCTTTCTCCCAACTTTAGTCTCTGACTCTAAACTACAAGCGACAAGAAGTGATGGACCATTAAATATCATATGGTGCCAGCGGCTAAAATTACTTTAAGGAAATAAATCGTTTTCATATCAATCCGACATTGACAAAGATGAAAATGAAGGCAATTTTATCCCTAATTTTTATACATTTTAGTTAGTTTTGTAAACACAATACAGTTTCAGTTAGTCATCTTTTTTTTTTTTCTTTTAATTACAATTTTTATTTATTTCAGTTAACGAAAATGTTTTTAAAATTCTGGTTTTCATTATTTCGTTAGTTTTCGTTAACGTTAACCTTGGTTGGATTCAAATGTGTTGAAGACTGACCTGACAGATTTTTTATAGATGTCGCTAGACTTGTTTGTTGTTGTTTATATCTATAGATTTTCCTATATATACTTTCATGCTGTTGTTATTATTGTTGTTTGTATATTATTATTTTTTATATATATATATCCTTTTACTTTCATACTTTTTGTGGTTGTTGTTTGAGCTGGTTCTGGAATAAAGGACAAATTGTTTGTCATTTTCTCACGTCTGTTTCACGTTTTTGCTATTTTTTTGCTCATTCAAATAATTATTTCATCAAATCGAATCAAGGAAAAATGATTAAAAAAAAAAAAAAAATCCATAGCTGCAGCTGTAAATGGATGCATGGAAGTACAATTGCAGTGACGTTTACACCGTTTGAAACACACGTGTATTTTTGTACATACATTGAGCCTAAATGAGCCTTTAGGGGACTGAACCAGCCCACAGTGGATTATTTAATGTCTTACTTTAGTCCTATAGAATATACTGAACATTTTATAGTAATGGGATAAAACTGAAATCATTTAAGTACATTGTAATTAAAGCATTTTAGTAAATACAAAGTGTAGGTCCCTCTGTAGCTACAACATCCTCTTCAGTGAGCAGAACTGACCCTGAATCATATCAGTACTGGTATCCATGAGTTTACTGGGAGATGAGCTTCATCAGTAGAGAAATATATGAGGTTACTGTGACATTTTAGAGCAGTTCAGAACAATACTGTAATTATTCTATAATTATTCTTCAGTTAGCTTTAATACAAGTTATTGTTTTGTATTACGTTTGTACAGTAAACAGCATTTTATTCTTCTTTTTTGCTAGGTTTCTGCCACACAGTTGCACACCAGAAGAAAATCCTGATGGCTTTTACAAGTGACATTTTGGACAAATGCTGATTTTTAACTACAGTGTCACCGTGGAATATGGATTATTCCAAAGTAGGGCATTAGTGACTTCAGATTTTTTCAGATCGACTTATTTGTCAGTGAAGTTGAAGTCGAGTCGACTTATCGTATGATGACGTCATCACATTGACAGCGGAGGAACACCACAGACACACAGCTGTTCAACAATGAGCAACTGGTACAAACGTTCACTGGAACATTAACAATGTACAGGAAAGAGCAGAATAAAAAACTAAGACACAAGCATCAACAGTCCTTCTCAGACATTTAACCAAAACAAAACAAAGGCTAACAGCTGGAATTTTCTTTTACATTTAACTGAACATAAAGTGGAAAAAGTTAAGACAGCGGCACAAAAGATACACAGCATGTTAAAGAAAAGAGCGCACTGTCTGAATGAAATAAATGAACAGAATAATCCAAACACACTGTGTCCACATTATTCTTCAGTATTGGTGGTGCTTCCATGGTTCACAGAACATTACTGAGACCAGAGTTTAAATAGATCACAGTCAGTTTAGTTCCTACTCTGAGTCGTCTTCTTCCTTCAGTCTTCGCCCTGCGCTAGTGATGCACGGGTCGTTTTTTTTGTTTTTTTAACTTTCAACTTTAACTTTTCAACTTTCAACTTTATTTATCCTTATAAAAGGAAATTCGGTGTGCAGCAGGGGGTCATAAACACATAAGCACATACACAGAAACAGCACCCCCAGATGCCACCCCGATAAAATTACACAATACAGGACAACACACAATGGAGCCACTCCCCTTCCCAACACAAGTAAAAAAAAGGTCCAATAGGGCAGTACACAAGTTAATTGCCATATGGCCATGGGCCTAAAAAATAAATAATCACATAAAAAGATTTTAAAAATTGACATACAAAGAAAAAGAAAAAAAAAAACAACAAAAAAACAAAGAACTTGGTATCAGCTACATGAATTCAGATTCCTAATAGCCGCAGGAATAAAGGAGTCCCTAGCCCGTCTGGTTCTCAACTGAGGAAGCCTAAAACGGCGACCAGAGGGGAGCAAATTAAACTCCCCAGAAAGTGGGTGATCAGGGCAGTTTAAAATTTGCTTGGCCTTACCGCTGACCCGTTTATCATACATGTCCTGCAGCTGGGTTAGCTGGACCCCAACCACCTTTGATGCTACATTTACCAGCCTAGTTAGCTTCCTCTGGCTGGTCATTGAAAGACCACCACACCACAGCACAATGCAAAATGTTAAAACAGACTGAATAAAACACTGCTAAAACAAAGTCATCAGAGTCCTGCACACATTAAAGGATTTCATCTTTCTTACAAAGAAAAGTCTCTGTTGGGCCTTTTTACACACCGCCTCTATATTACTCTCCAATGATAATTTCCTATCAATAATGGTCCCTAAGTATTTGTATTCATCCACATTTTCAACAACCTTATTTTGAATAATGGTTTGTAATACATTATTAAGCCGCTTTGTGGAATTTTTTGTCCCATCCCGCAAAAAAAGTGTCATTTTCTGGACCCGCACCAACCAGGCCCAGATCCACGCATCACTACCGCTCACTGTGCTCCATGTTTTCATGTAGAAAGATGAGAGTAACCACATGCGCTGAATGACGGCTCACGTGCTGTTGGGTGATGGAAGAGAGAGAGAGAGAATAACACACAACTACTCGACTCCAACAAAGTAACGTCGACTTGTGCCACAGACGTTGACGTGTCGACAAACCGACTTTTCAGTTAATGCCCTAGTTCAGAGCAATACTGTAATTATTCTACAATTATTCTTCAATTAGCTTTAACACAAGTTTTTTTTTGTGTTACATTTGTACAGTAAACAGCATTTTATTCTTCGTTTTGCTAGGTTTCTGCCACACAGTTGGACACTAGAAGAAAATCCTGATGGCTTTTACAAGTGACATTTTGGACAAATGCTGATTTTTCACTACAGTGTCACCGTGGAATATGGATTATTCCAAAGCTGTGTGTTTTTTAGGCTGTGCACTTGGGACTGAGATAAAAGATGTGGACACAGGCTGCATTCTGTCCTCCCTGACAGTCCATACCCGAGGGCAGCTCCACAAACTTCTGCTCAGATGTTCCGCTGTGTTCTTTGACGGCCTGTTCGAGTTCCAGTCCAAGGCCTGTTCTGCAGGTGAAGGTGCAGTCAGTGTTTAACATGCAGATCGAATTGCATAGTTTGAGTATTCTATTGTTGATTATGTTTTCATTTGTTCATTAGTTACAGTGAAGGGAACATAGTTGGTAGTGACCTTAAAACAACTCATTTATATCTACAGAGGGAGTGGTCCGCCATGTTTAGAGAGTAACTTAGAACTGTTTTATAGAGGGTATGTACGTGACGTCACTGCTAGTGGAAGTCACCGCGTTTACGCCCACTGAGTGGCAGAAAGAGGGAGATGAGATCTGGTATTTATATAAATAGACAATTAGAATTAAACAAATTTTGAAATTGTTACACCGGCGTGATCGGAGACTTTCAAGGGTTAAGGCAGAGGTCGTGTTAACCGAAAATATTCCACTGATGTTTTTTTTTTAAAGATGACAGAAAATTCTGAAGGCCGTCCGTCATTTTGACAGGTTAAAATACTGAGGGTAATCTGTCACAGAAAGTTTTCCCACAACACTGTGAACAGAACCGGCTCTCTGGTCTGTCTCTGTCTGAACAAGGCATCAAACAGCCCATAATAACCTGTACAGAACCCAACAGCACCACCGTTCACCTCTGCACTGAATACAACACCGGTTCTTCTTTCAAATGACTCATCTTTAGTTCGAAATGTCAAGACTGCCCAGTCTCCTTAGTTATTTTAAAAAGCTCAGTGAATGTGATGGCATTGATAAACGTGGTGAAAAAAGAGGGACTGATGCGGTGGAGGATGAAGAGCCAGTAATACACCAGTTCTTATGGCATTTGGTGGGCTATACTTACACATTTTTGACCTTTCGTGTGTTCTTCAACGCCATTTGATGGCGTGTAAATTAGGGATGTAACGATTTCCGGTACAATGATAAACCATGGCAAAATTGCAGACGGTTAGTATTACCGTTAAAATTCTAATTATCATGATAACCATGTTTGATTACCGCACTTTTAGGGGAAAAAACCCTATGTAAAGATCTGCTTTTATGTCAAATATTTAAGTATAATTTTTATTTATTACAAATTTGATTTTCTATACCTAATATTTGGAACCAATATTCACTTATAAAGTCTTTGAAAATGTTCATTAAGCATCTGTGTGTTATTAATGCAATAAAGTATATACATTTTTCAAATAGGATTTTATATTTTTTTGTGTTTTCTGGCCTTTTATGTTGCTATAGTAGGTTAAAGTGAAAAAATAATAGACAGATGATATAAATGAAGTTGTGCTGAAAAAAAAAGATCCCAAACATGGACATAGTAAACATTTGTTTATATAGTATATAAAGGCAAACGGACAAAATAGGCTCAGACCACTAAGGGTTAATACTTGAATGTTTCTGCAGCAGAAGGTATATTGTGCCAATTATTTTATTTTTTCAAAATACAAGTTGGTTAAATTATTTCAGTGTGTGTATTAATACTTTTTGAACATTTTGAGCATAATTTCATCAATACTGCAATAATAATGATAACAATTTTGGTCACAATAACCGTGATATGAAATTTTCATATCGTTACATCTCTAGCGTCAATTTACGCCAAGATCTCCAGTTCACATAACCCTAACCCTAACCCTCAGTACATGGTATAATTAAAAGTGGCGTGTATATAAATGCGAGTCATGTTATCACGTTGGTTTAGCCAGCAGCAACTACAGTTACTGCATCACTGAGGTGTTTTTGAACATTAAATACGACTAAATATGTCTCATCATTATTAAAAAATTTAAATTTGAAATGATGGATAATAATGTGTTATGACAGAATTTTTACGACCTTGTCTGTCAAAATGACGGACAATAAAAATGTCTAGCGCAAACTCTGGGTTAAAGTACGGTCATTTCATTTAGTAAGTTTGAGTCTTGATCAGAGTTACTGTCTTCTAAACATCTCAGTATAGACCAGGGGTCTCAAACATGCGTCCCGGGGGCCAAATGCGTCCCGCCAAAGGTTCCAATGCGGCCCCTGGGATGAATTTGTAAAGTGCAAAAATTCCACAGTCCAGGCTGTGGAACTCATTTTAGTTCAGGTTCCACATACAGACCAATATGATCCACAGTCAAATAATAACAGCAGAAGAACCGACAAAAAAGAATGACTGCAGATTTTCTTCTCGGTTGGGTGTGAAAATAATGTTACATTATGCCTATAAATAATGACAAATATTTTTCTTTGTTTTAGTGCAAAAATTAACATTAAATTATGAAAATATTTACATTTACAAACTACCCTTTAACAAGAAAATGTGAATAATCTGAACAAATATGAACAACGTGAAACGTCTAAAGAAAATTAAGCACAATTTTAACAATTTTCTTCCTGTTCCTCAGTGTTTAGTGTCTTTGTAGATCTGATCCATAATGCACATGGACTAATGATAAGTTGAGGCAGAATATTGTTAAAATTGCACTTATTTTTCTAAAGAAATTTCTGTTTTTTCAGATTATTCACATCTTTTTTGTTTGGATAGTTTATAAAAGTAAGTGTTTCATAATGTAATGGGTTTTTTGCACTAAAACAAAGACAAAAATTTGGAGTTGTCATTATTTATAGGTTATTCTGTTATTATTTTACTGGTCCGTTCCACTGCAGATCAAATCGAGCTGAATGTGGAACCTGAAAGAAAATGAGTTTGAGAGCCCTGGTATAGACAAAACAAACATGGGCTCTGACAAAGTAGTTTTTGCCTGCGAATGGAAAGGATGTTACTTGGACGCTTTGTTGGAAATATGGAAAGTGACAAAGGACAAACTTGCCCGGAGGCTTGTCCTTATACAAAAAACACCTTTGAGTTTACATCACATCCAGTAGTCTGAGTGTTCAGTCTGTTTGTATGTGCGTCAGTCTGGATGTTCATGTTGATAATAATAAACGCAGCAGCACTAGTTTGGTGGCAGATACAGTAAATGTGTGTATCATTAAATTCACTCTGACACAAACACAGCATCAGCTTCATTGACCAGGCCTTTCCTGTTCCTGTATTCTCCCACATGACGTGACACCAGCTCCAGTTTTTTTTATGTTTTTTTCTTGACACGTGGACAGTAAAAGCCAATATTTATTTTTAGCCTTTTCTTTCAGAGATGCCATCCCCAACAGATAATGAGAACCTGCTGCTCATTACCGTTGGCGGAAGATGGTGAACTGTCACTCGTGGGTGAGACAAATGTAGAGCGGACCCCGACTGCCTCCCCAAATGAAAATAATTACACTCCAGAGCCCATCACCCTGTTCTCATTACTCACTGGACGCAAGCATCGTACAAGGCTAAAGCATATAGAAGAGAAATTAGACTGTACCACAGATGCACAGGACAATCTTTGCATCATTACCTCGGCCAGGAGACATTGTGATCACTTTGCTTTGTGTGTTTGTTTGTTCGTTTGTTAGAAACTTTACAGGAAAACTATTCCAACCATCTTTACCAAATCTTCCCCACAGATAGGCCTAGGCCCTGGGACCAACCCATTAGATTTTGGTCCCAGTAGGCCAAAGTTCAAGGTCCCAGCTAGGTCACAACATCTACAATTTTCCTATCTCTCATCATTGAGCAATTTTCGAAAATTCCTAAAAAATTCAAAACGACTCCGATTAGCCTCCAATTTGATCCACCCATAGCTTAGAACAATATCTTGTATCTGGCACAAAATTGTCCACATCCACTGTGGAATGTGGACTCTGTGGACATTTACATTTAACATTGAAAATCTCATTTATGACACATTTTTTCATTATAACTCAACAAATATTGATTGGAATTTAATATAATTTGATATACACATGACTGGTACCAAGCTTCAACTTCTCTTAAAATGTAAATTCTATAAATAAATAAATAAAATAAAATAAAATAAAATACATGAACGAATGAATGAATGAATAAATAAGTAAATAAATAAATAAATAAGTAAGTAAATAAAAACATACTACAGACCCCCTGTACTGAAGACCTATAGTTCAAATCTTTTAATTCAATCAAACTATAACAATAAAAATTAAAAACCTATAAAAATGTATTACCATGTTTGATCACAGTTTTTCTGCTGTATGGAACAGCATTGAAACTGTTTAATTTAAAAAGAAATAGTCGATCCACACATGCACACCGTTCGGGGTGCTTGGCGGAGGTTTGCGTTCACTGAACACTTGTTTGATTAGTGCATTTAGCGAATTTGAGGGTTTGAGAAAAGAAATTTGATGGCTATGAAACATTATGTAACAGGCTTTGATTTATACATGGAAATATGTGTCTGGCCAATGAAATTCTTTGTTCTAACTGAGTAATAAATCATATAAGACATGTTACGCACCAGTCCTTCAGACTAATTCCAATGACTGGGCAGGGTTTTTCACTTGCTTCAACCACAGTAGCCTAGCATCGTCAACCTCTGATTTTCAGTGAAAAAATATAAACATTTTTTTTTAAATAAATATTTTTATTGTTGTTTTACACCAGGGCTCTCAAACTCTTTTTTTTCAGTGGCCACATTCAGCCCAGTTTGATCTCCAGTGGGCCGGACCAGTAAAATAAAAGCATAACAACCTGAAAATGATGACAACTCCAAATTTTTATCTTTGTTTTAGTGCAAAAAACCCATTAAATTATGAAAATACTTACCTTTATAAACTATTCAAACAAAAAAAGATGTGAAAAACCTGAAAAAACTGAAATTTCTCAAGAAAAATAAGTGCCATTTTAACAATATTGTTCCTCAACTTATCATTTTTACATGTGCATTATGGAACCGAACTACGAAGACACTAAACACTGAGGAACAGGCAGAAAATTGTTAAAATTGTGCTTAATTTTCTTTAGACATTTCAGGTTGTTCATATTTGTTCAGGTTATTCACATTTTATTGTTACTGGGTAGTTTGTAAATGGAAATATTTTCATAATTTAATGTTATTTTTTGCACTAAAACGAAGGCAAAAATTTGAAGTTTTCATTATTTATAGACATAATGTAAGATTTTTTCCACATCAAACCGAGAAGAAAATATAAAGTAAAGTAAAGTAAAGTAAATTTTATTTATAGAGCACTTTTCACAGACAGAGTCACAAAGTGCTTTATCAGTTCAAATCAGAATCAAATTAAGTTTACAGACCCAACAGAATCCTTCAGGGGCAAACACTTGTGATTGGTGACAGTGGAAGGAAAAACTTCCCTTCAACGGGCAGAAACCTGGAGCAGACCCAGACTCCTGAAGGATGGACGTCTGCCTGGACCAGGTGGGGTTAAAGAGAGAGAGAGAGAGTAAAGGAGGAGAAAAGAGAGAGCGATAGAGATATAGAGAGACTGGGGGGGGGGGATGACACATGGAGTACGTTATGATGAATACATAGAGTGTAATCAGTCTGTGGTGGTCCTGGGTCAGGTGGGAGACTAAAAAGCCTTTTTGAACAGGAGGGTTTGGAGGTGTTTCTTAAAGCTCTCTACAGAGTCCATGGACCGAAGGTGTAGAGGCAGGTCATTCCATAGACGTGGTCCACAGCTTTAACAGACCTGTCACCGCGTGTGCTAAAACAGGTCCATGGAACCATCAGCAGGTGCTGTCCTGAAGACCTCAAGCTACGAGTCGAGCTGTAGGGCTGGATCAGGGAAGCAATGTATGCAGGGGCCTGGCCATGTAGGGCCCGGAAAGTTAGCACCAGAATTTTGAAATGAAGACGATATAGAACAGGAGCCAGTGGAGAGATTTAAGGATGGGAGTGATGTGGGTTCTCCTGTTTGTGCGGGTCAGGAGCCTGGCAGCAGAGTTCTGGACAAACTGTAGACGGGCCAGCTCCTTCTTGTTTAAGCATGTAAACAGGCTGTTGCAGTAGTCTAAGCGAGAAGATACAAAAGCGTGAACGATCATCTCGAGCTCATTTGTGGACACCATAGATCTGAGTTTGGAGATGTTGCGTAGGTGGAAGAAACAGTTTTTGACTAGGTGTTTGGAGTAGAATTCTAAAGACATGTCCTGGTCAAAGATGACACCCAGATTCCTCAGTTTGGTCTTTACCGAGGAACTCAGGTCTCCAAGGTGATGTTTGATCCCTGGGATTGCACTGTCCGGGGCAATGATGAGGGTCTCAGTTTTGCTGGAGTTCAGCTGGAGGCTGTTCTCATTTAGCCACTGCTTCAGCTCTGACAAGCAGATGATTAAGGAACTCAGTTTGTGGGGCTCAGAGGAGTTAAAGGAGCAGTATATCTGGATGTCATCCGCGAATAGATGATAGGAGACATCACTGTACTGTCGGATAATGTGGCCAAGTGGGAGGACAGAGTAAGAATAGGACTGGTCCCAGGACAGAGCCTTGGGGCACACCACACAGTAGATCCGCTGAGTCAGATTGGAAGTTGTTTATTGACACAGTGAAGCTTCTGCCGGTCAGGTAAGAGGAGAACCAGTCTAGCACAGGACCTGACATCCCTACCAGGTCCCTCAGTCTCTCAATCATTATGGTATGGTCCACTGTGTCAAAGGCCGAGGAGAGATCTAGCAGGACCAAGACCGTGGATTTCCCGGAGTCAGCTGCCATCAGGATGTCACTAGACACTTTTAATAGTGCGGTTTCTGTTGAGTGACGTTGTCTAAACCCAGACTGAAAAGTGTCATAGATCTGGTGTGTCTCCAGAAAAGCTGTAAGTTGTTTAGACACTGCTTTCTCAAGGATTTTGGCCAATAGGGGGAGCTTTGAAATGGGCCTGTAGCTTTTGAAGTCTGTGGGGTCCAGTGTGGTTTTCTTTAGTTTAGGTTCTATGATGGCCTGTTTGAAGGAGCTGGGAAACAAACCAGTTGTGAGCGACAGGTTAAAAAACTTTATGACCCATGGTCCAATAGTGTCAAAGACACCGACAAGGAGCTTATGGGGGAGGAGGTCTGCAGAGTTGGAGGAGGGTTTCGTTTTGGATAAAAGTGCTGAGATGTCCTCCAGTGTCACAGGGTCGAAAGAGGACCAGGTTTGCAGAGGGGGATCAGCTAGGGTCAGACGGCCAGAGGGTGGTGGGATATTGTGTTTAATATCCCTGATCTTGTCTGTGAAGAAGTTTAGGAAGTCATTGCTGTCAGCTTTACAGAGCACAGGGGCAGCAGGGACAGCAGGGGACACAATGGACTGGATTGTGTCACAGATTACTTTGGGGTTTTTCTTGTTTGTGGCTATAAGTTTGTGGAAGTAGCTGGATCTTGCCTCCTTAATCATTTTATTTAATGAGGTTATGAGATCTTTAAGATGTAACCTGTGTACTTCCAACTGGGTTGATTTCCAAAGACGCTCAGTTTTGCGACAAGTTCTCCTTAGGTTTAAGATGTTTTCATTTATCCAGGGACAAGACCACTTACGAGTGACATTAGTTTTCACGGGAGCCACCTGGTCAAGAATAGAGCTGCAGTGTGTGGCAAAGCACTGGATAAACTCATCAACATCGGGACACTCATTAAGAAGACTAGGGTTAAACAGGGCACGGAAATCCTGGGCTGTGGACTCTGTAATGATCCTCCTCTTGGCCCTTCTAGGTGCAGGCTTGGGCTCAAGAGGCACACATAAGTCAAAAAACACACCACAATGATCACTCAAGTGGACATCCTCAACACACACATTTGTGACGTGTAAGCCCAATGAAAAAACCAGGTCCAGGGTATGTCCTTTCTTGTGGGTGGGGCCAGATACATGTTGTTTGAGGTTAAAAGTGTCAGTCATGGCTAAAAGTTCCATTGCTGGGCTGGATGAATTGTTATCAATGTGCAGATTGAAATCCCCAAGAATTAAAACCTTCTCCAGTTTTATTATTGATGTAAGGAAATCACTGAAATCGCTTAAGAAGGCACCAGCAGGGCCAGGGGGACGGTAGATTAAGAAACAGTAAAACACACTGGACGAGCCAATCTTGATCATTTGTGACTCAAATGAGGGAAAGTCATCGGTGCTCATCCCTCTGCATATGTATTTGTCATATGGAGTCATTATTTTTTGCAGGTTCTTCTGCTGTTATTATTTGACTGTAGATCATATTGGTCTGTATGTGGAACCTGAACTAAAATGAGTTCCACAGCCTTGACTTTGAAATTTTTGCACTTTACAAATTCATCCCAGGGGCCGGATTGGAACCTTTGGCGGAACGCATTTGGGCCCCGGGCCGCATGTTTGAGACCCCTGTTTTACACTGTTATGTAAAAACAGGAAACTAATAATTATACATGAAAAACATCCATGTAACCCGCACCCACTCAACAGCACCATACTGTCAGTGTAGCAAAATATATTTGACGGTTACAATTTATTTGTCTATACGGACAAATCTTTTATAAAATGTAAAAACAATGTCAAGATTTTCTAAAAGTCTTCGATCTTTCCTTTCTCCACATACGTCAGCTTTTCCAATGCAAGGTTACAAGACATTCCTTTAATTCATTGATTAGCTGTGGGTAGTGTTGTTTTTGTCAGCCTGTTTTCATTTGAGTTTTAGTCTAATTTTTGTGCCAAACTCTCATTTCAGTCTTTATTAGTTTTAGTCACGTTCATTGTTTTTTCATGTAGTCAAGTGTTAGTCGACTAAAACGCTGAGCATTTTAGTCGTATTTTAGTCAGAATAATACACGACTATTTTCATCTAGTTTTAGTCGATGAAAACTTACGGCATTTTAGTCTTGTTGTAGTCAATGAAAATTATATTTTAGTCTCTTTTTAGTCATACAGTTCTATTTAATCTGGTCAATATAGTCTGGAGAAAACCAACATTTTCTTTTACTTAAACCCATTTTAATTCAAACAAGGTTATCTTATCATTCTTATGGACTCAGAAATATATGATATGCTGTCAGTTACCAAATCCATCCATCCATCCATTCTCTTCTGCTTATCCGGGGCCGGGTCGCGGGGGTAACAGTCTAAGCAGGGATGCCCAGACTTCCCTCTCCCCAGACTCCTCCTCCAGCTCTTCCGGGGGGACCCCGAGGCGTTCCCAGGCCAGCCGAGAGACATAGTCTCTCCAACGTGTCCTGGGTCTTCCCCGAGGTCTCCTCCCGGTGGGACAGGCCTGGAACACCTCCCCAGGGAGGCGTCCAGGAGGCATCCGAAACAGATGCCCGAGCCACCTCAGCTGGCCCCTCAGTTATCAAATCTGTATGAATATTCATGAGGGCCGGTCTAGTGAGTCTTTGGTCGGTCACTGTACTGTGTAAATAGCCTACATCTGGAGAAGCCTTAATGGGGGGTGTATCCATGTGGTACAGCCTGGCTTGGGCCACATATTTCTGTACGGACTCAAACTGTGCCTGACACAGTTGAGTCCAAACCCAGCCCAGACCCATCAGGTCCTGTCAGGCTTGTTCCAGGTTGCAGTACTCTACTGTGCAGACCTGGACTGGGACCAGATCTTTTTGGACCCTGGACATTTGGAGCATGAGATGGAAGGTGAACCACCCAGACTTCAGGTGTGACCCAGGGCTGCGAAACGTCTGGTAACCTGCGGACCTCACAGTTTCACTACAGGCACACCTGCAGTAATGCAACGAAAGATTATAACGTCAATTCGTCCCATTAACGAAAATGAAGAGACATTTTATCACAGTTTTTGTTTTGTAAACTACATTTAAGTCTTGTTTTTATTATGCCGCGTTTCCACTACGTGGTATCAGCTCGACTCGACTTGACTTAGCCTTTTTGTGTTTCCATTACAAAAAAGGGCCTGGAATCTGGTACCTGGTACTCAGTGACGTGTAGTCAGAGGAGGCAGGGGAGGCAGAGCCTCCCTTGTCAATCTTGAAATGAAAAAAAACTTGACTATAAAATATAATAAATGTTGATAGTTGTCAGCTGGTATGTCCTATAAACTCATTTTCCTTTTGAATCCAATATTGTTATTATTATTAAATTATTATTATTATTATTATTTATTTATTTATTTTTGGTCAATTAGAATAGCAGAATTTCTGCATGCTCCATTCAAATACAGGGAGGAGATGCGCTGTGAGGCAGCGCTGTGCTGTGCCTCCTGGAGAACTGTCTCCTCCCCTCATGAACTCTGCTGGTACCCGATGAAAATATTGTGTGGCTGTCCCTCTGTATATCACAGTTAAAATGCTTTCAAACACTCTGATTATATGCTCTGTCCTTCCATAATCTGCATAACGTATGGAATGTATTTCTGTAATGTGTTTAGGCTCGCAGATTAATCATAAAACTGCAGTGAAACAGTCACTAGGGGAGGCAAACAGTACCCCTGCCTCATGATAGATGGCGCCTGTGAGTCCAAAGATTCATGCGCTTATAATCTTCTTCGTTCTTTTTTTATACACTTTAATTCACCAGGATCGGCGCATGGATTTCATGTACAAATAAAGGTAAGACCGTAAACTTTTTTAATTTTTAGTTTGAAATGGCTCTTTTTGAAGGTTTCCTGTTGAGTTCCTGCCAGTCTACCTATGCTGACTTGATGCACAGCCCATATACCCAGGCCGTTCCTTTGGCTCACTCTCTCTATTCCAGTTTCTCAGGCCACCATGTATTTGTAGATCTGGCTCTGAAAGAGTCAGTGCCTCCCCAGCCATGAACCCCACTGCACGTCACTGCCGGTACTAGTTTTTTGGTATCACCTCCGTCAAGGTTCCAGGACTGGGGACCAGATACTAAAACGTGACGTGTAAACACTGCGGACCACTGATTGGTCAGAGTCGTCTCTGTGACCCACTGTTTTACCAAAAACAGATGCAGAAGTTTACAGTAAATATAGCAGTAGGTGAATCCACATGATGACAGTCTGTAAAACTACACCATGGTTTGTCAAGGAGGTTCAGATGTAAAAATTCAGCATGAGTTTGACGAGACAACTTGCAATGGGCAAGTTTATCAGCAACTCTGAGCAGATGACACGGAAGTTATGTGCTGCATTGCTATGACAACCAGGTACTCTAAAGTCGGTAGTTTCCTGTAATGGAAACGGTCTCCAGGAATAGGACCTGGTACCAGAGTCGAGTCGAGTCGAGCCGGTTCCATGAAGTGGAAACGTGGCATAAGTCAACAATATTGCAGTACACATGTAATTATAGTTATCGTCACATGACCCCATTTTGATTGACTGATTGATTTTCGTTATGTCTCGTCTTATTTTCGTCACGTGATAAAGGTTTGTTGACCAAAGCAACACTAGTTGCGGGTCATTGAACATCTATTAGTTTTCACCCTTGTGTGGTGTTCAGATTTTTGTTCTTCAGCCAGTGTTCATGGCTGTGGTGGTCCCGCTGCTTTTGTGGGTTTTAATTCAACATAATCAAACAATTTTATGTTAAAATACTCAATAGATGTTTACTTGATCCCCAATTACAAGCAGCATAAAAAGCATATATGTTTAATATTTACCTTCTGCCTTTGCTAGATCACATTTATTAATTAAAGTGCTACTTGTTTTTAGTTTTTAGTTTTTTTAATACAATGTAAAATATAATCAAGAAGAGGATTAGAGCCACTGGAAAAAAAAAAAAAAAATTAAGGTCCAAAAGTTTTTTTTATTATTATTCTGAAAAAAAAAAAAAATCTGAATTCTGACTTTTTCCCCAAAATTCTGACTTTAGTCTCAGAATAATAATTAAAAAAAAAAAAAAAAAAAAAATGAGACCATAATTAAAAAAAAAAATTTCCCAGTGGACCTAATCTTATTCCGTAAAATATGAGAGGGAGAAAAAAAAAAAAAAAAAAAAAAAAAAAAAATATATATATATATATATATATATATATATATATATATATATATATATATATATATATATATATATATATATATATGTATATATACACACTCAACAAAAATATAAACGCACCACTTTTGTTTTTGCTCCCATTTTTCATGAGCTGAACTCAAAGACCTAAAACTTTTTCTGTGTACACACAAGGTTTATTTCTGTCAAATATTGTTCTGTGTTGATCTGTCTAAATTTGTGTTAGTGAACACTTCGTCTTTGCTGAGATAATCCATCCACCTCACAGGTGTGGCATAACAAGATGCTGATTAGACAGCATGATTTTTGCACAGGTGTGCCTTAGGCTGGCCACAATAAAAGGCCACTCCAAAATGTGCAGTTTTATCACACAGCACAATACCACAGATGTCATAAGTTTTGAGGGAATATGCACTGGTCATGTGACTTCAGGAATCTCCACCAGAGCTTTTGCCTGTGAATTGAATGTTCATTTCTCTACCATAAGCCATCTCCAAAACTGTTTCAGAGAATTCATGAAGAAGACTGTGCGAGGAAAATGGTGGTCACACCAAATACTGACTGGTTTTCTGACCCCCCTGGACCACCCAATACAGTAAAAGTGCACATTTTAGAGTGGCCTTTTATTGTGGCCAGCCTAAGGCACACCTGTGCAATAATCCTGCTGTCTAATCAGCATCTTGATCTGCCACACCTGTGAGGTGGATGGATTATCTCAGCAAAGGACAAAGGAGAAGTGCTCACTAACACAGATTTAGACAAATTTATGAACAATATTTGAGAGAAATAGGCCTTTTGTGTACATAGAAAAAGTTTTAGATCTTTGAGTTCAGCTCATGAAAAATGGGAGCAAAAACAAAGTGGTGCGTTTCATATTTTTGTTCAGTGTATATATATATATATATATATATTATATATATATATATATATATATATATATATATATATATATATATATATTTTTTTTTTTTAATTATCATTTTTCTTTTAATAAAAAATGAAAATGGGTCCCACAGACCCAAACACCATACAAGGGCTAAATGAAATAACTTGTTTGGCTTGCATCAAGAAAAAATTTAAGAGTTTTGTTTTTTGTCAGATTACTTGAAACTGCTCAGGGAAGATGTGCAAAATTCACAATTTTGCAAGTTTTTGCAAAAGTGTCGTGTTGGCATCAGTATCTGCATCCAGCGTCCAGGCCTTTGTCATTTTAGTTTCATGCAAAACTGCAGAAGCAGCTGGAATTCAACCGGTCCATCGTGGATGTTGTTGTTACAGGACGTCCATCCTTTTCACACCAGTGGGAGGTTGACGCCTTCATTTGTGTTGCTAAAGCTCACCCTGCTTTTTCAACTGTTAATATTTGTATTCCATTAAGATGCACTCATGGTATAAACATTTAGAAAAATAGGATGGGTTAATGAACTGCAAATCCCCCGATCTTGCACAGAATGTTGAGGAGGACTTAGCTTCTGTCTTCTAAGTAAATTCAACATGATTAACAATAAATGGAATAAATCATTTCAAAGCTATGACACTCTCATTTCCCACCCAAAGTGAACTGAGGCATAAAATATTCAGCATCTTTCTGAAGATAACTTAGTGGGTATTTTCTGCCACCATTAAAACCACCTAAGGTCAGAAGACATGTGATTCTGTGGCCGCTGTCTTTGGGCTGTTTCTGCAGACTGTCTCTGAACATGTCCTCTGTAGACCCGCATCCGTCCTCGTCCCCTGAATGTAAAAAAAGCCTGACAATCCCCTGGGATCCAGACCTTTGTCTGTCTGTGTGCTCTTCAGCTGTCAGAGGCTGAGGAGATCATTTAATATGAGTGGGAAATTGGCCTTTAACTGAGTGTCGGAGACTCATGTCTTATTTAGCAACGATTCCATTGATTATTGATTGGAAGAGCTTCACACACTCACCACATACGTCTTTAATGTAAGGTTTCTGGGACATTTAAGATCTTTGGAGATTCACACTCTGATATTCAGAACAGGACTGTCTCAGTAGATCAGAACAGGGGACACCCATAAAAGAAATGAAGTCGCATTTGGTTTGATGGAAACGAAAAAAAAACCCAACAAACTGGCCTCTGTCTGGACATGTTTAAGACAGACCAGTGTGAATGCGGACACATGTCTGCTTTTCTCTGGCCTTGTCTGTTTTCAGTTCTGCCCCCCCCCCCCCCCCCATATAACACATGTACTGTAAAAAAAAAAAAAAAAAATCTGTAATTTAACCGGATTTTCACTGTTTATTTTACAGATTTTCCTGTATTTTTAAGATACAGGAAAATGTCGATGAAATGACAAAACTAGACTGTGATTTTACATGTCAAATGTAAAATAACATGAAAAAACTGTAACTCTGAATAACCATAAAAATTCCATTTTTTAAAAGAAATGTTTTCTTTTTTTCACAGAAAAATACAGTTAAAATACATTTGCAAATGTATCATAATTTCACAAATATTTATTTTCTATTTATTGGATTAAACTGTTAATTTAAAGTTTAATACTGTAAAAAAAAAATAATAATAAAATGAGATAAAATTATTGACAATTAACTGTTGAAGAAGTATTTGTTCTGTAAGTTTAACAAGACTTGTTTTTTAATTGACAAATATCTTGTGTAATTACAGGAGGTTTCACAACAAAAATGTTGAATAAATGTATTTTTGTGAATGTATAACATGTATAAGTGCTGATAAACTGTCCAAATACAGTTTTTATAACTGGATTGTACAACTTAGTCCCATTGAAAATTATTTATATATATATTTATAGGTAATTTGATTGTTTTAATACAGGAAAATATTCTTTATTAAACATTAAAAAGTAAAAAAAAAAAAAAAAAAAAAAAAAAAGAAAAATCTCATGTAAAGTTGGGGCAAAAAACTGGTTGGTTGTTATTTGGTTGATGTTTTTTTTTTCTGTTATTTTACAGTATTTTTTTGGCACCCCTGCTGCTGGAATATCAGTTTTGTTTTTTTTTACTGTTTTTTTTTTTTTTTTTTACAGTGTAGGATACAAAACTTCACAAACCCAAAATATCATATTATTAAAAGCATGCTGGTTAATTCCCCTGTCAGTGCTTTCAACCACTCAGCAGTTTTCGGCTACGTTCAGACAGCAGGTCTTGATGCACAATTCAGATTTTTTGGTGAAATCAGATTTTTTGTGTCCTCGTTCATATTACACATTAACTGTGACTTCTATCAGGTTTGAGTCTGAACTGAATGTGACCCTGAAGTGACCCGCACGCACAAAAGAGGCTCGAACGTAATTAGGAATGAGGGCATACGTTATATCATGTGACATAGCTGGAAGGCTGTTCCATGTTAAACTTACAAACTATTGGTTGCTATGGGCAACAGCATAGTACTGACATACAGGAAAGAGCCATGTAAATCAAGATTTAAAGGTGCAGGAGACTTTCGTGACCAATTTTTCATCAAATCTGTCAAACCTCAGTCATACCCTCAGTATCATAAATCTGTAAGTCTGTCTGTGATTACTCACCTGAATCTCTTGCATCACGGTGAACAGATACAGGTCACATGCGGGCAAAAAAATCAGATTTGGGCCACATTTGCCCACAGTCTGAAGATAACCTTAGTGTATGAGGAGTTGTAAAAAAACAGAATAGTTCATTACTCCACCATACGGTAAAAACCAGTTGATAAATGCTAATCACTATGCAGAATTCTATGAATATTCATCAATATATAATGTGCGTTATAGGATATGGAACCCAGCAAAGAGCATAGTTCACCGTCTTTGTGTAGAAGAACAGATGTGAACCTGATTGTTTACTCAGATCTGAATCCAGTATGAGCCAGATGTGGTCCTTTAAATCTCAGATCACACCTTGCATTATGATTTTGTGATCTAGATAGCTTATCTGGATATAGATTGCATTGGAACTGTAATGACGGCTCACCGTTACCTACGTGACTGATGTATAATGGAGTGGATGGATAAAGGTAAGGAAAGCTGATATAGTTTTTGGTTTATTAAGCAAAATAAGAAAACACACAGGTGGTGTTTTTTAAACATCTATTGATAAATTGTAAATTGTCCATTGATTGATTGTCTGACTCATTTGATTGTCTTACTACACAATTTTTAAAAAAATAATTAAAACAGGTTTTAATAATTTGTCAACTACACATGCGTCACATCCATGTCTATAGCCCTCGCTTTTACCTGCAGCATCTTGAGTGTCTGACCTCCACCGCCGGTAGGATGACCATGAATAAATCCAGAAAAACAAAAGTCTCAGAAGAAAATAGAGTTTAATTCTGCATGGATGGATTCATTTGCCTTCACTGTCAGTGATGCTGGCTTCCCTTTGTGCTTGATATATGGTGAGAAATTAGAAAACAACAAAAAATCTAACATTTACAGACATTTTCAGAACCCTGGAGAGCACCACCCCAAACCCAACAAACTCATTTTTTTAACGTGGAATGCCATTATTGACACGTACTGTATATCAACATGAAAAAGTATGCATTTGGAGTCCTGTCCATGTTTGGCTCCACATACGTATCCACTCAGGTTTTCTTGAACATGAACTCATTTAAAACTCTTCTTAAAACTCACCCTTTTTTTTTCTCTTTTGGCTCTTTCACACTGCATAGGATGTTGATTGTATGTGCATGGATATTTTATCTGGGGCGGACAGTGTATTTCTTTATTTAATTATTATGTTTCATTGTGTTTTTATCTTAGTATTTTATCTTTTTTATTATGTTTTATTGCATTTATTTTACTGTACAGCACTTTGGAAACCTTTGTGTTTGTTTAAGTTTGTGCTTTATAAACAAAAATGGATTGGATTTGGATGAACTTCATAAAGTCCAAATATCGCTCCAGCCTTCAGTCCTGGTGAAGATCTGAGTCGCATCTTCAGAAACAGAAGTCACATTTAACAGGTGAGAACGCTAACATTTAACAGACTAGTTTTTATTTTATGAATTTTACACAAATAATAATGGATGTCTGTCAGTCTGTTCCAGAGCAGCTGTGGCTACAAATATAGTTTACCACCACCAGAGTGTGAATTGTGAGAGCGTATGAATAACGGGTCAATAATGTAAAGCGCTTTGGGTGGCTAGAAAGGTGCTATATAAATCCAATCCATTATTATTATTATTAAAAATGGGAAGGAAGCCAAATATGCTTGTGCAGTTCATTGTTGTGTCAGACGCTGGTCTCGCTCTAAGGTGTCACATGACCATCTGATCAATATAAAAACAAAAGAGAAAATGTATGAACCAAAAAGGAAAAGAAGAAATGAAATATTATAAGTTGTTTTGGTTGATGAGTGTTTTACTTTGCAAATTTAAGTTGTTATATTCTGATTTATATTTTGTATCTATATTTTGTAATTTTATTTTATTTGTACTGAACAGTCGGTGAAAGGTCAGGTTTGTGTGTTGTGTGTGGTTAAGTTGAAACTCACACCTGTGTGTGATGAAGTTGGAGAAAAGGTCGGCTTCTACGAAAAAGATCTTATTTCGCAAAATGGAAACTTTTTGTGGAAAAGTGAGCCGAGCACAAAAATTAGATTATGAACTTAGGGACTTTCTGTGGTCAAGAAATGCTAGCCTCCTCGTGTAAGCGTTAGACCGAGGCATACCTGATGAAGCTCTTTGTTAAGCTATGCTATCTAAGCTGAACTAAGTATGCAGATGTCAAACCAGGGCGGACTTGTTAAACTTAAGTGAAATTTCAAATGTGTGTTTTCTTAGAATCACCTCACGTGCAGTGATTGACGTATGTCTAACGTGTTTCACCCGGCAACAACTGTCAACCAATCATATGTGTGTGTTGAACTTATGTACCAAATATGGAAGTCTTCCAAGTGACTAAAGACTATAAAATGTAATGAAGGAGACTTTAATAATATAATACGAGGAAGTAGATTTAGGGAGTTCATCCTAAGAGATACTAGTTGATAACTGACTTCTCTTTTTTTTGTAATTTTTTCTATTTTTGCCTGAAGAAATAAATCAAGCTTTGTTTTAACTTTTTAAACCTCAGCCCTTCTTTTTGGTGAAGTTCTTCATTTCTCCTGTGTTGGTTCTTCCATCTGAAACATAAGTGGTAAGTCTCTGTTTATATGGAGTAATGGAGTAGTTTGGAGAAACACCAGCGCTCATGCATTTCGCAAGCACACAGTTTAACTCAGAGTGAAGTGAAAATAGTTACTCAGTGTATAAATTATAAAGATGTCTGAGGCAGTAATCCATTAACCAAAATTAATTGTGATTTTTGTGATTTACTGTTGCTGCCTGCTAACAGTTGAAATAATTTTAAAGTATGCTTACACATGCACACTACACCTCTGTTCGGGGTTTTTAGCTTACCGGCCGACAGGTCGTAAGCTACTGTCGTCATGCAGCGTCTGTCGTCTGTTATAAAAATTTCAATTGTCTTTTTCTCCGAAACTACAATTCCGATTGACTTCAAACTTGGTATACAGCTTCTTTATGATGATGTCAACAAAAGTTAGTGAAATTATTTGGATCTGGATCTGATTCTGGATTTGGTGCGACTTTGAAAAATTTCCTCATTACAAGAGATAGGAAGTGGATGGATGCAATAACTCAGTAAATATAAATGATATCCAGTGTAAATGTCTCCAGTCCAGCCCTGATGGGGAGATGACCAAAACATAATGTCCACATGCTGATCAGGATCTTCTTCTGGATCCGGGAACTGACGGAAAATTTAACATGGGCTCTTAGGAGGAAAACATTTCAATCGTCTTCTTCTCCCAAACTCCAGTTCTGATTGACTCCAAACTTGGTATACAGCTTCTGTATGATGATGTCAACACAAGGGATTGAAATTATTTCGATCCGGATCTGATTCTGGATTTGGTGCAACTTTGAAAAATGTTACCATCATAATAGATAGGAAGTGGATTGATCCAATAAATCAGTATCAATGATATCAAGTTGGAATTTGAATTTTTTATAGATCTGATTGGAATATGAGCAAAACATGGGCTATTTCTGTAATAGAATAAATACACAGAACTGGGTGATGATAAATGGTATCTGGATACATTTCCCAAAGCTTTTAATTTGGCCGGTAAGCTACAGGGCCATTGGTCCGATTTTTCTTTGTTACAACAGGTAAAAATAGGAAAAGAACAAATCTTATAAAACTCTATAAGTTGTGGTATGTTTTCTGGCTCCAGGTGGTTTTGACTGTAAAAGTTCCAGACCCCTGGCGTGGTGTCTCTTCCATGGGAGGAAATGGATAAATGGGCACATGAGGTTTGTAGGAGCAAAAATTGAAAATCACCAAAGTTACCTAAAAATAACTTTTCCTTCTGCTAAATGAATATTTAAAATCAGAGTTACTGGGAATAATACTGATAAGTCCATGGCATGAATAATACAATATTTGATTTCTGCAGCTTTCTGTGTAGCACATGATATTAGTTTTGCAGGCATCCGTCTGAAAAATAGGATTTTTTTTTTTCTCTCCTGTTTGCCGTACTGATAAAAAGGACGGAGTGTTGTGTCTAAAATGACAAAGCAGAGAGAGAGAGGATACTGTTCACACTCAACTGAAGTAAAAATAGAAGGCACTGATGTGAGCTCTGACACTTTTACCTCAGGTTCAATAACTGAAAATCATCCATTTACACAACAGGGACAGGATAATAAAGGGTGTCAAAGCCCGGATAAGTACATTTAATGTCCACTACTAGGTAGAAACCAGTCTCCATTTAGAGTGACACATTTATTATTTAATGTACTACAACAGCGCGTGGAAATAAAGGATGAATATCAGCGCCGCAAACATCAGAAGATAGAGAAGAACTGTCACTACATGACAAGGTTTGGATTAGCCACAGAAGGCTTATTTTTGACAGCTAGTGCCCTTTTTGTGGCACTCTGTCAGGTTAGTGTGAAATCAAAATAAACTCAAGGAAAAAGTTCAGAAGGAACTATCTCGGGATGTCCCAGATGGAATAAATGTGTCATCAAATGGCAGTGCAGTCAGAGCTTTACCGAAAAAGACAAGCAGATACTGTACGTATTCTGGATGTTTGGTTTTAGAAAATGACTCTCTGTCGTTAATTTCATAACAATAAAGAATCTAAAATAAAAACTTACTGAGCATGTGTAGTTATATGGTGTTCCCTTGTGTGGGTTACAGGATTTTACATGTGTTAGACTTAGACACAGTTCAGCGGTGCTTCTGAAAGAAAATATCTCAATAAAAAAAATATATGTGCAGTGTGGCCTGCATGGTGGCGCAGTGGTTTTCAGCTCACATTGTACTGTCTGATGGGCTCTGTGCACAGCTCCACTACTTCCTGAACTTCAGGTGGCTCCTTTATTTCCTGTCTTTCATTATTGGACACACTGATTAATCCAGGTGTGTCTGCTACTTCTTGTTGTGACTACTGTGGTCAGACACACCTTCAAATTCAACTTTCAACTTTATTTATCCTTAGAAAAGGAAATTCGGTGTGCAGCAGGGGTCATAAACGCATAAGCACATACGCAGAAACACATACACAGAAACAGCACCCCCAGATGCCACCCCAATAAAATTACACAATACAGGACAACACACAATGGAGCCACTCCCCTTCCCAACACAAGTAAAAAAAGGTCCAATAAGGCAGTACATAAGTTAATTGCCATATGGCCATGGGCCTAAAAAATAAACAATCACATAAAAAGATTTTAAAAATTGACATATGAAGAAAAAGAAAAAGAAAAAAAAACAAAAAAAACTAGATATCAGCTCTGTGAATTCAGATTCCTAATAGCCGCAGGATACACGTGGATTAATCAGTGTGTCCACTAATGAAAGACAGGAAATAAAGGAGCCACCTGAAGTTCAGGATAGTGATGTGACATTCACAAATGAATGGAATCTTTTGAACGGCTCTTTGAAATGATCGATGGGAAACAAGTCTTTGTAAAGAGCTGTTCTTTTTTTTTTTTTTTTGAAGGAGGGAGTGTCCGATTGCCTGTCAATTTAGCATCACTGGGGAGGCATTGGGCAGGAGGAGAATGTTCGAGCAGAAAATAAAGAGTGCTTGTGCACTGAGCATATCTCATGGCAAGAATTTAGAAAAAAAAAAAACTGTTTGAAGCGTGAGGTGAGCATACTGGAGGAGGCGGAGCTGGAAGACTGGTCGAAACCGGAGAAAAGTTTGAGAGTGAGTGAGTGACCACCTGTGAGTAATGAGCCAAAGAAAAAGGAGGAGTATTTGGATGCACTTTTCAGAAAGAAAAGATGGGCATGCAACTTGGAATATTTGCAAAAAATATATGTCTTTCAAGTCTGGGTCAACGAATAATTTGCTCAGCCATTTGAAAACTCAGCACCGACTGTACTGGTGGAACAGCTCAGGCCAAATGTCACAGTCACAGATGATACGAATTCTACAACTGAAAGTGCAATTTTTTCCGTATGTTTACACACATTTATTGTTCTTGTTTTGAGGAGACTAAAATGTTATTTCATAAGAAAATGTTTTATTTTCTTCTTTATTTCTAGGCTACAGACTAGTCCACATAATGTTTTTGGTCAAATTCCAGCATTTGCCTAATGTCACCTCTAATGTCATGGATTTAACCCACACATTTGAACTAACTGTTCTTTTTTACGGTAAGATAATACTTACTGCCGCGCCAGTTAAACACCTTTAAAATGTAACGTCAATCATCACATGTAGCCTATTTAGTCATTAAACATTGGTGTTTCAAAAGAATGCAAAAACATAAAAGAGCCAGTCTTTTGAACGGCTCTTTTCAGTGAACGACTCCTGATTGAACGACTCCCTCCAAAGAGCCAAATGTCCCATCACTAGTTCAGGAAGTAGTGGGGCTGTGCATACAGCCCATCGCTGTCCTGGGTAGGGGTTAGGGATGGGAATCGATAAGAATTTAATGACACACGGTAAACACGGAGCTGCTGGAAGGGCTGTCACTTGCGACGGCGCCGGAGGAAAAAAAAAAAGAGAGAGTACAAATGGGTGTGTTTGCATTAACTGTCTTTTATATTTCCGTCTCTGCACAGAACACATAACATATACAGTATGTACAAATAATAAGAACAGATAACACCAGGCCCGGTTCGGGGGGGCAGGGTGGGGCGCAGCGGCATGCAGTGAAAGTGAAACTAATGTCTCTTTACTAACTCCTCTATTGATGCATTTCCACTACGTGGAACTGGTTCGACTCGACTCGGTTCATCTCCTGTTGTTGTGCACCTCATTTCCTTTCCCCTACCTTCGGAAACTTGGATTTGAGGGGGTGTGATGTTTGTTGCCCGCACCGGAACCGGAACTGGGTCATGCACACCTAATTTTGTCCCACTGTAGCCTAATGTCAGTGTTGTTGTGGAAATGTTCAACTGACCACTCACTCAAAGAAGAGGAGAGAAAGTTAGAGTTAAAATAAATGATCATTTATTTGAGAAGTCATTCACAGAGAAGCTCTGTAAGTGAAGTCTGATTAAACAGGAGAAAAACTAAAGATTATATAGAACCAAAATCCCTCAAACTATGATGTCATTCCTTACGTACATCCTACCACTCCATACTACTCCTTCTCTGCTCCATGAAGAGGTCATGATGACCTCTTCACCCTAACCTTGCTTGGATCCTATCTGGAGTGCAGGCGCCATCCTCTAGCTACACATTCAGACATTTAGGTGTTTGGGTTTCCAATCAAGGCAAGGACTCCCTTCTTGGGTCAGGATGTTACACAGTTGTAAATATCACACATAGAGACATATGACATGAATAATGACTCAGCACTAAAGAAGATGTACCAACAGTATAGAAGTAAATTTTCCACCACAAGTGTGTATTTTTAATCACAATCACGAGGAGTGGAAAAGAAAAGTGTGTGTGTGTGTGTGTGTGTGTGTGTGGATGTCTCAATTATATTTTCTTCCATCATTCCAAAAAAGTTCACACGAGGGTGGAAAATGCGTTCTCTGCATCTCGTTTCATCATTTCTTTGTCTCCTAACCACTTCCATGTGTGCACAATTACACATCCAAACCGTGTGCTCCTCCTTTACAGACGTGTTAAATACAGACACAGTTTCTTTCAGTAAAATTACTTTCTGGTTTGATAAATCACTTTGCGTGTGCTAAATTAATATATTTACATTTCCTCCTCCCAGCACACGCACAACTGTGTGTAAACACCTCATATTACATATTCATTGTGTCAAATGCACTAACTGGATGCAGACGAACTATTTTGCACCTTTGAAAGACACAACCCTTAGTGTCACTGTTAGTAAATCAGTTTGTACATTTTTTTGCCTGTGCAGTGAGTTTGAACACATTTTAATACCTGCAAACCTTTAGTAGATCCGGCCCATTGTGTTTTGTTTTGCCAAAGGTAAAGCCGAAGGTTAGTGCACTTTACAACATCACCTGGTTCTGATGGCGGCATTAAAGAACAAGAATAAAAGAAGATAACATGGTTTGGTTTAATTAAAAAAAATAAAATAAAAGTGAGAAAAAAAACTCACTACATTTTTATGGTCATTGTAACCACACTGCAACCGTTTCCTAATTAAACCAAAATGCTGCCATTGTCTAAACCTAAACTTGTTCAGTTGTCAGGATTAGGGATGTAAAGATTACTGGTATGATGATAAACCGCAGTAAAATTGCAGACAGTATTACTGTTAAAATTCTAATTATCATGATAACCGCACTTTTACAGAGAGAACGCCTATGTAAAGATCTATGTCAAATATTTGAGTATAGTTTTAACTAATTACAATTTTAATTGTATGTTCCTAATATTTTGAACCAATATTCACTTTTAAAGTCTTTGAAAAAGTTTGTTAAGTGTCTTTGGTATCTTTTTTTAAGCACAACTTCATTTATATCATCTGCCAATTATTTTTTTTACTTTAACCTACTATAAAAGCATAAAAGGACAAAAAACACACAAAAAAAAAATAAAATCCAATTTGAAAAATGTATATACTCTATTGCATAAATAACACAAACATGGGTATAGTAAACATTTGTTTATATAGTATATAAAGGCAAAATCAAAAGTACTGAAAAACGGACAAAATAGGCTCAGACCACTAAGGGTTAATATTTGAATGTTTCTGCAACAGAAGGTACATTGTGTCTATTATTATTATTTATCTATTTTTTTTTCCAAAATACAACTTAGTTAAATTATTTCAGTGTGTGTATTAGTACTTTTTGAACATTTTGAGCACAATTTCAACAATACCGCAATAATAATGATAACCGTGATAATTTTGGTCACAGTAACCGTGATATGAAATTTTCATATGGTTACATCCCTATTAGGGATGTGGACTCAACTTCTAAGTAGATAGAGCCATTAAAATATGTACATTTTAAAGGAAAACTAATGCAAGTAGGGTTGTAGTGTAACTTTTATGTCATTATTATATCCTATAATAATTAAAGTGTAAGATGTAGAACATCTGAAAAGAGCCAAATGGAAGCATCCATTAAATTTACACCATATACTTTATTCCCTTTGGAAATCCACAGGAGATAAGGTTTTACGTCTCCATCATACACAACAGAATTCTAACATTTACAAACATGAACAGCCGTAGCAATTACCAGTCAGTAGAAATGCCATCTGTTAGTAGATTTCTGTATTCTAATTATACTAAAACACACACACACACAGACACACCTACACACACACACACACACACACACACACACACACACACACACACACTGGCAGTGGGGTGGATAAAAGGATCAGAGCGTTCTTACACACTTTTCCTCCATACATTGTCACATAAATCCTGTGCTGAAAATGTAAAGAATGTGTTTAAACAGGTATCAGCAGCAAATGTGGATGGTAAGTTTTAAATGATAGCAGTGCAAATCCATGTATACATGTATGTACGACTGATAGTATAATGTGTAACAGTTTCAAGAAGTCAGCTTTTGTTCGTCATTGCGCTCTGAACAATAATGAAAAACATGAACACATAAAATGAGCTATCGGATCTTTTTCCTCAGCACCGGCATACGTTCATATTCAGTCTGATATTATGTGAGAAAACCGCAATAGTGGATGATTTTTGAAGGGGATTACAACAACTAGTGATAAATAAGATTTTCTTGGCTGCGAATATCATGTATATTTTTTGGTCTTCTGGGAATGTCTGATAATCGACCTGTTCTCTTTCGGTGCAGTGCGATCCTGCATTGGTTTTGTTTGATGTTCTAAAAGTAAGAAAGGAATTTTAGTATGCTATTGTAACAGAAATTCTTAATACTAGGTTTTATTTCAACAAAGTACAACAGCATTTCAGGATCACTGAAGGTCACTGTTGGTTAAATAAAAACAGAGTTGGGGAGGATTTCATGAAAAGAACCTCTGAGGAACAAAAACAGATAAAGGCAGAGACCAGGGACTGTGTCCCCAAGTTCTAACTGTCACTATGATAGATAAACGCTGAGTCCACTGAAGTGGTAATAATGTCGATGATGTGGTTCCAAAGACACCTGTCAGTGGGTGGGTTGTATCAGTGTGTTGGATTCAGTGAAGTGGATCTGAGTGACTGATGACTGGATCAGACCATCTCCAAAACTGCAGGTCCTCGGTCCTGTGGCTAAGGGTGTATTCACACCAGGAAAGTCTGATAGTCCACTTGCTTTGGGCCGGACCAAATGTGTTTTTTCTTTTTTTTTTGGCGTGGTTCGCTTTCACATTGTACATTTTTGTAAGTGGACCAAAATCTGTAAACAAAACCACATGTGCTGAGGTCGTTCAGCCACTGGACAGAACTGAGCAGTGTCGATTAAAGCACTAAGTCCAAAGTGAAAACAGAGAATCATGGAAAGTTTGTGTGCTGTTTTTGTTATCGTCATGGTGATATGGTTTTTACAGATGCAGATGTTTGCACAAATGTTTGAGCAGCAAGAGCATTTAATGCAACGTCAGGTTTACAATATTGTAGAATTCATTTCTCAACAACGAAGACACAGACAGACGTCTACCAGAGGTGATTTCTCTCAGACTGCAGTGGAAGCTCAGCTTCCCCTAAAATTATGAAAATTAAATGGTTAAATCTGTTCGGTTGTGTTGACATTTCATTGACTCCAAATGTGTTAGAACACGTTCATCTCACAGACGAGTTCGTTCAGAATCAGCTTTATCACAAATCAGACTGGATGTTGTTCACTTCTCCTCCATTCCCGTGTCTGTGTTTTCTCATTCCATCTCTGCTCAGTGCATTTGTCCGTAGACGCTCAGCGTCCATGCACTTCAATGGGACTGAGTGGAACTGGTTTTTTCATTGCCTCAAAACTGGACGGTAATTGGATAAATGACATGATGTTGTCCCGCCCCCGGACGCACAGCGTCTCTGGAGGTGAATGGAGCTGTGGGCGGAGGTTGGCCAGGCAGGACACCGGGCTTCCACGTGCTGATTGGAGGATCGGTCGAAAGGCTGAATCCTGTTTGATTGACAGCTGTTTTGAGATCTACTCTTGACACAGTTCAGTTTAATACCGTCGCACATTCTGCTGCGAAATCGAGAGAGAAACCACTACGAAATGACTTGTTCATTTCTTGCACTGTAAATAAAACACACTCATTGTACTTCCTTGTTTCAATTTAACATAATTTCAGTGTTTTCTTTTTTACTTGGTACGATAAGGTCACTGACCATTTTCTTAAAAAGGAACGGAGGGACGAATTTATGTTTAAATAACTAGACCATTTTATAATGTAAGCTGACAATGAGCTTCCCCTGTCTGAAAGACGAGCAGCTGCCACTGACGTCTATGGAGGACAGCGCTCATGTGTGCACATCATGTTGTGACTGTTGCTCTTCTTTATGCAGATGTAACATGTATGCAGTGTGAATTCTGCTAGTATATCACAGACTGTTCTCCAAAAGCATTAGCGCTCCGTACTGCTGACCTGTGTGTAGCTATCCTGTATTACTGTTCAGTTCAGCCAGGGACAGAATTCCTTAACGCAGGTAAAGTTTGCTGGGGGTGATGAAGTCATTTATTATTTTTCTTTTCAAGCACAACAGACACATCTAACAGGAGTTCTGAAAATGAAATGTCTGCATGTTACTGTTTTGCATAAGCACTGAATCCAACCCATACCCACACTGAAGCTCAATTACCGGGAACAGAAACAAAAATGATACTGGCTTTGACTTCTGCCTTCGTACAGTGTGAATATGAACCAATAATGCAAAAAACCAACTGTGTCGGATCAGGTCCGGTCTGCTTTCACACCTCAAACGAACTGCACCAGGGTTTGTATGGTACTGCGCCCAGACCACCCTAACCCTAACCCTAACCCTATCCTTTGGTAGCTCGTACAGATCCATGTCCAATCCAATTGTCCTTCATTTAATTTCATATTTCACATTTTCCTGGTCTGGCTGTGTTTACTGCTTTACTCCATCATGTTCAGCAGGTTGGTTTAAGACACTCAGTCTGACTTAGAGGGGCGTGACATATGTGCATACCCTCTACAGACAAATGAGAAAGTTGGTCCCACAGGACTGTGGACAGAGACACTTGATCATAAATATTGTGCGTTCTGCTAATGTTATTTCACTGTTAAGTTCTACTGCACAGTCCCTGTAGTTTTCTATAGAACTCACAGCAGAAGAAGAAGGAGATATGATGGGAGGATGTCATTAAAAACCCAGCAGTTCTTTTGAATGTTATTTCATAAAAGTGGAGAGTGGAGATTTATGCAAAAAAAAAAAAAAAAAAAAAAAAAAAAAAAATCCCATTTACCTCAAACAAATTCAATTACAATCATTAAATACATTTATGTAATAATTGTGTCAGGATTAGAAGTGCCAATGATTTTGTTATTGCATGGTAGGTTAATTGCCAAATTGGAATACAGTCTTCATAATCATGTCTTTAACGAGTGTGTAATCGCCTGAAAATATGATAAGAATTGTTCTGTTTTATTTCCTGTAGAATAAGTGGTTTCTATCCACAGATGGAGCTGCGTGTCTCCAGAGTTCAGCATGTTTGTACTGTAGAACAGAACCCACTCCCACTGCTTTGTCTGTTTTAAAACCAACTGGTATCCAGTCTGAAGGTGCTGTACTGTTTCCTACTGCTGTGTGTATGAGTGTACCACAGTTCAAATCGCTTTAATTAAAATTCCAGAGCAGACAAAAAACAAACAATGGATCTAATGAGGGACTTGGACGTTTATTCACCATAGAGGAGGTTGAGGTGAATTACACACCGTTAAATATTGACAACTTCAGCACTCAACACTTAAACTGATGGTATTTCAGGCAGGCATAGATGGATTTTTATGCTGCCGTGTCTAAGACTATAGGCTGTTGATTTTGTTGATACTGTGTTGTCTTTTCCTCGTTGTATTATGTGAGATGACTAAATGAAATGGAAAGCAATTCAAATTCTGTTCAATTAATGTTTCACTGAGGGGAATTTAATCCAAAGCCAAAAAATAATTACCGTATTTTCTGGACTATAGAGCGCACCTGAATATAAGCCGCACCTACCAAATTTTACAAGAAAAAAATATTTGTACATATATAGGATGCACATATAAGCCGCAGGTGTCCACGTTGTAACATGAGATATTTACACAGAAAGATGGTAAACATAAAGATTATTTAAATATTTATTTCCATCCCTTAACTGCTTTTTTCCAGTGTCTGTAATACGGCAGTAAAACGGCAGGAACACGGCCGGTCAAAGGAGTAGGTTTGATTCTGACTTTGGGGTGGACACTAAAGTGCTCCAAGGCAGAACTCCTGAAAGTTCTTTTTTTTTTTGCATTTACAATCATAATTTCACATCATGTCGAGCTGATCAAACGAGCAAACAATCATAGTCAGAAAAAAAATTCAGTGATTGACATGTTTATAATGTATATCTGAATATCTAAAGACAATACAAGAATTTAATGCATTCTGCAAAGTTATTCTCATGACTAACGTGCATTATTATTGAACCTCACCTGGGAATTTCCAGCCTCTCCTCCTCCCTCCTCTCTACTCTCTGTCACCTGACATAAATATGTTGATTCATGACATATGAACAGATTCTGGATACACTGATCATACAGTTTGATGGTACAGTTACTGCCTGAGCAAAAAAGGCTTTTACTTTTAATTATTACATGTAATTTATTCCCAAAAATATGGATAAAATCACATCTAGAATCACATTTACAATCTGAGGTTTTATTGTATTTTCCCCACAAATTTTCTGTACGTGTGTTTTTTAAATAGTTGCTCTCTTCCGTAGAAATCCATTAAAATAATAAGTAAAGTAACTTTTAAAAGTGTATCTGTTTGGCATTAAATAATGTCTTTTATTCAGTATCTGTGTTGAGCCTCTACAGTTCTAGACCCTTGAACTAACTTACACTTTGACTCCTAAAGAATTGTCTTTTCTTTCCTTTGACATCCTTTACATCCTAATTACCGAGCACACATGCACAAGTGCACACGCGCACACAAACACACACATGTCCAAATGTACATGTAAATGACTCCACTGATATTCAAATCTGTCTAGCTGACGTGACTCAGGCAGAACAAATACAAACATATTGAAAACTTACGTTAGCGGTCCAACTAGCAGGTTCCTTTTACAAGTAGATGGAGTGACAGCGGGGACGGCCAATCACATGTATGTTAGCAAAACCAAAGAGCCAATCAGAGAGTGATATTTATGTTAGAGGCGGGACTTCTAGCAGAGACCGACTGTTAACCCTTTGTGTGCCAGAATCATTGACTAAACACTACGGACAGCGGTTGGATTGATAGTGAAGTACACAGTAGTGGATGGATACTGGTAGGGACGTGTCCCTAGTGTCCCTACGCAGTTCTACGCCCCTGCGGCTGGTTCAAAAACCCAGAAAAGTCCTTGATCTGTATCTTCATCTTCCTTCTGCTCATTAAACCACTGCAGTCGTCTTCTTCAGTGTTGGAGTTGAACAGCCTCAGAAAGGCTCCATCACACTCCTTCTACGTCTCTCTTCCGTTGTCTTTCATTGTCTCTTCCGTGCTGCAGCTCTGTTTCCTTCTTCACAGAAACATTGATTAGTTTGAACTTAAAAGCTGCATCATATGCATTTCTTTGTGTCTTTTCCATGATGAGGGTTTGTGCAAAATGACTATTAAAAGCCAAGCTTAAAACTTCTCCTCTTCATCACCTCTTCCACCTGTCTTGGACCTGGCTTTTGTGCTTCCTGCTAGAGCGCCCCCTGGAGGCCGTTAGCCTGTAGAAATCTATACTCGAGCCGCATTGTTGTATAAGCCGCAGGGTTCAAAGCGTGAGAAAAAAGTAGCGGCTTATAGTCTGGGAAAGTACAGTATATCCTCCTGCAGTTGTACAAGTAAATGACGCCCCCTTCACAAAAAAAGATGGATGCTGTGGAAAATATTAATAAAAACAGAATGCAGTGATTTGCAAACCACATAAACCCATATTTTATTCACGACAGACCATACAAACATATCAGATGTTTACATATGTTGCTAAAAGACTGGAAACGGACTGAACTGATCTCCTTGAATGCTTTTAAATCCAAACTCAAAGTGCTACAGACTAACTCAGTGACTTGCACTTGTTTTTCATAGTTTGACTTGTTCTGTAAATTATTCTATGTTGTAACTGTATGTTTTATTTCATGCTGCCTCTTGGCCAGGACTCCTTTGGAAAAGAGGTTCTTAATCTCAATGGGATCTTTTTTCCTGGTTAAATAAAGGTTAAAAAAATAATAATAATAATCCGTGCAGACCCAAACATCCACCACGACCAACAGCATCTAAATGTAAAATGATTATCAATACATGTAAATGACTGTTTTTGGTGGCCGTTAGCCTGTAAAAATCTACACATGAGCCACATCGTTGTATAAGCCACAGGGTTCAAAGTGTGAGAAAAAAGTAGCGGCTTATAGTCCAGAAAATATGGTAGATAGAATTCATATATGCAGAATTGTGATGTAGTTTGTGGCATCACAAATAAATTGCATTAAATTCAGACTGAAGAGGCATATTAGGAACAGGCATATGATTCAGTGATTTATAAAATGTACCAAACATATATGTTGAAAAAAAAAAAAGGTTCCTTACAAGGTCCAGTCTAATATTCAGGCCTTACTGTGTACTGTCAGTAAGGTCAGATACGTAATGTTCCAAGCTTAGAATAGTTTTGGATTTTTCATTATAGTTTAGTTTTATTTAGTTTAGACTTTTTTTTCTCTAATTCAGTTAGTTTTAATTTTTTTTTAGAGCAGGTTTGCTTGTTTTTATTAGTTTTTGTTATTTCTAAATGCTTCATTTTAGTTTTTTCATGTTTTTTCTCTTCTTCACCGTCGTATTCACATAAATCCCAGGACTTTGCTGCTTTAGTCTCCATGTTTCCAGAGTGGGGACCAGAAGACGACTCTAAACCAAGTGACGGACCGTGAAGTGTCGTATGGTGCCAACAGCTAAAATTGCTGGAGTGAAATAAATCAATTTCATATTAATCCGACATTGACGAAAACGAAGGGAATTTTATCCATAAGTTTTATACGTTTTAGTTAGTTTTGTAAGCACACAATACAGTTTCAGTTAGTTATCTTTTTTTTTCTTTTAATTATAGTTTTTATTTATTTCAGCTAACAAAAATGTTTTTACAATTCTAGTTTTCGTCATTTCGTTAGTTTTCGTTAACGATAATAACCTTGTAATGTTCTCAGGCACTTGTTCCATTATTGCAGCTAAATTTAGACATGTGTGAGCTTTTTCTGCTCTTCAGTGTTCACAAAAACTCCTCATGTAGATGTCCACCTACTGTTTATTGGAAAGAACATAAGAACCTTGGTTCTATAAAAGACGCATTATTCATTCAAAGCATCAGTTGAGAGATGCTGACTATGACGTTTGAAAGGAAGGATTCTCCAGCTGTCCATGGAGCTGCATTATATTTAAAGGTAACAAGGACAACACTTGAACAGGCTTGTATTTACCTGCGTCCAAAGTGCTCTGTATTGAGGGAGCGCTTTATTGCTGTGTTTCACAGTTGTTCACAGAATGTCCACTCAAGTGTAACTCATGAGAGGATTCCACTTTCATCTAGAGCATAAGGGGCGTCACATGTACTGTACGACACACTAACAAAGACATAACAGGGAACAGACGATTACTAACCCCCACCACCACCACCACCCACCCCCGCCCCCGATGCCCTGAGTGAAAAATCCTAGTCAATGCACAACGGTTGTTTGCGTGGCCCAGGTACTCGTATTGTGATGCATGACAAAACATTAGCGATCATGCTAAGTGGTATTGCATAAGTGGTTTTGGACTCGTTCTGTTCACCCAGGGCTTATGGCAGTGGTTCTCAACCTTTTTTCGGTGATGTACCCCCTGTGAGATATTTTTTCAGCCAAGTGCCCCCTAACCAGCACAAAACATTTTTGGTTGAAAAAAATGACTTAAAACAGAGTGCTGTGCCATCAGTGTCTGATTTATTAACCCTTTCATGCATGAATTATGAGAACCTTAGCCAATAATTTTTTCTTAAGTGATTTTATTCCTCTTTAAGCATGTGAAAAAAAATGCAATTCAGATTCTTTTTTTTAAATGAACCTAATATATTTTTCATGGAGTTACAAAAATGTCCACTCAGATTGACACCATACGTTTAATTTTTGAAGCAAAGAAACATGTGTTTAAACCCATCATCAGAAAGTGATATACTGTGTGAAAAATATGAAATAAAAACATTTTTAATGCTGCTAATCTGATGTTTTCTCACATTTTCTCACATTCTAATACTAGTTATTACTCACTTCATGGAGATAATATGCAAAAAAAACAACTTTTTGTTTAAGGAAACCGGTAATTACTGTCTAATAACAATTAGTAATTGATTTCCACTCGAACATGTTAGTGCAGATCAGGTTTATCTAGAACAGTAAAGTTACAGTAATGGTATAAATGTCAGTGTGTTATTATGGGATGGTGCATAAGGGTCCATTGTGTTGGCTGATATGGAACTAAAACAACAAAACCCATGAATATACAAGAGAACAGCTGGAGAAGAACTGTCCACTGGACTGACCACTGTGCATGAAAGGGTTAAACTCTGGAACTCTATTTGTAGTGGTCTGTCTTGAACTATTTGGAAATAAAAAGATAAAACTAAAAAAAGAAGGAAATAATTAACTTGATTATAAATAAAGATTTGTGCACATAAAAATAACTATGAGCATAAAGTGTCCTCCTTTGGGATCATAGTAAAGATCTATTCTCAAAAAGAATTACGCTTCAACCACGACTCCATTGTTTGAGTTTTCAGGTGATTGACAGGTGATGCTAGGTGGTATATGACAGGCTGGGTCGAACCATTCTGGTATGGGGGAGACTCTGGGTTTTTAGGATGATGACACTGAATAACCTACTGAATATAAAATTCATTTTATGAACTTATATATTTTCCTGAAATATTTAATTAATTTAATAATTATTTTTAAAGGATTTTTGCATGGATGCTACTTTTTAAATATATTGTAAAATCTCACGTACCCCCTGCAGTGCCTTCGTGTACCCCCATTTTTGAGAACCACTGGCTTATGGCATGTAATTGTTATACACATCATATTAAATGGGAGTTGAATGTGACTTTAAATTTTACAATGTCAGGTGAATATCATAAATCATGCATCATGAACCGAAATGGAGAGGAAAAGTAACATCATTAGTTGTCTGCTTAATCGTTACATTACAAAGTTGTTTTGCTTGAAGAGTCTTTTTATTTTTGCAAGTCTTAAGTTATATTCTGAGTTATATTTTCCAACTGTATCTTGTATTTTTATTTTAAGAGGTACTGAACAGTCAGGTTTGATTCATGTGTGTGTGTGGTTTTGACTGAATTAACACCTGCCTGCGATGAACTCAGAGCAGAGGTCAGATTCTACCTAAAACATCTAATTTTACATCTTTTGAAAGTAGTTGTGGTAAAGAGAGCAGAGAGCAGAAAAACCAGAATACAAACTAGGGGATTTTTGTGGTCCAGACATGCTAGCCTAACAGTGCAGGTGCTAAGCCAAAGTGGTGCACATGCAAAAACATGTGCTTTTCTTAGAATTAGCTTCTGGAGTGACTGACGTGTTCTGCCCAGAAACTATGATTAACCAATAATAAGCCTACGACGAATGACAACATTGAATAAGTCAAAAGTCACTAAAGACTAGAAAAAGTAACGAAGGAAACTCTTATTAGGGCGGGCTGTTTTGCATTTTCTCTCTGTAACAAAATGTGTGTTTGATGCTAGATTCTTTTTTTTTTTTTTTTTTTACTTCTGCCTGAAGCAATAATCAAAGCTATTGTTTTAACTTTTTAAATCTCAACCTTGCTTTTTGGTGAATTTTTCTTCGTTCTCCTGTTGTGTTTCTCCAACACTGACTTCAGTTGGTAAGTCTTTTACCGTATAAGTGAACCCCCATCTCCCGGCAGTTTGGGTTTTTATCCTAGCCCTTCAAACTTCACTGGGCATCTGAGTAGATAAAGAGACACCCATTTTGTACTTTGCATCAAGTAGACATTTCCAGTAATCCCCGAAGTTACTCTTCCAGTGGAACAATAATGGAAAATTTTGGAACAACGATCCATTTAACGAACATAACTGTAGTTTTTTGAGATTCTTGAGTCTACGTGTTTTTTCATAATGGTGGCATTACAGACTCCAATCAATAGGAGTTTTTCACGCATGACCCGAAAACGGTTTGAAGCGACTAATTTTGTGTATCCTTTCTTCCGGTTTACTTGTCAACAGTGGCTGAGGCTGTATCGAAGTGTCACTGCTGTGCGTCCCAGCGTACATCGAATTAAAAAAAGGCAACTATATTGAAGTTTTCACAGTTTTCCTTTAGATTTAGTTGAGAAGAAGAAATGGGTGGTCGTGATTCATCGAGATGAGGGGCTGACTTTAGAATTCAGTCAGGAAGTATGTTTGTGTGTAACAGGCGTCCTGTACACCGGCATTTCTGGGAGGAGGATAAGCAGGGAAACATCAGTGATATTGTGAAGGGAATCAAGAGGTTAAAAGTAGGAGAAACACCTGGAGAGTCCTGGACCAGATACCCGACGGATAACCTGCAAAAACATTCGGGGATGGATTGAAAAAAAAAAGTTTTTTTTTTTTTTTGTGGGTACAGCCACGGGTAAAATTAAATGAAATGTGGGCGGCTAGCGGGCAAGGAAGTGTAAAAAATGAAAGATTCATGGATGAAAATAATTGTCAGGACATTTCATGATGATGATCAGCTAATTTGACCGTGGTTGATCCACAGCCGGTTTGTTTTATTGTGAAGTGAGCTTCACCTCTGTTTATCTGCCCACAGATGTCACTAAGCAACACATATTAGACATTTAATGATATGTGTGTTTTAGCCAAAAATAAAGCCGTTAAAACATTCAGCCCGATTTGATCTCCAGTGGGCCGAACCAGTAAAATAAGAACAGAATAACCTATACATAATGACAACTCCAAATTTTTGTCTTTGTTTTAGTGCAAAAAAACCCATTCAATTATGAAAATACTTACTTTTATAAACTATCCAAACCAAAAAGATGTGAATAACCTGAAAAAAATGAAATTTCCCAAGAAAAATAAGTGCAATTTTAACAATATTCTGCCTCAATTTATCATTTCTACATGTGCATTATGGATCAGATCTACAAAGACACTAAATACTGAGAAACAGGAAGAAAATTATTAAAATTGTGCTTAATTTTCTTTAGACATTTCAGGTTGTTCATATTTGTTCAGGTTATTCACATTTTATTGTTACAGGATAGTTTGTAAATGTAAATATTTTCATAATTTAATGTTATTTTTTGCACTAAAACAAAGACAAACATTTTAAGTTGTCATTATTTACTGACATAATATAATGTTTTGTTTTGTTTTTTTCACATCAAATTGAGAAGAAAATATGGACTCATTGTTTTTTGTCAGTTATTCTGCTGTTATTTTACTGTAGATCATTTTGGTCTGTATGTGGAACCTGAACTAAAATGAGTTTGACAGCACTTTGCAATCCCACGGGCCAGATTGGAACCTTTGGTGGGCCGCATTTGGCCCCTGGGCCGCATGTTTGAGACCCCTGATGTGTGACAGTGTGTTTAATTACAGGTCGGGTTGTGGGTCTAATGTATGCAGGTGGGGGGGGGTGCAGATTGGACATAAAAAAAAAAAAAATACCGGCAGTGGGTCGGGTTGTGGTTCTCAGCTTTTCGGGTATGGGTTGTTTCTCCTACTTTTAACCTCCTTCACAATATCACTGATGTTTCCCTGCTTATCCTCCTCCCAGAAATGCCAGTGTACAGGACGCCTGTTACACACAAACATACTTCCTGATTGAATTCTTATTCTTATCATATCTTATCTTATCATATTAGACACTGTAAGTACTTTTTTTATTTCAAGTCTTTGGGGAGGCCCACGATAAACCACTTTGGTTTTTGGCTTCCCTTGCATGTGTTTTACTGTTATTATTATTGTGTTTTTATTGTCTTGTATACATGCGAATGAACAATAAACAATAAACAATTCTAAAATTTGGCCCCTCATCTCAATGAATTGCGAGCACCTGTTTTTTCTTCTCAACTAAATCTGAAGGAAAACTGAAAACTTCAATATAGTTGCCTTTGTTTATTCAATGTACGCTGGGACACACAGCAGTGACACTTTGATGCGACCTCAGCCAGTGCTGACAAGTAAACCGGAAGGAAGGACACACAAAATGAGTCATTTCAAACTGTTTCAGGTCATGCGTCTTACCCCCAAAAATGTGCATAATGTGAAAGGCCCTGTTAGTCATGTTTGAGTTGTCCTTTCTGTCCTTTTTGGTTTGGTAACTAAACTTGTCTGGTATAAACATACCAATGGATGCCACATGCTATAAAGTGGGGGGTGTCGAACATACGGCCCGTGGGCCCAAACAGGCCCCCCAAAGGGTCTAATCTGGCCCATGGGATGAATTTGTGGTCTCAAATGGGTTGGACCACTAAAATATTATCATAATAACCTAGAAATAATGACTCTACATTTTTCTCTTAGTTTTAGTATAAAAAAAGTAAAACTACATGGAAATGTGTATGTTTACAAACTATCCTTTCACAAAAAATGTGAATAATCTGAACAAATATCAACAACCGGAAATGTCTTAAAAGAAATAAGTGCAATTTGAACAATATTCTGCCTTTTACTAAATGTTTTGTGTTTTAGTAGATCCACTGTGATCTGTCCATTGTACTGCACATGTATAAATGTTAAATTGAGGCAGAATATTGCTAAAATTGCACTTATTTTTCTTCAGAAATTTCAGATTGTTCACGTCATTCCCATTTTTTGAAGGATAGTTTGTAGATGTAAACATTTTCATTGTGTAATTCTACTTTTTTTCACTCTGAAACATAGAGGAAACCAAGTTGACATCATTTATATATCATCATGTTATTATTTTACTGGTCCGGCCACTACTAAAATGAGTTTGACGACTGTGCTCTAGACCGTATAGTCTGCAAATATTATTCACATTTTTTGAAGGCTAGTTTGAAGACGTAAACATTTTCTTGATGTAATTGTACTTTTTTCACTGTTGTTATTTTACTGGTCTTATCTGCTTGAGTTTATATTGGGCTGTATGTGGCCCCTGAACTAAAATGCTGCTGCTTCTGTAGATAGATTCAGCTCATTTTAAGGTTCCAACTACATTGTAATCGCTGAAAAATTGAATCTGAAATTAACAACTTCTATTCTTCACTCACCCCCCCCCCCCCCCTTTCCCTATCGCCCCTAACCAAGCTACACTGAACAAAAATATAAACGCACCACTTTTGTTTTTGCTCCCATTTTTCATGAGCTGAACTCAAAGATCTAAAACTTTTTCTATGAACACAAAAGGCCTTTTCTCTCAAATATTGTTCATAAATTTGTCTAAATCTGTGTTAGTGAGCACTTCTCCTTTGTCCTTTGCTGAGATAATCCATCCACCTCACAGGTGTGGCAGATCCAGATGCTGATTAGACAGCAGGATTATTGCACAGGTGTGACTTAGGCTGGCCACAATAAAAGGCCACTCTAAAATGTGCACTTTTACTGTATTGGGTGGTCCAGGGGGGTCAGAAAACCAGTCAGTATTTGGTGTGACCACCATTTTCCTCGCACAGTCTTCTTCATGAATTCTCTGAAACAGCTCTGGAGATGGCTTCTGGTAGAGAAATGAACATTCAATTCACAGGCAAAAGCTCTGGTGGAGATTCCTGAAGTCACATGACCAGTGCATATTCCCTCAAAACTTGTGACATCTGTGGTATTGTGCTGTGTGATAAAACTGCACATTTTGGAGTGGCCTTTTATTGTGGCCAGCCTAAGGCACACCTGTGCAATAATCCTGCTGTCTAATCAGCATCTGGATCTGCCACACCTGTGAGGTGGATGGATTATCTCAGCAAAGAAGAAGTGTTCACTAACACAAATTTAGACAGATTTGTGAACAATATTTGAGAGAAATAAACCTTGCGTGTACACAGAAAAAGTTTTAGATCTTTGAGTTCAGCTCATGACAAATGGGAGCAAAAACAAAAGTGGTGCGTTTATATTTTTGTTCAGTGTATATTGTTTAGTCGCTCTTTACATTTATCTTTTTCATTGTAGTATGATGTTGTTGTTTGTCATTACTCTGTCGTTGTTGCTGTTTTTGGTTTGTTTATTTGTTTGATTTTCTTTTTGTTTATGTGTTGTTGTTGTTTTTCTGTCCACAATATCTTGCTAACTATCACTAATTTGAAAAAAAAAAAAAAAAGAAAAAAATAGAAAAGCCATTACTGATGCTCTGCTATATGAGCTAAGACTGTCAGTCTATGCGAACTGCAATTAAAGTCTCAGTGAAACTGTATAAAAACACACAGACATTTACCTTTCTCAGGTGTACTATGTCTGTTACATTCCAAATTTTTAACATGTTACTGAAAATAGATTGAAACAAGCTGTATCGCTCTCTTCAGTCCAATAAGACCCAGGAAGGACAAATGTAATTGTAGCTGCATTGGTTTAATAAACGGCCACGTTTCATACTGATGTTTTTATGAAGATTTACTGTTAACACAACATCAGACAAACTCCAACGTAAAAATCCTAAAAACACCGTGACAACGTTAGCGCCATAAACCGAATGCAGAGTCCCGTTTTCCCTTCCGAACATAGTCCGTAGCTGCTCTACCTCTTCGCGTGCTCTTCCCAGAATCCTCTTCTCATGACCCTTTTATGACCTTTACATAACAAATTCTTACATAAAATGGATATTCTTTTTTAAACGGTACATGAAACAATATCTAATTTTTAAAGTACAAACTAAAATCATTTTAATCAAAATAAAATCATGAATTTAACACTTAATACTCTGTTAACACATAACACTGTACTCTCTAATGACCACACTGTCTCTCAGTTACAGTAATGTCACTCTTATATCTTAGCACTTGCCCTGAATCTAGAAAAAAATAAATCATTATATATTGCAGAAATCCCTGAATTCCTGATATGCTTTTAAAATATAGACCTTGGAGATGCCTTAGATATTAGAAGCAGTCACATAAATGTACCTGAGGCTGCTTTTAGTTACTAGGTTTACACAGATAATTGATTTCATGTTGCTTGAGGGTAGAACATTCACATTGTGTTTTAAAGGGTTTCTTCGCCTTGTGTAAAGTGCTTTGAGTTGAAATGAGCTATAGAAAAGAACTTGTTTTTTCTGTTTGTTTATGCTTCTAGCCACACACACACACACACACACACACACACCAGCAGCAGCATTTCCTTCTAATACCTCTGAATTGCAGTCAGCTCTTCCATGAGTGTAATGGTGATCATCAAAGACACCCTGATCTGCAGAAATCCCAGAACAATAGACCACAAGTACATTGGTCTTAATCAAGGTTGAATCGTCCTTGAAGTACGTCTGTGCCTTGTGGTAAAGCCCAAAAAAAAAAAAAAAAAATCTCCTACTCAATGTCAATAAATGTGCCACAGCATTACCCAAGTGGCTCTTAACAAGGTTTGCTACCACAGGCGCACACAAAGAAAAAGGCTATTCTCACACAGTCCAGAAAACCACCTCCAAATTCACCCAGTTCAGCTCTATACAGTATATCAGCCTCCCTGCAGCAGATGTCCAGAGCAGGCGTTTAAAATACACACACTAAGATGGAATGGAAAATGCAGAGTGATTGTGTTTCTGTCTGCAGACTCTGCCTTCCTCCCTCTTCATCACTGAGTGTTTTGCACTTTAACCGTCCTGAGGCAATTAATCTGGCTCCAGACAGGTGTCGGAGGTGTCGGAGGTGTCTGAGCCTTCACAGTGGGGGGACGGAGGGGGGGGGGGGGGGGGGGGGGGGGACTATTTTCCCTCTTTGCTTCCAGCTGGCACTTCAAGCACATCCTCCACTGCCTCACAGTGTGTGTGTGTGTTTATGTAACATCCAAGCCAGTCATTCTCAAAATGTCTGACTGGAAACAGCGCTGCAGCATGTGCATGTGTTCTGTTTCCCCTGAAGTCACAATATCTGCAGGTTTAATAGCAGTTAATGTTGTAAAAGGCAGGGGCGTAGAATTACGTATGGACACTAGGGACACCAATATCCATCCACTACTGTGTAGTCCCTATCAATCCAATCGCTGTCCGTAGTGTTAAGGCAATGATTCTGGCACACAAAGAGTTAACAGTCGGTCTCTGCTAGAAGTCCCGCCTCTAACATAAATATCGTTCTCTGATTGGCTCTTTGGTTTTGCTAACGTACATGTGATTGGCCGTCCCCGCTGTCACTCCATCTATTTGTAAAAGGAACCTGTTAGTTGGACCGCTAACATAAGTTTTCAATATGTTTGTATTTGTTCTGCCTGAGTCACATCAGCTAGACGGATTTGAATATCAGTAGAGTCATTTACCGTGGGCGACACGGTGGTGCAGTGGTTAGCACTCGTGCCTCACAGTAACAAGGTCCTGGGTTCGATTCCAACACCAGTCAGTGGGGGGTGGGACCTTTCTGTGTGGAGTTTGCATGTTCTCCCCGTGTCTGCGTGGGTTCTCTCCGGGTACTCCGGCTTCCTCCCACCATCCAAACACATGCACTAATAGGTTAATTGGTTAATCTAAATTGCCCATAGGTGTGAATGTGACAGTGATTGTTTGTCTCTATATGTTCAGCCCTGCGATGAACTGGAGACTTGTCCAGGGTGTACCCCGCCTTCGCCCCTATATAGCTGGGATAGACCCCCGTGACCCTAGTGAGGATAAAGCGGGTTCAGAAAATGAATGAATGAATGGAGTCATTTGCATGTACATTTGGACATGTGTTTGTTTGTGTGTGTGCACATGCACCTGTACGTGTGGACTTGGTAATTAGGATTTGAAGAATGTCAAAGTAAAGAAAACTGGACATAGACAATTCTTTAGGAGTCAAAGTGTAAGTTAGTTCAAGGGTCTAGAACTGTAGAGGCTCAACACAGATACTGAATAAAAGACACTATTTAATCCTAAACAGATACACTTTTTTTTTTTAAGTTATTTTACTTATTATTTTCATGTATTTCTATGGAAGAGCAACTGTTTAAAAAACACAAATAAAATTTGTGTGGAAAATACAATAAAACCTCAGATTGTAAATGTGATTCTAGATGTGATTTTATGCATATTTTTGGGAATAAATTACATGTAATAATTGAAAGTAAAAGCCTTTTTTGTTCAGGCAATAATTGTACGATCAAACTGTATGATCATTGTGTCCAGAATCTGTTCATATGTCATGAATCAACATATTTATGTCAGGTGACAAACGGTAGAGAGGAGGGAGGAGGTAGAGGAGGAGAAGAAGGAGGAGGTAGAGGAGGAGAAGAAGGAGGAGGTAGAGGAGGAGAGGCTGCAAATTCTCAGGTGAGGTTCAATAACTAGAGGCACTTGAAGAACGCAGACCTCCGCCAGGGCAGATTAGTGCCCCCCCACCCTACCCCCAATCATCACCAAAATTTAATCATTTGATCCTTGTGCCACTATCAGCATTTCCTGAAATTTTCATCCAAATCCGTCCATAATTTTTTGAGTTATCTTGCACACAGACAGACAGACAAACCAACGCTGACAAAAACAAAACCTCCTTGGCGGAGGTAATAATGCATATGTTCGACATGAGAATAACTGCAGAATGCATTAAATTCTTGTATTGTCCAGATATGCATTATAAACATGTCAGTTACTGAATTTTTTTTTTCTGACTATGATTGTTTGCTTGTTTGATCAGCTCTACATGACATGAAATTATAATTGCAAATGCAAATAATCATCACCTTTCAGGAGTTCTGCCATGGAGCACTTTAGTGTCCCCACCAATGTCAGAATCAAACCTGCTGCCTTGGTAAAAGGCAACATTCAAGCATCATTTTGTACTTGAATTTGTGTCGGATTCTTTGTTGCGACTGGAGTTCATTCAACATGACAAGTGGGTGTACCAGTGGGACTGGGGGTCACTGACGCCACTTAAATAAGCTTTTGTACATATGGTAATTTTTCAGTTTACAAGACAATTTAAAGTAAAAAAAAAAAAAAAGTGTGATTTTAGGCAAAGACACCTCAGAGGCCTAAATCTCTCATCTCACATGACAGACACCATCACATCACCAAAACAGCTGATACCTCAGCACATTTGACCTTATTTCTTCAAGAACGTGCTTAAAAAGTTCTGAAAGATAGTTCTGGAAGAGGTGAATATCACTGACAGATTGAGGAGAGAGAGTGTTATGATGATGTAACTTTGCAACTTTCAGGTGTGTAGTCTTTGTGTTTCCAGATCTTCAGTCAGATACTCCAAGTTTTACTCCAAAATGCAATCTTTTAAATCATTTGTTTAAATGACTAAAGAATTGAAAATACATGTCTCTCACCTCTGAAATCTTTTTTTTTTTTTTTTTACCTGTAATAAGGTCCCATTTTGGCTCTCTAAGGTTGACATGGTAAGGTGGTAAAAGCCAGGCCTCAAATACACACCGATTTAGAAAAAAAAAAGTCAGATAGATTTCTGGTGTCTATCATGTAATGTGTTCTTAATGAAGCATAATGTTTATTTCTACAAGTTTAATTCATTTACCACAGTAATCCAGGAGTTTACGACACTTTGTCCCTTTTCAGTCACTGCAGGTGTATGTCTGACTTTTTCAGTGAGACTGTCATTTCTAGAAACTTTGAAGTTGTGCACACCATAAAAGCAGTGATAACAACTGAATGGTTCATTTCTTCTGAAACCTTAAGGTGTTTTCACACCTGCATTTCGTTCTGATTCAGGGAGTAATCTATTACAATGTGTTACACTGTTGCGCATCACCTTGTTTCGGTTGGTGCTCCATGCACATGGAAACAGGTGGAAGCAACGTTCCTTCATGCACTACCTGAAAATCTTGAATACTTATCTTGAGTTTTCATGTGTGTTATCGAGCATTTCCAATTCATGCTCATCTTCCCAAATTCCAATGAGGCATTCTATCTCTTCCTCCGTCCAAACTGCTCCTCGACCCATTTTCTCCATTTGTTTATCCGGCAGCTGACGAAAGGTACGAAGCTCATTAAGCTCATTAGCCTACTGTTGATTTACATCAGGCAGTAGGGGTGTGTACTGGCAAGAATCTGGCGATACGATACAAATCACAATACCAGGATCACAATACGATATATCATGATATATCATGATACTGTTAAAAAGGCAGTTTTTTGGGGGGTTTTGTTTCTTTTTTAAAAGATTATTTCTTGGAATTACAGCAGAAATCTGCACAAATACTAAATCCATTTTATTTGATCACAACAGGATCTAATACTATATCACAAAATTCTCCTGTGTTCAAACATACATTTTATTTTACAGACATTCCAGTTTAAGATCCTGTTCAAATGTTCATATTCTATTAATTCATTACTAACATCATACCATTATTTTTGTGCAATCCCAAAAAGGAACTAACATCTGCCTCTCAGACAGTAAAAAGTGTTTTTAGGATGCTTCAGGTAACAATCATTCAATAAAACAATGTTAAACAATAATAAAGAAAATATAAGCAATAAAGAAAAACAAAAACAAAAATGAACCTCTGCCATATCTGCATTTAAATAAATACCTAAAATATCGATACAGTACTTTTTAGTATCGACACAGTATCATGAGATAAAATATTGCGATATATTGCAGAACCAGTATTTTCTTACACCCCTATCAGGCAGTGGCACTTTTTTGACAGAGCTGCTCTGCTTTGTGGTAATTTGTTTGACATTGCAGCGTATCATACGCAGAGTGGTAGAGTAAACTGGAGTTGTCTATTTCTATCACTGTGGTCCTGTTCACACTGTAAACGAAACGCCCTGTGGAGCGATTGCACCCGAGCTCAGACCACCTCTTACAAACGGTCTCAGTTTGGTTGTTTTGTTCCGGAACAGAGCGCGATTACTGCTTTCACAGTTGTCCAATCGAACTGAGCCAACTGGTTCCACATAGTGGAAATGTGGCAATAGAGGAATTAGTAAGGAGTCTTTAGTTTCACTTTGACTGCATGCCCCCCACCCCCAAACCAGGCCCGGCATCATCTGTTATTATTATTTGTACATACTGTACATGTTATATTTTCTGTGCAGAGATGGAAATATAAAAGACAGTTAATGCAAACATACCCGTTTGTACTCTTTTATTCCCTCAAGAGAATCAATAAAGGAATCGAATCGATAAGCAAAATCGATAATGGAATCAGAATTGTTAAATTCTTATGGATTCCCATCCCTACTCCCTGGTCTGTTCAGTTCTGGTCTGGTCTGGTCTGGACCCTGCTGTGCTCCCCTCCACTGGCTTCGTCTGTTCTTTTGTTTATTCAGTTTTGGTTTTGTTTGAGTTTATTTGTGTTTTGGTTTAATAAATTACTGATGAAGGCTTTACCACCTTGTCCGTCTCCATCTTTGTCACAGTTTAAGAACTGGGCTGTGACACAGAACTTTTAAGCACTAATATTGGCCGAAATTTGTGGACCATATCCAAGTGGATGGATAGCTCAGTAAGAACCACTACAGCCTATGAGGCAGGAGACCAGGGTTGGTTTCCCGGCAAAAGCCACAGTTAGATTATTTCCAACATTTCGAAGTGGGGGCCACGGTGCAGAGGACGCCTGTAGGTAAATCCATCATTGTGTCAAAACCTTATTTTACAAAGTAACTAGCAATTAAATCTGTCAGGCAAAAGTAAACCTGCTTATTCAACAGAAATTAAACATTTCCGATCAGTCGATGCTTTTGGTCACCAAGGGCTGTCTGGGTCTTTAAGGGGGTTTACTTCCAGGTTTTAAAACTCATTTCTTTCTTTTCTTTCCCTTTTGCTTTCCAAACTGGATGTCACCAGATTCTTCTATTCGTAGCTAACTTCCATTTTCTTTTATATCTTTTATTTCTGTATTTTTTTGTTGCACTCTGTCCTCCTTTTGCTCATGACTGTAATATTTCTACTTGTATTTAATATGTCTGCTTTTGGTCTCTGGGGACAGGTTTCTTGCTCTGCTGCTTGCTGTCAAGACAGTTAACAGTAATTATTTGTGCCAGTGTAACCTAGCTTGTGCTGCTGTACGCACTTAAGGGATCATTTCTGTAACACTGTTCTTTTACCACGTTTAAATCATCAGATCCCTGTTAATATGAACTATTTTAACTGCTGGTTATTGAATGTGTTCACGCTTTGTCCTGATGTCCACAGCAAGTTTATTCTTCACAGAAGATAGTGCGATGGTACACCATGAAAACTAAATACAAACAGAAAATTAAACAAGGTTTTACTTAAACGTTATTCTTACACAACAGTTTTCTGTTAACATAAATTAAAAGTCGTTATTACCGTGTTCGCCTGGATAACCAACAGCCAATCAGCTTCATTTATCCCAAAAGGGGGTGTGGCCACAACAAAACAAAATGGAAAGAAAATCCAGCAGAAACCAAAATTTAAAAAAAAAATCTAAAATAATGAACCCGTCACTAACACCATGTGTGAAGGTTCTCTTGCTAAATGTCTCTGGTTTCAGGTTTTAGTGCATTACTTACTTCTATGCCGTTCTATTTTGACAGAGGGTACAGAAGATAGAAGTCAGAGGAACTCCTTTGATATCTGACATTGTCAACGTTACCCATGTGGTGCTGTTAAATATGCAAAAACCTGAAAAGGATGAAGCTGTGGATTGAGATAACAGAGCATTAGGGTTATAACCATATACAGGGTGGGGAAGCAAAATGTACAATATTTTCAGGCAGGGATTGAAAGACAGTGTATGACCAACTAGTTTATTGAAAGTCATGAGAATTTATTTGCCACAAGAAAATTTCCATAATAGAAAATGTTTTTATTCTCTGTGTCCTCCTTCTTTCTCAATAACTGCCTTCACACGCTTCCTGAAACTTGCGCAAGTGTTCCTCAAATGTTCGGGTGACAACTTCTCCCATTCTTCTTTAATAGTATCTTCCAGACTTTCTGGTAATAGTTTTGCTCATAGTCATTCTCTTCTTTCCATTATAAACAGTCTTTATGGACACTCCAACTATTTTTGAAATCTCCTTTGGTGTGACGAGTGCATTCAACAAATCACACACTCTTTGACGTTTGCTTTCCTGATTACTCATATGGGCAAAAGTTTCTGAAAAGGTATGGATAATAGTGTTAGGTATGATTATGACATCAATATATGTTTGGGTTCAAAACAATTGACGTAGTGCCTGCTGAGAAAAAACAACTAAATGTTCATTGTAAATTTTGCTTCCCCACCCTGTACAAACATTAGTTTGGCATGCACCTTGTTTTTTGGACATGGTTCACACTACAGCGCATTAGATCAGATTAGATTAGATAGAACTTTATTGATCCTTTGGACAGAGCCCTCAGGAAATTGAGGTTTCAATAGCGGCACAAACACCAAATATACATTCAAGAAATACCGCAAGAAAAAAGCAATACGCTAACTATGAGAAACAGTACTGAAAAATTGCAATTGCACATTGGAAAGCACTAGTAGAAACAAGTGGCAAAGTAGTAGTAATAATAATACTAAGTAGCTTATGTTGTTATAATATTTTATTATGCACTCTATGTATATATATATATATATATATATATATATATATATGTAAGGGCAGAGACTGCGATCTGGAAGGATCGGCAATTCTACCAGTAGAAACTCCGATCGTAGTCTCTACCGGTAGAAACTCCGATCCCACCAGTAGAAGGGTTAGGGTTAGGGTTAGGAGTTAGGGTTAGGGTTCGGATTGGAGTTTCTACCAGTAGAGACTCTGATCGGAGTTTCTACTGGTAGAGACTACAATCAGAGTCTCTACTGGTAGAATCGCCGATCCTACCAGATCGCAGTCTCTACCCTGACATATATATAGTCACAGAATAAAAGTACTAGTCGAAACAAGTGGCAAAGTAATAATAATAATAATAATAATAATAATAATAATAAGTAGCATATTTTGTTAGAATATTTTAGTATGCACAATGTGTATATGTATATATAGGTTAATAATCACAGAATAAAAGTACTAGTAGAAACAAGTGACAAAGTATGAATGAATGAATGAATTTATTTTGGTTTTACATCAATCATTGTACTCAGTACATCAATTGTAATAAACATAAAAACCAAAAAAGGAATAGGCTAGAAGCAAAAGCTTATTTTTTTGCCTATCCTTTTCAACTAATATACTTCTTACATCAACTTAAGTGTGTACAGCATCGAGCATTCACACCAGAATAATAACAACTAAAGAAATAAGAAAAAGTCAACAACAAAAACACATCTACCATCTCAATTCAATATTTCTGAATAATTTAAACTTAAAGTACTCTTCTTTATTATTATTAATTTTTTAAAACTTCACCAAAGGAGTGGATAACTTAAATGCATTATAAGGTCCATTCCATAATTCCACACCCACAGTCCCAGTCCATCTAGACTTCACATCTGCCCCCACTCTAATCCACTCACACATATCAAAATCTCTGAAATTCGTATTACTCTCTCTTAATTCCAAGAAACCACGCCTGATCTTTGCGACAATACTATTTTTATCCTTCATGTTCCATATACCTATGTAGAAGCAATTCTTTAGACCTCTTTTTAAATACATTTATGTTTGTACTTTCCCTTATCTCCTGTTATAGATTGTTCCACAAAGTCACTCCACAAAGTAATCAAAGTAATAATGACAATAATAATAATAATAATAATAATAATAAGTAGCATATTTTGTTATAATATAATATTTTAGTATGCACAACATGTATATGTATATATAGGTTCATAATCACAGAATAATAATACTAGTAGAAACAAGTGGCAAAGTAGTAGTAATAATAATAAGTAGCATATTTTGTTATATAATATTTTAGTATGTACAATGTTTATATGTATATATAGGTTAATAATCACAGAATAAACGTACTAATAGAAACAAGTGGCAAAGTTGTACAACACAGTAAAATGCAGGGAAAGCAACAAAAACTCCAAATGCAAACACATTACAATACATAGTTTATTTAATTTATTTGAACACAAAGGAGTACAACTGACTTTTTTTTCTTGTACCTTTAAGGACAGACCGGTAACAGAAACAGAGCAGAAATAAATGAAAGCTAATGAGCAAGATGTATGGAATAAGGAATAAACACTGTCAGACTGCGGAATTTCAGAATGGGAAAACAAGTAAATATGATATTCAGTTTTAAAGAATACACGGACCGGACCCAGACGCACACACACTAAACCAAAACACAACACACATGTTCATGTCAGATGAGCTGATTTTAGCCTCTGACAGTGAGAGAAGCAAACACTGACCCAGCAACACAACACACTGAAGCATCTGCATCCGGCCGTCATCTCTGTTCCATTCATCAAATACAGTCACTAATCTGGACACTCACAGTATTATTTTATCCATGATTCAGACCAGAGCTAACGTTCATTAAAAGCAGCTCCTCCTTTACTAATGCAGTATACAGATGTAGAAGCCACATAACGCTGTGGAAATAAAAGCTACCACTTACCTGAGACATTCAAAGCCTCTGTGAATGCAGTTCCGTTTCTATTCTTGTAAATCCATAAAGCTTTCTAAACTTCATGGTCTGAACCAGTGGCGGCTGCTCGTCTTTCACAGAGGGGAAGCTCATTGTCGGCTTACATCAAAAAAATTGTCAAGTTATTTAAACATAAATTCGGCCCTCCATTCCTTTTTTAAGAAAATGCTCAGTGACTTTATCGTACCAGTAGGCGTCTTTTCCAGGGACTGGACCAGTGTCCTGTCAGCGTCCAGCAGAGCTGGGCTGTTCAGACGGCCTTGGCCCATTGTGTTCAGGGTGGAGGACTGGAGCCTTTTAAACAAGAGAAGCTCCATTCTACACCTGCACATGGAGCTGCAGTCCAGTATGACTGATTTAATGATCTACAAAATTATATTAAACTCGAACAAGAAATGATTCAGTTATGGAACTGAAACAAGAAAACGTTGAAATTATGTTAAATTGAAACAAGGAAGTACAATGAGTGTGTTTTATTTACAGTGCAAGAAATGAACAAGTGATTTTGTAGTGGTTTCTCTCTCGATTTCACAGCAGAATGTGCGACGGTATTAAACTGAACTGTGTCAGTGAAGGAGGAGATCTGAAAACAGCTGTCAATCAAACAGGATTCAGCCTTTCGACTGATCCTCCAATCAGCACATGGAAGCCCGGCGTCCAGCCCAGCAGAGCTCCGCCCACAGCTCCATTCACCCCCAGAGACGCTGAGCGTCTGGGGGCGGGACAACATGGTGGCATTTATCCAATTACCGTCCAGTTTAGAGGCAATGAAAAAACCAGTTCCACTCAGTCCCATTGAAGTGCATGGACGCTGAGCGTCTACGGACAAATGCACTGAGCAGAGATGGAGGAGAAAACAGAGACACGGGAATGGAGGAGAAGTGAACAACATCCAGTCTGTGATTTGTGATAAAGCTGATTCTGAACGAACTCGTCTGTGAGATGAACGTGTTCGAACACATTTGGAGTCAATGAAATGTCAACACAACCGAACAAATTTAACCATTTAATTATCATAATTTTAGGGGAAGCTGAGCTTCCACTGCAGTCTGTGAGAAATCACCTCTGGTCTGAACCTGACAGGATGTTATTTCAGACCATTGTCAAAAACATGCAGGCTTCAACGAAAACACCTCATAAATGGTTCATTTCCATGACATATGTGGACATGTACACTAATAGGGGTGGCCACGGCTCAGATGGTGGAGTAGGTCGTCCAATAATCGAAGGGTTGGTGGTTCGAATCCCGCTCTGTCCTAGTCATGTGCTGTTGTGTCCTTGGGCAAGACACTTCACCGTCCTTGCCTCCAGTTTTGCTGCTCACACTGGTGTATGACTGTTCGGTGGTGGTCAGAGGGGCTGTAAGCCACGCCTCCCTCAGTCTGCCCCAGGTTTACCACCACCAGAGTGTGAATGTGAGAGCGAATGAATAATGGATCCACTGTACGCACTTTGAGTATGTGCTCATAGAAAAGCGTTACATAAACCTAATCATTATCATTACAGCACACTGTAAACAAGTATTACCTACGAGACTGTTTGTTGTCAACACCTCTTACCTCGCTCATCTGCATTTCAGGGTTCCCGCAGGTTCTTAAAAAGTCTTCAAAGTCTTGAATTTACAAATCTGCATTTAATACCTTAAAAGAAATCTTTAAAAGGTAATAAATTTGATATGGTAGGTCTTATGTTATGTTGCCATAAACTTGTTCAGTGTACTGTATTTAAATGTGTCGGGGAACTTTAGTGTACTCAGTTCCTTCTGTTTAAAACCAACAATTTATATTGAGATTACAAACCAATTATTGCTAACTTTGCAAGTGAGAAACTTGGAATGACTCGGAGGCATTGGAGTAAATAAATACATTTTTCCAAATTCCAGGAATCAGGAATTTTTACCAATATGGTCATGAAATAGAGCAGCAACCGATTAATCGATTAGGTGCTTGAAGCGAATGCAAAAATTCACGATTCGATTAATTGACTCAAATTGATCGAAGGGAAATGTTCTATTGCAGTTGTCCTGAGTTGAAGCTTCTTTGTGCGTCACAATAAGCGTCCGTGTGAAACACAACAGTGGAACCACTGTTTAACAGCACAGGAATGAAGGAAACAAATCTTTGATTCAGGAGAATTGTGGCTGAATGATTTTTTGGATCACTTTGAGTCGATTAATCGGTTGCAGCTCTACTGTGAAATTTTAAGCTCTGTTTTGAGTAGTCTTAAAAAGGTCTTAAAAAGTCTTGTAAGTGTTTATTGGGTGAAAATCTGTAGCGATTAACCCTAAATATGGTCGAAATGACCATCTGGTAAAGAAATGACCAATTCCACGGCAAAAGCCCAGACTGACACCCAGACATAATCATTCATGTATTATACTTTAATGGAAATGAGATCCAAAATCGCAGTTTGAATGCCACATCTTTAACGCTGAACAGTATGAGTGTGACACTTGTTTGTTCACAGTGTATTTTAGACTTACCCAGGAGCTGATCTGGAAACAACCAGATAAAATAAAAATACACAATCTTGCCAAACTTCATTCCATATGCATGAACACAGCCAGCGGCAGTAATTTACCGCCACCCACTGGATTGGAGTGTTTCTACACTTGCCTGAACGGCTGCAGTGTGTCTGTGTCAGTCTGAATGAAAAGATGTATCTGTCGTATTCGTCATGTCTATGGAACCGTGAAGCCTGGATCCAGCAGAGGGTAAACCCGCCGTTTATGCTCGCATTCTCTCATTTTCAACCCAAGTCGTTGTTATGCCGAAATCATGTTGAATTGCAACACATAATGGATGCTATAGTTTCCCTGAGTGTTGAAAACTGACATTCTATGTGTGACATATTCATATGTGATGAGTTGTGAGAGAGTGTGTGCAACATAAACTTTGTGTTTGCCACAGGGCTTATTCTCTCCAATAATCCAAAAGCCATTTGGAACCAGGCCACGCTGAGTTAGCCTCAAAATTATGCCAACAACCTGGCACACTTAATAAAAAAGCTCTGACAAACAAGAAACTTTCCTTAAAAAGAAAATAAAACCAAAAAGACAAAATGCAAGAAAAAAAAAAGCACATACACACTCAATAAGGAAGGTGGAAGATGTTTTCCAGCAGCACAAACACTGGAGATAGAAGCAGAGGATGGAGAGTGGAATAAAGAACCAACATTATTGAGAAAACCAAGGACAGAAGACGAGCATACGGGGACAGGGAAGCAGAGGAGGAGGGACGGTGCACTGACGAGGACAGAAGAGCTGAAAGACAAGGGAAAACAAAGGGTTAACAAGCACCACAAGAACCTTTAGTGATATCTGTTCATACACTCCATCTACACCAGGGGTCTCAAACATGTGGCCCGGGGGCCAAATGCAGCCCGCCAAAGGTTCCACGGGATGAATTTGCAAAGTGCGAAAATTACACTTAAGATATGAACAATCAAGGATGTCGAAGTCGTTTTTGTTCAGGTTCCACATACAGATCAATGGGATCTCAACTAAAATAACAGCATAATAACCTATAAATAATGACTCCAAATTTTCTTAGTTTAATGTGAAAAACATACTATTACATTACATCTATAAATAAGTAATGACAATTCCAAATTTTTCTTTGTTTTAGTGTAAAACTTACATGAAATGATGATAATACTAACATTTACAGACTATCCTTCAACAATAAAATGCGAAAAACCTGAAATTTTGAAAGTGAAATTTTAACATTATTCTTCCTATTATTAAATATTTTGTGCCTTTGTAGATCCGATCCGTAATATGCATGTATAAATGAAAAGTTGAGGTATAATACTGTTAAAATCACACTTATTTTTCTCAAGAAATTTCCGTTTTTTCAGGTTATTCACATAATTTTTTGCAAATGTACATATTTTTAAAATTTAATTTTGATTGCACTGAAACAAAGCTAAAAATCTGGAGTCATCATTACTTACAGGTTATTATGCTACTGTTTTACTGGTCCGGCCCACTGGAGATCAATTTGGGCTTAATGCGGCCCCTGAACTAAAATGAGTTTGACACCCCTGATCTACACTGTAAGACCGGATAAGTTGAGTTTACTTTAAAAAAATTGAGTAAACTGGTTGCCTTAAAAAATTTAAGTAATGAGTAATGCAAACTTGAGTGTATGACACTTAAATGCTTGATTTGAATGGAATTATTATTTTAAGTACAACACACTAAATGCCAAGTTAATTTAACTCAAAATAAGTTGCAATGTCAGTTGTTTTGTATAATCATTAGACTTAATATCATCAGTTCATTGGACTCAATTCCAAGTTGATTTAAATTAAAATCTTTTGGAATATAATTACTTTGTGTATTTATTCAACTTAATATATTGTAGTGTGGATGGAACTTAGACAGGAAGTTAACTGAATGTAATTTGCCAGAACAGGAAGTGCCTTTAATTTGGCAAAGCATTAAGATTTATACTGAAAAAGAACAATTTTAGCTGAACAGTAAATCCATAGTTCTTCCTCTGGCTCTGACTCATGGTGCAGCTCTACAAAAATAATAAAACAAACACAAAAAGACCAATAAACACTGACATACACACATTCAGTCAAATTAACACTAACACCACAACCCCGTTGAACCCCTGCACAGAAAAAGAACACATTATCAACTAGAAAAGCACTCAGAGAGTGCAGACCTCTACCAAGGCAGATCAGTGCCCCCACCCCCCTACCCCCATCTCCACCAAAATGTAATCATTTGTTCCTTGTGCCACTATCAACATTTCCTGAAATTTTCATCCAAATCTGTCCAGAACTTTTTCAGTTATCTTGCACATGGACAGACAGACAAACCAGTGCCGGCAAAAACATAACCTCCTTGGCGGAGGTAATAACATGCCCAATACCCACAATGCAATGCGGAAATAAAAAGGTGTGGTCATGACTAAAACTGAGTGATTTAACCCTTTCATGCACAGTGGTCACTCCAGTGGACAGTTACTCTACAGCTTTACTCTTGTATATTCATGGGTTTTGTTGTTTTAGTTCCATATCAGCCAACACAGTGGACACTTATGCATCATCTCATAAACTGCAATTCATACCATTATTGTAACTTTGCTGTTCTTGGTTGGTTCTTGAGTGGAAATCAATTGTTAATATTTATTTTTTGCATATTATCTCCATGAAGTGAGTAATAACTAGTATTAGAATATGTTAAAATGTGAGAAAACATCAGATTAGCTGCATTAAACATGGTTTCATTTCACTGTTTTTATATCACTTTATGATATTGGGTTTTAAATACATGTTTCTTTGCTTCAAGAATAAAATTCATGGTGTAGCTGAGTGGACATTTTTGTAACTCCATGAAAAACAGGTTGATTTAAAATAAAAATCAATCACATTGTTTTTTTGTTTTTTTTTTCATGCCTAAAAAAGAATAAAAACACTCAGGAAAAAAACTCTTGATTAAGGTTCTCATAATTCATGCATGAAAGGGTTAAATCCATTCAACTTAAACTTTTTTGAAATTTCAACTATGTCTACAAATTAGCAGAATATACAGGGTGGGGAAGCAAAATTTACAATATTTTGAGGCAGGGATTGAAAGACAGTGTATGACCAATTAGTTTATTGAAAGTCATGAGAATTTATTTGCCACAAGAAAATTTCCATAATAGAAAATGTTTTTATTCTATGTGTCCCCCTTCTTTCTCAATAACTGCCTTCACACGCTTCCTGAAACTTGCGCAAGTGTTCCTCAAATATTGGGGTGACAACTTCTCCCATTCTTCTTTAATAGTATCTTCCAGACTTTCTTGTAATAGTTTTGCTCATAGTCATTCTCTTCTTTCCATTATAAACAGTCTTTATGGACACTCCAACTATTTTTGAAATCTCCTTTGGTGTGACGAGTGCATTCAGCAAATCACACACTCTTTGACGTTTGCTTTCCTGATTACTCATATGGGCAAAAGTTTCTGAAAAGGTATGGATAATAGTGTTAGGTATGATTATGACATCAATATATGTTTGGGTTCAAAACAACTGACGTAGTGCCTGCTGAGAAAAAACAACTAAATGTTCATTGTACATTTGGCTTCCCCACCCTGTACTTAACATTTTATAGTAATGGAGTAAAACTGAAACCATTGAAGAACATTGTAATTAAAGCATTTTAGTAAATACAAAGTCTGGGCTTACAGTGTTTTCTGTCCCTCTCCAGAAAAAACGAAAAGGAAACAGACACGAGCCCCAGGCAAACAGAAGCCCTGATCAGTTTAATAACTAATACCACGGGCCAACAGTACACTTGTTAGGGTTACATTCATATGTTCCGCTGGTGCAAAAATCCCATTAGTAAAGGGTCCATTTGTGGATTGCAGTGAGTGAATTTATTATTTAGTAAACTTTTGACTTCTCTCTTGACCCATATTACAATTACACAAGTATAGCGCTTACAGATGTCCTAATTAAGGGCACGATTTGTGCGCTAGATACAGTCAGTACAATCCAATTATTACATACTTACAATAGTAGATTTAATGTAACATTATTAATGTTTTACATGTCAACAGTTGCATTCTCAGGAGTTTAGAGATTAGTGACAGTTTCAGTATAATGAAAAAATGCATGAAAATACAGAAAATCCACATTACTGTGTTCACATTTTGATGATGCAAGGATAGTGTACACATCTGACTGAACAATTACAATGCCCAGTATGTTAGCATACCGTATCTATGCTGTTTGTGATGAATATTAATTAAACCAACTAGCAGTGTGTTAAGTAGTGTGTTAATGCATCACATAAGCCGACACGTTCACATTGTAGTAGCATCAGTGTTTAAAAAGTACCTGAAATTGGTTGTGTTTAATATAAAAAGGTACATAGAAAGATAATAAAATATAAAAGATGGGTTAATAGAGGGTCTGCATGTGATGTCACTGCTAGCGGAAGTCACCGCGGTTCCGCCCACTGAGTGGCAGAAAGAGGGAGATGAGTGACAGCGTTGGCTTCAATACTGTCTAAACTGAAGAACAATATTTAATAAAAAATGGGGCAGAGCTGTTGTGAGACTGATTGTATGAACAGGTTCTGAAAGCAGTGGGAGCTATCGTTTTACAGACACCGAAAGACAAAGAAAAGAGAAGGAGATGGATCCACAAATCCAGGAAACCAAACCTAGATCTGTGGATCCTGTTTGGTGTCAGCTAACATTCATTTATGAGAATCAGAATCAGAATAGCCTTTATTATCATTTGACAGCACAGAGTACATCAAACGAAATTACGACCGATGATTAGGGACATCGAGGCCACTGCAACTTCGGTCACACCGCCACAGAACCCTTTTCTTCGAAATTTGCAGTCAAGAACAGAGGATAATGCAAGCACAAATATAAGACATCATACATTATGCTGTATTTTTGGGTCAAATCAGACCTTAAATGATGTATTGTTTGGCAAACGTTCCTTCTTAGTGCAGCTCTTGGTTTCATGATCAGATCTTTCATGGTTTTTGTCTTCATTTTGTGATTCTGAACCTTGTGCTCCTACATGATTAGTAAACTAACTGAAACTGAGGCCAACCTAGTTTTACAAATACGGGGGAACTGGAGAATAAAGCTACGACGGAGTATTAGGACCACAGAAGAAAAGAAAAACACTGGTCACTATGAGTATAAAGTCATAAAATATCGTAATTTTATGAGAATAAAGTCGAATACAAAAAGAATCACAATGTTATGAGAATAAAGTCGAAGTTATAAAAAAAATCATAATTTAACAAAAATGTCATTCATTTATGAGATTAAAGTCGTCATATTCCGACAATAAAGCCATAATATTACAAGAATAATGTCATAATTTAAAAACAGGTGGTGTAAATCTCCTAATTTCCCAGAATCCAGTGGTGCCCTGCTGGTCCACAGCAGTAGTATCTGTGTTGGATAAAGGACTGGATCTGAACTAGACTCAGCAAATCTCCTCAGTCCCAGTAGATCATGCATATATTCACTGGGGTCAGTCCACGCTCTACTAGAAATGACCTTTGGATCAGCTGGTTCTGGGCCCTAGTTTTGGACCCTTTGGATCAGCTGGTTCTGGGCCCTAGTTTTGGACCCTTTGGATCAGCTGGTTCTGGTCCTAGTTTTGGAGCCTTTGGATCAGCTGGTTCTGGGCCCTAGTTTTGGACCCTTTGGATCAGCTGGTTCTGGTCCTAGTTTGGACCCTTTGGATCAGCTGGTTCTGGTCCTAGTTTTGGACCCTGGTTGTCAGTCCTGATGAAACCATGTATATTTGTTTCAGGTCCAAATAGCGCTGATCCCCTCCCCCTTGGATCAGGTCTGGATCCTCCGTTTGTGTCCACATGTCAGTGTTCATGGACCACTTGTTCTTTGGTAGCTCGTACAGATCCATGTCCAGTCCAACTGTCCTTCATTTAATTTCAGATTTCACATTTTCCCTTTTCTCTGGCTGTGTTTACTGCTATACTCCGTCATGTTGAGCAGGTTGGTTTAAAACACTCAGTCTGACTTAGAGGGGCGTGGCCTGGGGGGGGAAGTGACGTATGTGCATATTCTCTATAGATGACAATGTTAAAGTCATTCCTCATAAAGAGCAATAAAAAAAACAAAAAACTGTTCAACTAAATGGATCCATATGCAAATTCCTTAGAATAACAGTAATGCACATGGGTTTGTGTGCAAATGCTCCACATGGCAGTGGTCAATCTTTGTCAAAAAGTGGATTCAGGCAGTATTTTCAGCTGACCGTAGGACTGTTTTAGGGTCACTGCTGATGCTGTGGGGGTAATTATTATTAATATTATCAGGGCCTTTATTTCGTTGGTCAAACATACGTATGTTGCACTGGCTGAAGGTGGAAATCTGCTTGAAAATCCGTCCAAATACATTTTCCTAAGCATAAATTGTCCTCAGGGCTGTGCAAGCTTTCACACAAACCAACATAATCATTTTTTATGCATTTCTGTGTTAATTTTTTCTGACTCAAATCTGTGCTCAGTGTGAAACGGCTTTTTATTCACAATCAGTCCATGCAGGAGTTTCCATCACTGTCAGTCTGGCTTTGTAAGCTCTAATCCTGTTCCAGATATTACCCATAACATGACCAATCAAAGCATTTTAATACATTTTGTTAAAACTGATACACAGATGACTTATTTTCCAGCGATTACACACATCTCTTCTGTACAGATGCAAAACCACAAACCCTGGCAGCGGCATGTCATCAGTCTGGGAGCCAGTTCTGTGGTGTGGCCATGCAGTTTCATCATCCAAAGCAACAATCTGTGCAGTATATTAATGATCCAGTAGTTGTCTGATAGTTCTTGGCTTGAAGGTGAAAAATGACCACAAAGAGTATGACACGGTGCTGTATCCATTAATCATAGCCCAGGCTGCGAGGCATCCTGTTGTACATGGATCTTGTAAACAAGGAAATCAGAATTTGATACCACAGACAAAAGCCCTGATATTTTGGCTTCATGGAGCGACACAGGTGTGACAGCGGCAGCTGGACAGGTACCCAACCACAGGTACCCAACCACAGGTACCCAACCACAGGTACCCAACCACAGGTACCCAACCACTGTCCTTCATTGTGTTTTTGACCTTCCCTATTTAACATGCTGACTGTTTCCTAAATCTAACTCTAAGCCAACATTCATAGAATGCAGACTGATCTCATAAAATCACGATGTGTCGCCAGTAGGGATGGGAATCCAAAAGAATTTAACGATTCTAATTCCATTATTGATTTTGCTTATCGATCCGATTCTCTTATCGATTCTCATTGGGTGAGGGAATAAAAGAGTACAAACGGGTGTGTTTGCATTAACTGTCTTTTATATTTCCATCTGCACTGAAAATATAACATATACAGTAACTACAAACAGTTGATGCTGGGCCTGGTTTGGGGTAGGGGAGGGGGGGGGGCACAATGAAAGTGAAACTAAAGATGCTTTTCTAATTCCTCTATTGCTGCATTTCTACTACATGGAACCGGTTCGACTCTACCCATCTCCCGTTGTGCACCTCATTTCCTTTCTCCTAACTTCAGAAACTTGTATTTGAGGGGGTACGATGTTTGTTGCCCGCACCGGAACCGGAACTGGACCCAGATGACTGCCTGGTGTTCACTCTGCCGCTAGATTCACAAGCGCTGCAAAGTAGTGAATCAAATGAATCCCATGCTGTGGACAAATGTTTGAACAGATTGGAGGGATTCCACCCTTTAGAAGACATGGAAGCTTTGACAGTGTTCCAGTGGACCTGGTGTCGTCTGTTTAGACCGTTTCTGCCTCAACACCATGTTGGCTACGTTTTGACCAAAACCATGCAGCGTACATGTGACGTTGTTGCGCATGTGCAACAAAAGCGGAATCGATAAGCAGAATCGTTAAGCAGGCAGGCAAACGATCCCAAGGAATCGAGCTACTGGGATCCGGTTCTCAAAAAGAACCAGTTCTCGATTCCCATCCCTCGTAGCCAGTTAATTGCATTTGGCATGCTATACGTATGAATTTTCATTCTTACGCATCTTATTTAACACCATTTGATGATGTGTCAATGCCCTAGCCGATAATCGCTAACCCTAAACTTAACCATAACCCTAATCACACTACTGGCGTGTGTTTTTACGTGGTGTAAATATACACGCTGAAAGCTTATAATGTGTACAGATAACACGCCAATAGTGGTGACAGTGCTACCAACCATTGGCTGTGTCCGCTGTCAATCAACCAACATACATGTGGGGTCAGGAGTCCATCAACCTGTCACCAGTGTCCTCCTGAGCTCCGCCCACTGACACAGAAAACAAAGGAAAAAGCCTCAGACACCGACTGTGATGGCACTAGTACAGGCACAGAATCCAAATGCAGTACTCAGAGGCGGGAAATAAAGTTCAAGGGATTTATTAGTCTCTGTATATACAAACAAATGAGTAATGATAATGAGTGACACAATCTTGAGGATAATGGGTGGTGAAATCCTCTTCGGATTCATCCTCCGGGCTGAGGACGTGAACCCCTTGTTCTGTTCGGTTACCGGAGCCGTTTTCCCGACTAGGGAAAAGCAAAGGGAGGTCAGGGACGGAAACAGGTCATGCACAGGCAAGCTATCAGACAGGCAACAGGACACAAGGGTTAGACAACTCACATACCAAAAGTCAGGCTAGGCGGTCAGAACCAGGTAAGCAGATGAGGCAGACAAAACCGACAGGGAGCAGGCAGTAGGCAAAAACCGGGTAGGCAAAAACGGGTCACAAAACAGGAAATCAAACAGACAGACAAGATCAGAACGCTGGTAAGAACGACAAGAGATACAAACTGGTGTCTGACCAGGGGAAGAGACTGAGCTTAAGTACACAAAAGGGAGGGAAGACAACGAGACACAGGTGGCACAAATCAGGGCGGAGACAGGTAATCAGGGGAAAGGTGAACACAATCAAGGAAGGGAAGTAAAGACTACAGACAAGACACATGAGGGAAAAATTAACAAAACAAAACAGGAAGTGACAAACAAACATGAAAGACAGACAAGACCAGACTAGCGTCTGGCTGCAGCCATGACACCGACATGCAAATACTGGCAGAAGTCATGGAAACTCTGCACAAAGAAAGGAAGATGCAACTACAGAAAAGAATGGGAAAATGTTTATACATGGATGAAAGCAGTGGGGGTCTGGGGGATGATTCACAGAGGGTATTCTGCGAACTATGTCAAACTTATTTCTCTATCGCGCATAGAGGCGAGTATGACTTGAAGTGATGCACTGTTTGTATGTGATGTTTGGTCAGATTTGATCCTTATTCCCTTTAACTATTTTTAAGTTTGGAGTTTGAACTGAGAGACAACAAACAAACAAATATGGTTTTGTTATGTATGTGGATATGTATTTTTTGACAAAATTTCACAGGATATTTACTTTATTGTATTCTATTTTTAGTACTGTGTTCGAATGCTAAATGTTTGACTGTTCTGTGTTTGGATGCACAAAGGCTTTTGGTCCAAGTAATTTTAGGTTGACTGGAAGTGGAAACAGCTGTTCTAATGTTGTCAGTTATGTCTTTTTGTTTTAATGCACATCGATTAATTTACCTTTGAGGGTTGAAAATATGTATTGAAAAAAAAAAAGAAGCTGATTTTCTAAAAGTATTAATTACAATATTTGAAACTTGAGGTTTATTTTTTTTTAAATTTTTACAAGTAGATTTTTTGTTTTGTTTTTACAAGCAAAAAAAGTTGTTGAAACCTGTGGAAAAAGCAAAAAATAAATTCCCAGTGCAAAAATATGCATACTGTGTGCAACCAAATCAAATTGTTGTTATTCATATTTACCAGCTCGACAATAAAATGCACATTGTTTAAAAATCTAGATTTTGCTCCAGCGTTATGGTTACGTGTCCCACATTGTCCCACACAAACACACTCCTAGTCCCACATGTGACCCCCCCCCAAGCACCTGGTCACCCTAACCTGGGCTGATGGTGGACATCACACCTTTACCCCTGACATTAAACCTTAAAATGGTCCCTGTGACCTGCTGGGGAGGAATTTCCAAGACAAAACAGACCAAAGTTGTCCCATCAGTGCCGTCTCAGTGGATGTTGTTAACATCAGTTTCTGACAGAAGTAACTCTACGCCGTTTGGACACGTCTGCATCAGGTATTAGATTAGTCTCCTCGCCAAGCCCTTTAGACAAGAGTGTGTTTGTTCTGGCTGTAATGCTGTTATCTCCCTTTCTTTCCCTCTTCTAATCTTGACACCTAACAGCCACGCAAGTAAGCGGTTCTGACAAGGCCTGGGCACAAATTGAATTTTTCTCCCCCTATCCCTTTCGATTTATAATTCCCTCTCTCGCCCTTCAAGCAAACTCAATTCCTGACCCTTTAGACAAAAGGCTCAGATAAAGCAATTAGTTTGTGATTCTATGTGAGCTCCTGCCTGGGCCGACCGACAGCGGCGTGAAGCACTAAAAGCAGGACAGAAAGGTGATGACAGTCACAGGCAGACAAATTCAGCTCTACACAGATCAACTCAGAGTCACTGGCAACCAAGAGATTGAACCCTGTAGAGAGAGAAGCCTGATAGGGAGGTGATCAGAGCTGTGAAAGAGTCCACAACCCAGACAGCCTTCCAATAAGTCTGGCCTGTGTGTCTGATCAGAGAAATGTCCTCCTTTGGCTTCCATTTTTCTGTTAGTGCACTTTAAAAACTGACACTGACATCGCATTTTATACAGCACTGTTGGGTCGGTTTCTTCTAAAAGGTATTTAACTGCAGACTAAATGCCCTTGGAGGCCATTTCTAATCTAACACATTCTGATGGATTACTTCAAGTCAGTAACATATTTTTAAAAACTAACTTTGGATGACTTTAACCCTTTCATGCATGAATTGTGAGAACCTGAGTCAAGATTTATTTTTTGAGTGTTTATTCCTCCTTAGCCATGAAAAAAACAATGTGATTGAGTTTTTTTTTTCTATGGAGTTACAAAAATATCCATGCATTTCACTTTTGAGTAAAGAAACGTGTTTAAAACCAAATATCAGAAAGTGATATGAAAACAATGAAATAAAAAAGTTTTTAATGCTGCTAATCTGATGTCTTCTCACATTTTAACATATTCTGATGCTCGTAATTACTCACTTTATGGAGATAATATGGGAAAAAAACTTCTTGTCTAACAAATAACAATTGATTTACACTCAAACATGTTCGTGCAGATCAGGTTAATCAAGAACAGCACAGTTACAGTAATGGTATGAATGTCAATGTATGGGATGATGCATAAGTGTCCACTGTGTTGGCTGATATGGAACTAAAACAACCAAACCCATGAATATACAAGAGAACAGCTGGAGAACAACTGTCCACTGGAGTGACCTGTGCATGAAAGGGTTAATATTAAACCTTATAAACCTTCAACTATTTTCATCACAATTTCCAAATGATGTTTTTGTCCTTCCCAAGTGATTTTTCACCATTTATTTTACTATCATCCTCTGCATTTTGCATTTTTCAGAGTAAATCATGTATTTTCCTATATTTACTTGAATGATCATGTAGATCACAGGTGTCAAACATGCGGCCCGGGGGCCAAATCCGGCCCACCAAAGGGTCCAATCTGGCCCATAGGATGAATTTGCGAAATGCAAAAATTACACTGAAGATATTAACAAACAACTGTGTAAAAATCCTGTTATTTCAGGTTCCATACGTACACATATAAACCAATTAGATCTCAGTTGGGTCAGACTAGAAAAATACTGTTATAATAACCTATAAATAATGACAACTGCAGATTTTATCTTTGTTTTAGTGTAAAAAAGTAAAATTACATGAAAATGTTTACATTAACAAAACTATCCTTTTACAAAAAAATGTGAATAACCAGAAGAAATATGAACAACGGGAAATGTCTTCAGAAAAGTAAATGCAATTTTATCAATATTCTACCTGTTACTAAATGTTTGGTGTATTTGTAATTGTAATGTAAGTTGTAACGCACATGTGTAAATGATAAACTGATAAACTGAGAATAAACAGAATATTGTTAAAACTGCACTTGTTTTTCTTAAGACATTTCAAGTTGTTCACGTTATTCAGATTTTTAGAGAAATGATGTAGATATAAACATCATAATGTAATTTTACTTTTTCCACTGGTATTATTTTACTGGTCCGGCCCACTTCAGATCATATTGGGCTGAATGTGGAACTGAACTAAAATGAGTTTGACACCCCTGATGTAGATGTTCATAAAAGCTCAGTAAATTCAAAGATTATATTAAAACAATGAAAAGTGAAGAAAAAAGTGACTTTTTCAACAAAATATATTTTTAAAGGTGGGTTAGGAGATCTTAGAAAAATGGTTCGAACAAGCGACATTTTGAAAATACGAGTCCAAACTCCTTTCTTCAGACATTCCCCGAAGCCACGCCTCCAGAGTACTAGCATGCACAATGCTTGTTCCCAAGGGTTCATGAGCTTCATTCAGTCTCCTCCAACCCCCCCGCTCTTACAGAACAGCCCCAGTTCAAACCTATCTGACTAACCTTACATCTCCTACAGATTTGTGTTAGTGACTAAACAGTTTGTCGGTAAACTTTCCATTCTAATATAACTAATATAGCCAAGCTCTGGTTCTAGCTCAGTTTCTTATACCAGTGCTCCAAGCATTTGAGAACGCACGATTCATGCACGAAGAGAGGTACGCACAGAGGGGGGAGGGGGATATCGGACACATGGCAGGTGAGTTTGATAGACATATCACCGTTCAGTCATTTCAGTTGGGTACTCAAAATGACTGGATGGTGTTTTTTCAGTCCTGTCCGTTCCACAGGTGACTCCATTTTTAATTTTTGTGTTAGAGCATTTAATTAACCCTTTCATGTACACTGCTCACTACAGTGGACAGCTATTCTACAGCGGATCTCTTATATATTCATGGATTTTTTGTTTGTTTGTTTGTTTTTGCACATATCTTTATTAAAGTTTTAAGACACTACATATCTTTTCTGACATGAATTGGTAACATTGTGTAGATCTCCCCTGAGCATACTCTCACCCCCAGAACTACAAGTCGTCCCCCCCCCCCCCCCCCCCCCCCCAGTTTTCACACAATTTATCTGTAAATACATGTTTCTTCATTTCAAAAATTAAATGCAAAGTGTCCAACTGAATGGACATTTTTGCAACTTCATGTAAAATAGGTTCATAAGATCATTTTCATTATTATTAGTAGTAGTAGTATGTCTTTTTTTAACTTCATATTTTGTTTTTTTTATATAGTTTGTTTGTTTATTTATTTATTTTTCATAAGAAAACTTTCAATTGCATTATTTTTTTCATGCCTAAAGAAGAATAAAAACACTCAGGAAAAAAAAATCTTGATTAAGATTCTCATAATTCGTGCATGAAAGGGTTAATTAGTTGTAATCGGGGTGTGATGGGGATTTTAAGGAATATAGTGAAAAAAAATGCTCCAGGAAAACATCTCCTACCCTACCTTTAACTCAGGGGTGTCCAAACTTTTTTTAAAGAGGGCCAGATCTGATAATGTGGAGATTGCCAGGGGCCAGTGGTCCCTTCCAACGTTTTTTAAACAGTAAAAATTGCATATAAATGTGCTGTTCTACAATAATTTTATTTTCATTGTCACAATATAATTTTTTTTTAATGGCACTGTAACCAAATCTACACCACTCAGGTGTGAACAAATTTAAAAAAAAAAAAACAAAAAAACAATTCTGCCTTCCTTTCACATCTGGAGTCAGATAACATAGAACAAACTGTATAGAGTATCTTAAACTTCCAAAAAGTTGATAAAAATCTTAACCCCACATTCATTTTAAACATGACTTATATGAGTAATCATTACTCATATATTACTCAGTAATGCAAAGTCTGTTAATGTTTAAGATGAAAACATATGACTCTTACTCTTGTCTTTCACAAAATCATTCAGAAAGTAATATTTGTGTCACATCTACAAGTACATAACACCAGCAGTTAGAGGCAACTAACCTGGCAACTTGGTATCCTGCCTTGGTGGTGAATTCATTTAACTCCCAGGTTCACATGAAGAGTCACTGTTGAGTTTAAAGCAGCTTGAATTTGCTTCACTTTTTCAGAGCGCTCACTCCCTGCTAGTTGTCGTATGCGTTAGCATGTTTTGTCTCCTCGTGTGTCTTTACATTGAATTCCTTAAACAAGGCAACAATCTCTCGACAAATTAGGCAAACACAATCACCTGGATTTTCAGTGAAAAAAAATTGTAATTCCCATCTCTCCTGGAAGCGGCGGCCCTCACTGTCAACTTTCATTTTTTTTTATTTACAGGCGCCATGGTTAGAAATGAGCGAAAATGGTTCACGGCAAAGTCACAGAGCCAGATAGAGTTAGAGTGGTGCTGCCACCATGAGGTGAAAGGAGGAACTGCATTTTGAACCTTTTATGATTCATGGACTCGGATCAACAGTCCAAGCGGGCCATAAATAATACATTCTAAAACCCAAGCTGTGGGCCGTAGAAAATCTGACCACGGGCCGTGATTGGCCCCCGGGCCAGACTTTGGACATGCCTGCTTTAACTGAACATAAAACAAGCATCTCCATCCACTGTCATTGATCCAACTCCGTGGGTTTTACTGGTGAATCAATGTCGTAGAAGATGATGGTGTTTCCACGGCAACTACAGAGCCTCTGAACGTCCAAATGGGTCATATCTGATGACCATGAAAAGATGAAGAACTGCATATTTCTTGAATTATTTCAATGTATTGTTACAATTAGTGGTAAACATTTGGGTCAGTAGATTCTTTGGTTGCTGGTGGATGTTTGGTTCTTTATGGGTGAACCTGCAAAATGTTTCCATTTAAAGGTCCAGAGTAGGATATTTGGGGCGATTACACTGGTCTACAATTTTTTTTAGAAATGATTTGCTTCAGAGATTAAATGTGCTAAATGTTATGTATTTTAATAAGATTAATTGGAAAATAAATGACAAAAGTGCCGGTTTGCTGATGTTTTCAAGGTACATGATTAAGTGTTATTCCACATATATATTGGTTTATGTACATTTATATAATAGTTTTATAAATCTTCCACTAAATAGAACCTGTAAAGTGAATGTATTCTAATGTGCAGACAGTGTTTTGAAGTAGATCTTGTAGCTCTGAGACAAATATTCCTTTTGAGTCAAACCCATTCTCTTGTTAATTCTTGAATTTCCCATTTTGACCCAAGGCTGTATCTTGGAAAGTTCAGCCAACCAGCATTTTTGACTTGATTTTTCTTTATCAGTGACTCTCGTGGTAAAATTTCATTACTTTTTTTCTGGAAGCATTTTCCTTGTAGACCAGTGTTAATTACATTTTATATTTTGAAGGATCAAATGGTGTAATAGTCATGGATATGTTTCACTTGTGTATAATTACACAAAAGCAACAATCGTGTTTTCATGACCTTAGAAAGGGTTGTTTCTGCAGAGGGGGTGTGTTGTCTTAACTGAGTCCACCATGTTGGACCTAAGTTGCTCATAATAAACTTCCTCTTCTACTGTTTTTCCTGCTGCTTGAACGTTGGTCAGACTTTGGTCCACGTAGAAAATGCTGGGTTTCTTAAGATGTAAAAGATGTCTGTGTAAGTTGTCATATGTCCAAGTTCATCCTTAGTTGTTTTTCAAAGTTTTTTCTCTCTTCCAAGATATGAAAGTTTTTCAAGAACAAAGAATTACTTGTGATTGTTGTGCGATCGATTTGGCCGTAGAATGCGAGCAGTGTCTGCACATCTGCGTCGGTCCACTTATCATACATTATTCTTTCGATTGTAAAATCCGTCAATACTCCCAAGATTTATTATTTACTACTTGTGTTTTGTAGGGCTTTAAATATGCCACGTATTTCCTTCCCTGTTCTTGATCTACCCAGTCAACATCAAGTAAACCTTTAAGCAGGGGTCTCTCACTCATTTTCTTTCCGGTGCCACATTCAGCCCGATTCGATCTCAAGTGGGCCAGACCAATAAAATAATTCTATAATAACGAATAACGACAACTCAAAATTTTTGTTTTTGTTTTAGTGCAAAAATCCCCATTAAATTATGAAAATACTTACTTTTATAAACTATTCAAACATAAAAGATGTGAATAACCTGAAAAAGAATGAAATTTATTAAGAAAAATAAGTGCAATGTTAATATTATGCCTCAACTTATCATGTATACATGTGCATTATGGATCAGATCTACAAAGACACTGTTGTTCGTCCATCAGTCTCGATGGCGACCTTGACTTCAGTTTTTGTGGCTCGTCAGCCCTATTTTTACCCTGAAGTATCTGCCGCACAGACACTAAACACTGAGGAACAGGCAGAAAATAGTTAAACTTGTGCTTACTTTTCTTTAGACCAGTGGTTCTTAACCTGGGTTCGATCGGACCCTAGGGGTTCGGTGAGTCAGTCTCAGGGGTTCGGCGGAGGTCAAGACACACACTCGACTCATTAGTCGGGTGTGTGTGTCGGGCTAGGTCCGTGTATGTAAACAAACGGCTTCGGAGACTCTTTCTCTGATTGACATCCAGTATACGCGGTGTATTGTTGTTGCTTATAGCACTACAACACATCCGGAAGTGTTTATAATCTCTTCCATTCATCTGACGATTAATTATTTGAGTATTTTCCACATTGTTATTATGACTTTTGCTACTTCCTGTTAACCACAGAGGCAGCCGTGTGTAGCGTTTGTTTACATTTTTTGGTCACCGCACTGGTCAGTTACAATCATGTGATGACCGATGCACCGTCGCAGATGGAGAAATCGTATTACGCTAAAGCCGAGCTAGTGCCGTAATAAAACAACGATCACAAAAATACTGAAGGAGTAACGAGAACTTTTTTTTTTTGATACACTCCATGCAATTATCTTTTTTTTATGTCAAAATTGCGAGGTTTGGAAAGTTCGGAGCGAGATGAAACGAAAACCGGGTTGACCTGACGGCCTACACATACACATACACAACAGCAGAAGTCACACTGATTTGCAGTAAATATTCATTATTATTGTAGCCTGATGGAAATTAGGTGATGGGTGTGTGTTCAAATGTTAAAAATGATAAATAGCATAAATACAATAAGTTCATTATTGGAATACATAAGGTTAAAAATTAAAACCATTTCAGTGTGGTTGTATTAAAAAAGGTCATGTCTTTGTGAAAAGGTATGGAATTTGTTGTAAGTTCATGCACTGTATTGGTTTTGTTCTTTGAGCACAGTGATGTTAATGCACGGTTCATTTTGTGTACCAGTAAAACATATACCTGTGTCTTGAATTTGAAAAAAATCATATTGTATTTTTTAATAAAGAAGGGTTCGGTGAATGCACATATGAAACTGGTGGGGTTCAGTACCTCCAACAAGGTTAAGAACCACTGTTTTAGACATTTCAGGTTGTTCATATTTGTTCAGCTTATTCACATTTTATTGTTAAAGGATAGTTTGTAAATGTAAATATTTTCATAATTTAATGTTATTTTTTGCACTAAAACAAAGACAAAAATTTGAAGTTGTCATTATTTATAGACATAATTTAAGATTATTTTCACATCAAACTGAGAAGAAAATATTTAGTCATTCTTTTTTGTCGGTTTTTCTGCTGTTATTATTTGACTGTAGATCATATTGGTCTGTATGTGGAACCTGAACTAAAATGAGTTCCACAGCCTTGACTGTGGAATTTATACACTTTGCAAATTCATCCCAGGGGCCGGATTGGAACCTTTGGTGGGACGCATTTGGCCCCCGGGACGCAACACAAGCACATACTGATAGCACAGAACACTTTACTGCTGGTTTTAATTGTTTTAATTTTTTATAGTTGATTTTATTATTACTATTGTTTCCCCTATTCTTATTTTTTTTAATGTGTTGTGTTTTTTAGGGAGATGAACAAAATAAGAATTTCATTGCGTAGTATAACTACCTGTTTTGCTGTGCATTTGACAATAAAAACTCTTGAATCTTGAATGTTTGAGACCCCTGCTTTAAGCTTCACCTATAAGTTTTCAGGAGTACCTATCCCAAAGCAGGGACGAGATTAGAGCCCATAAAAGTTCCTGTAATTTGATTTGTGGGGGTGGGGGTGGTTCCTGCAGTGGAGATACGCAACCATCAGCCCCGCCCCCGTAAAACTACCCTGAAGTTCCTGTGGTTGAAACACGCCTAGAGTAGTCTCATTCACATGTAATCCACTGCAGCAGTCCAATGAAACCAAACCAACACACACACAAGACGTGTTCAGACTCAACCTTTCAAAGGGTTTCAATGCTTCTAAAGAGGGGAATCTAATATTCTTAACAACTCTTGCTCTAATTCAGGGGTGTCAAACATGCGGCCCGGGGGCCAAATCCGGCCCGTGGGATGAATTTGTGAAATGCAAAAATTACACTGAAAATATTTATCATTTTAGTTCAGGTTCCACATTCAGACCAATTCAACGTCAAGTGGGTCAGACCAGTAAAATACTATCATAATAACCTATAAAAAATGACAACTCGAAAATGTTCTCTTTGTAAATGTAAACATTTTTATGTCATTTTAGTGTATTTATACTAAAACAAGCTATAATTTCTCATTAAAAAAAAAGGATAACCTGAACAAGTATGAACCTGAAATGTCTTAAGAAGTGCAATTTTACCAATATTCTGTCTGTTATTAAAGGTTTTGTGTATTTGTAGATCCACTGTGATCTGTCAGTTATAATGTACATGTGTAAATAATAAACTGAAGCATAAAACTGTTGAAATTGCAGTTATTTTTCTTTAAAAAATTTCAGTTTTTTCTGTTATTCACATTGTTTTAAATGATAGTTTGTAGATATAAACATTTTTATTATGTGATTTTACTTTTTTCATTCTAAAACATGGAGAAAAGTTTGGAGTTGACATTGTCTGTATATTATTATGTTATTATTTTACTGGTCCGGCCCACTTCAGATCAAATTTGGCTAAATGTGGCCCCTGAACTAAAATGAGTTTGACACCCCTGCTCTAATTAGTTCTTAGTTCTTCACGGACACAATTAGTGAATGTATTTCTGACATTAGTTTATAGACACTTCCTTTGGTGACTGAAAGTTTTTGCTTCTCTAGTGTATGTTTGTGTTAGAGACTAAGCAATGAGTCAACACCGGATTTCTGTAACATCTGTCTGTGCTCATGCTTGTCAGTTTGTTCCCACTACATTTAAACCACACAATCTCAGGAGCAGTTTGACAGAAAGCTGCAAAACCTGGCACAAATGTTCATTTTAACAAAATGATGGAATAAAAATACACTTGCTGTCCAAAGGTTAAAGGTGCAGGAGACTTTTGTGACTAATTTTTCATCAGATCTGTCCAACCTCAGTCATATCCTCAGTGTCATGACTCTGTCAGTCTGTCTGTCATTACTCAGCTGAATCTCTTGCATTACAGTGAACAGTTTCTTAGTGCCGTCCACCAGAAACAAACCCTGTGTTTACAAACAGAGCCGGGAGGGAACTCGGGCATCTTCGGAATTTTGTCGCGATGTGGATTGTGGGAAGTGAAGGCTCGCGCAGCTGCAGCTGGAACAGAAACAACACGGAAACAGCAGGCGCTCTCTTCCCTCTATGCATATTCCTACAGAGTTTCTGCGTTTCAGCCGTTTCCGTGTCGTGTTTGTTTCATCCATATAAGATCATATGGTTGTTGTGCTGCTGCTGCTGTCAGGTGACTGCGCGAACCTGCCTTTCCCACAATGCACGTCGCAACAAAAGTCCGAAGATGCCCGAGTTCCCTCCCGGTTCTGTTTGTAAACACATGGTTTGTTTCTGGTGGATGGAACTAAGAAACTGTTCACCATGATGCAAGAGATTCAGCTGAGTAATGACAGACAGACTGACAGATTCATGATACTGAGGATATGATGGAGGTTTGACAGATCTGATGAAAAATTGGTCACAAAAGTCTCCTGCACCTTTAATGATGGTCTTAGGTTGGATGGTTAACAGGTCTTATGTATTTTATTTTATTTTATTGTTGTTTTGTTTTTTTCCTGTCTCTTCTGCCCAGTTTACTCAGTTCTGGTTGTAGTTATTGTTTCCTTTATAATTATCACCATGGTTCGCCACCTTTGTCTTTCTCAACGCCCCCCCCCCCCCCACACACACACACACACCAACATCAGCATCAAAATGTGGTTCAACAAAACTCATAATAAAGACAGTAGAATAGCTTCATATACTTTATGAAGTTTCCTTTGGTAAAGCAAATTTGTTCAGCACCAAAAGAAGCCAGACTACCATTCTGCTGTTCTGATGATGGACAAGACAAGTTAGAAAAAAAAACAAAACAAAAAAACAAAGGTTAACGATGGTCAATGTGACCCCATGACCTCATGGTTCTTCCTCCTTAATATCTCCAAAGAAGTGCCACAGGGCTCATTCCTAGCACCCATATAATTTACTATTTACATTAATTATTTGTAGGATGACATGTCAAATGTTGCGTATCATTTTTATGCTGATCACACACTGATCTACTGCAGCTCTTCCTCAACTGCCCAGGCGTTGATTTTTTACAGACTTCTGTTACCACAGTCAAGTCTCGTCTGCAGACAGTGAAATTGCTTTTATATGGTCACGAAACCAACCTCAAGGTATTTTTAGCATAAAACATGAAAAGCCAGAGATTCTTCAGTTAATGATAACTGCCCAAAGCATTCCGACAGGGTTCGTCACCAGTTCTAGCTCCTTGGCATTCTGGTTGATCAGGAGCTTTCTTTCCAAGCACATATTGTCAACTTGATTCACAAATTGGGGGTGAAGCTAGTTTTATTATTGAAATAAATCCTGCTTCTCCATCTATATGAGTGGCTCAACAAAATGTCTACAGTCTGTGAATACTCTGCATCAGTTTAGTTGGCCAATGGTAAATGTTAATGTGACATTAAAAAATATTGCACGGCCATATTTTTTGGCTAGAGCTGCAAGAAATTGCGAGTGCTGCAGGTATGGACTGTGATGCAAGAACAGTGATGAATTCGACTGACCTTATTTGCCTTTCAGTTAAGAGCCGTTTAGTTGTTCCATTAATCTACTTTAATGGAACTGATCAGTCTTAATGTTAGGCTTAGGATAAGACTGTGTGGGGATTGAACATTTCATTAACAGTTTTTTCTTCTTTTTTTTTTTTTTTAAACTTAAAGGAAAAAAAAAATTTTTTTCACACAACAGGGATGTGTACGGCTGCCACCCTCTAGACCAGGGGTGTCAAATATGCGGTCTGGGAGCCAAATCTGGCCCACCAGAGGGTCCAGTCCGGCCCGTGGGATGACTTTGTGAAATGCAATAATCAAACTACAGGGTAACACTTCATAATAAGTACACACTATGAAGCATTAATTAAACATTAACAAATACTGAATTCATCATTTATAAAGCATATTTCTGACATGAATACTCATTAGCATATGGTTTATAAGCACAGTTACAAATGTTTTACTCATCATTAATTAGGGATGCACCGATTCCAATACGAGTATGGGGTATCGGCTCTGATACTCAGTGTGTGTACTCATATTCATACTTGTAACAGTAATCTGATACAAATGCACCAATACCACTTACGGCTGTGTGACATTCCCAGTTCAGTGCAGCAGGTACGAGGAGGAGGAATAATGTGTGTGGAGTGTGAAGAGTGTGGAGATTGAACCAAATAAATGACGGTGATAAAAGTAACGCTGACTGACAGTACCGTTCCAGACACAGACAGATACAGACGCAGCGTTCTGTCCGTCCTCTGCGTACATTCCATCTGTTTTCCAGGTGATGGAGGATTCGTACCCAGACGGAGAGGGGTAAGGAGCGGTGCGGACCGCCGCCAGCGGAAGTGAAAACTTATCCCTCATTTCTCTTTTCTCTTCCTGCTGAAGCAAAACTTTTAAACCTTACCAGAAAAAACGCTGCAGCATTAGTATCACATTAGTGTTCCCTCTGTCGTCTCCATGTTTGTTATTACTGACTTTCTTCTTCTTCTTCTCAAAAAAAACTTTCCTCTTCTTCGTGGTATTTGTCCAGTATGGTTAATTCAGAGCGGCGCCCCCTGGTGGATTAATTGATAAATGCTCATTCCAACACATTAAATGTCAGTAGCAGCACTTTGTTCCAGTCAGACTAATGACAACGACAATAAAGCACATTTACAAAAGGAACTAAGGACTGGAATGGGATTATTAAGGACTTGTATCGGTACTTGGTATCGGCAAGTACTCAAATGTAAGTACTCATACTCGGTCTGGAAAAAGTAGTATCGGTGCATCCCTATCATTAATAAGCTCATCTACAATGTGCTTAATGATTGTATTTTCATACTTGATAAATTATGGATTAAGCATTTAAACCTTTAGCATTTCATCACATACAAACCAGTTATGTCGTGCATTTATGCTTACACATCCACTATTCAGACATGTACTAATGGTTAGTGAATATGTTAGTAAGTATTTTATACTAACTCACAAATTTCTTTTCCAATAGATGTCCTATAAACACTTATTCATATGCGAGTCAAGGCAGGTGAGCAAATACTTTTGGCAATATAGTGTATATTCTACTAGTTTGTAGACACAGTTGAAAGTAAAAAAAACACTGAAGTTGAATGGATTTAAATCACTCAGTTTTAGTCATGACCACTCCTTTTTATATCCACATTGCATTGTGGGTATTGGGCATGTTGTTGTAAATGTGTTCTTTTTCTGTGCAGGGGTTCAGCGGGGTTGTGGTGTTAGTGTTAATTTGGACTTAGTGTGTGTATGTCAGTGTTTATTGGTCTTTTTGTGTTTGTTTTTGTATTTTTGTAGAGCTGCACCATGAGTCAGAGTCAGAGGAAGAACTATGGATTTACTGTTCAGATAAAAGTGTTCTACAATATAAATCTATAAGTTCCACCAAATTAAAAGCACTTCCTGCTCTGGCAAATTACATTGAACTAACTTCCTGTCTAACTTCCATCCACACGGAAATATATTAAGTTGAATAATTATACAAAGTAATTTATATTCCAAAAGATTTTAATATAAATCAACTTGGAATTGAGTCCAATGAACTGATGATATAAAGTCTAATGATTATACAAAACAATTGACATTGCAACTAATTTGAAGTTAAATTAACTTGGCATTTAGTGTGTTGTACTTAAAATAGTAATTCCATTCAAATCAAGCATGTAAGTTTCATACACTCAAGTTTTCATTACTCTTTACTGAATTTTTTTAAGGCAACCAGTTTACTCAAATTTTTTAAGTAAACTCAACTTATTTGGTCTTAGAGTGTGCTTTGTACACTGTAAACCCAGAATTTGTATTAACTAAAATGCTTTAATTACAATGCACTTAAATGATTTAAGTTTTATAATGTTACTATAAAATGTTGAGTATATTCTACTAATTTGTAGACATAGTTGAAAGTATGAAAAAGTTTAAGTTGAATGGAATTAAATCACTGAGTTTTAGTCATGACCACACCTTTTTATCTGTGCATTGCATTGTGGGTATTGGGCATGTTGTTGTAAATGTGTTCTTTTTCTGTGCAGGGGTTCAGTGGGGTTGTGGTGTTAGTGTTAATTTGGATTTAATGTGTGTATGGTAATGTTTATTGGTCTTTTTGTGTTTGTTTTTGTATTTTTGTAGAGCTGCACCATGAGTCAGAGCCAGAGGAAGAACTATGGATTTACTGTTCATCTCAGACTGTTAATGTACATTGCAAATCTTAATGTCTTGTCAAATTAGTAGCACTTCCTGTACTGGCTAGTGACATTGAGCTAACTTCCACACATGCTACAAATATTAAATTGAATAATTTCGTAACTATTTTGGTCAGGAATAGGAATTTGAGTTTGATTAACTTAAAAAAAGTTGTTGAATCAATGATAACTTACTCTGGCTGCAATTGAGAACATTAGTCAGTGTAAGCTAAAATGCTGAGTTGAATGGTTGGATAGTGGGGTTGATTTTACAACAGATTTAAAGTACAAATAACTTGTCTTTTAGTGTTTTCTACTTAATAGTTTAAGTTCAATACTCTTAGCATTAAAGTTGAACCTACTTAAACCAATTGATTAGTCGATCATTACTCAAATCATTTAAGTGCAAACGCTTGCCTCAAATTTTTTGAGTAAACTCAACTTATCCGGGCTTACAGTGTATTCAAAAGGCATATTCTAAATACATGCATTTCACAGTGTTAGTACATGATTGCAGTGTTTGAAATAAAATGCAGATCGGTCCTTCATAATGCATGATTTCTGACACTTACTGCCTTTTGATATGTATATTTCAGAGCTTTTTCACTAGTTCTATTCTGACATCGCACTGTGTTTTATTTAATGTACAGCAGGGGTGTCAAACTCATTTTAGTTCAGTTCCACATTCACCCCAGTATGATCTCCAGTGGGTCTGACCAGTAAAATAATACCAGTGAAATAAGTACAATTACATTATGATAACATTTACATCTACAACGTTTCCTTAAAAATCTGAATAACGTGAACAACTTGAAATGTCTTAAGAAAAACAAGTGCAGTTTTAACAATATTCTGTTTATTCTCAGTTTATCAGTTTATCATTTACACATGTGCATTACAATTTACATTACAATCACAAATACACCAAACATTTAGTAACAAGCAGAATATTGATAAAATTGCATTGACTTCTCTCAAGACATTTCCCGTTGCTCATATTTCTTCAGGTTATTCACATTTTTTGTAAAAGGATAGTTTGTTAACCCTTTCATGCATGAATTATGAGAACCTTAGTCAATATTTTTTTCTTGAGTGATTTTAATCCTCTTTAAGCATGTGACAAAAAAAACAATTGAGATTTTTTTTTTTAATAAACCTATTTTTCATGGATTTACAAAAATGTCCACTCAGATCGACACCATACGTTTAATTTTTGAAGCAAAGACACATGTATTTAAACCCATCATCAGAAAGTGATATACTGTGTGAAAAATATGAAATAAAAACATTTTTAATGCTGCTAATCTGATGTTTTCTCACATTTCATCACACTCTAACACTAGTTATTACTCACTTCATGGAGATAATATGCAAAAAAACAACTTTTTGTTTAAGGAAACCGGTAATTACTGTCTAATAACAATTAGTAACTGATTTCCACTCGAACATGTTAGTGCAGATCAGGTTTATCTAGAACAGTAAAGTTACAGTAATGGTATAAATGTCAGTGTGTTATTATGGGATGGTGCATAAGTGTCCACTGTGTTGGCTGATATGGAACTAAAACAACAAAACCCATGAATATACAAGAGAACAGCTGGAGAAGAACTGTCCACTGGAGTGACCACTATGCATGAAAGGGTTAATATAAACATTTTCATGTAATTTCACTTTTTTACACTAAAAAACAGATAAAAGCTGCAGTTGTCAGTATTTATAGGTTATTACACTGGTCAACAACAAATTTATTGTTTCAGTTTTTTGAGCTGATTTAGGATCATTTTGGTGTGCTGAATCCAAAAATCACATTCATTTTGCTCAATCAGGTCAACTTTCTGAACTATGCTACATATTGGCTTTTTAACATTTTTGCTTACATTTATGGGCATTTTCACATCATATGATACAAAATTCTTTCATACTTCTAGCAACAAACAAGTTCTGAAGATTTTACTTTTGCCAAATTATGATTAATGTTTTTTTTTAATATTACAGGTGAATGAAATGGCTTCGACTAGAAGATCTTGCAAAAATAAGCCTGACATATTCTGCTACATCTGCGCTGAATACACCATTGTACCTAACAGGAATCAAGTCACAAGTTTCATAAAGTGTGCTTACCAATCTTATTTTGGTATTAATTATTATATTTTGTGAAAAGATCAAATTTTTCAAAATCAAATTACCAAAAAACCTGACCTGATTGAGAAAAACAGATGTCATTTTTGGATTTAGCGGTGCAAAATGGTCCTAATTCAGTTGAAAAAACCTAGACAACTTGCAAAAAACATTTTTTTGTAACCCAGTGTTATGATACTGTTTTTCTGGTCTGACCCAGTTGAGATCTAACTGGTTTATATGTGTCTGGATGGAACCTGAAATAAAATGATTTCTACTCTACTGATTGTTAATATCTTCAGTGTAATTTTTGCATTTCACTAATTCCTCCTAAGGGCCACATTGGACCCTTTTGCGGGCCGGATTTGGCCCCCGGGCCGCATGTTTGACACCTGTGATGTACAGGTTTCCTTCTTTCCCAATAACATTTAATGAGCAACCACTCTGACATGGAGCTGTGGTGTAAAAGGTTGGCCTATTTGCAGTCTATACATTTTTTTCCAAGTCACCCTGGCCATATCTCTGGCGTAAGAATTCAATTTGGGCATTGCAGGCGAAAACTGAAAAGCGTAAAGGAGGATTTAGAGTGAAATACATGGCATAGTGGATTCGTTAAGAAATTCAGCTATCTGGAGGTCTGGCTGGGGAGATAGGGACGTGGCAGAACTGATGAGGTTCTCAGTCATTATCCCTGAGGTGATATCGTGGTATATTCGGTGTGGTTTTTCAAACCTCTTATCACTGTAAAATAAAAAATATATTGCGGCGTAAGATAATTATGCTTTCTGCTCTCTTCATCAGTTCAGGGAGGCAAACTGTGAGGATGTTTGGATGAGATAATGACCTTGACTTAATTAATTGTCATAAATTGTGTATTTTCTACAAAATCTTGAAGTTGAAGTAAAATGACATTTACGTGTAAAAATCAGATCATTTGTGTAGATTCAGTACAAATGAACTACATTAAAATTTAGATTTGGTTGTTTAATACGTTTTTATTTTCAAACACAGACTCTTAATTAACCCTTTCATGCATAGCGGTCACTCCAGTGGACAGATATTCTCTTGTATATTCATGGGTTTTGTTATTTTATGTGCATATCAGCCAACACAGTGGACGCTTACGCACCATTTCATACACTGGAATTCATACAAATACTGTAACTATGCTGTTCTAGATAAACCTGATCTGCACAAACATGTTTGAGTGTAAATGAATTGCTATTTGTTATTAGACTGTAATTAACAGTTTTCTTAAACAAAAGGTTTATTCTTTTGTATATTATCTATATGAAGTGAGTAATAACTAGTATTAGAGTATGATAAAATATGAGAAAACATGAGATTAACAGCATTAAACATGTTTTTATTTCATAGTTTTCATATCACTTTTTGATATTGTGTTTTAAACACGTTTCTTTGCCTCAAAAATTAATCCTTTCATGCATGAATTATGAGGACCTTAATCATGAGTTTTCCCTGTTTTTTTGTTTTTTTTTTTAACCCGCCACCCCCCACCACCCCTCCCCCCCTTCGGAGGACAACTTCATTTTTAGCTTACCAGCCAACAGGCCGTAAGCTACTGTCGTCATGCTGTCGTCTGTCGTCCGTTACAAAAAATTCAATTGTCTTCTTCTCTGAAACTCCAGTTCTGATTGACTTCAAACTTGGTATACAGCTTCTGTATGATGATGTCAACACAAAGTATTGAAATTATTTCGATCCGGATCTGATTCTAGATGTGGTGCAACTTTGAAAAATTTCCCCATTAAAACAGATAGGAAGTGGATTGATCCAATAAATCAGTATCAATTATATCAAGTTGGAATTTGAATTTTTTACAGATCTGATTGGAGTATGACCAAAACATGGGCTATTTCTGTAATAGAATAAATACACAGAACTGGGTGAGAATAAATGGCATCTGGATACATTTCCCAAAGCTTTTAATTTGGCCGGTAAGATACAGGGCCATTGGTCCTATTTTTAACTATACAGGGGTAATCTTCTTTTGTTGAGAACAAAAGCAAATAACCCCTGTATCATTAAGATAAGAAGACAAAATGAAAATTCTTGAACTATTTATTTTTAATTACAGCTTGTGTTTAAGTAACAATCTCAAACTTCGTATTCGCTTGTTCATCTGTTCCTTGCTTGTATACATATACAGAGAGGGAGGGCTCATATAGATGAAAGTGTACAAGGACAGGACGAGACAAGACCGCGGTTCCTCTTTAGGCATGAAAAAAAACAATGCAACTGACATTTTTTTTTTTTTTTTTTTGAGCCTATTTTTCATGGAGTTGCAAAAATGCCCACTCAGATGGATACCATGCATTTAATATTTGAAGCCAAGAAATGTGTATTCACTGATATACTGTGTAAAAACTATAAAATAAAAATGTTTTTAATGCTGCTAATCTGATGTTTTCTCATATTTAAACATACTCTAATATTAGTTATTACTCACTTCATGTAGGTCAGGGGTGTCAAACTCATTTTAATTCAGGGGCCACATTCAGCTAAATTTGATCAGCAGTGGGCCGAACCAGTAAAATAATAACATAATAATATATAAATAATGTGAACTCCAAACTTTTCTCTATGTTTTGGAGCAAAAAAAAGTAAATTTACATTATGAGAAGGTTTACATCTACAAACTATCCTTTCAAAAGATGTGAATAACATGAACAAACTGAAAAAAATCAGTGTAATTTTAACAATATTCTGCCTCAGTTTATCATTTACACATGTACATTATAACTTACAGATCACAGTGGATCTACAAACACACAAAACATTTAATAACAGGCAGAATATTGTTAAAATTGTACGTACTTTTCTTAAGACATTTCAGGTTGTTCACATTTTTTGCGAAAGTATACTTTGTTTTACTGTAAATACATGAAAATATTTACATTTACAAAGAGAAACATTTGGAGTTGTCATTATTTCTGTTATTATGACAGTATTTGACTGAATCCTGCCCACTTCAGATTGAATTGGTCTGAATGTGGAACCTGAACTAAAAGGATTGTTCATACCTTAGTGTAATTTTTGCATTTCACTTATTTATCCCAAGGGCCGGACTGGACCCTTTGGTGGGCCGGATTTGGCCCCCGGGCTGCATGTTTGACACCTGTGATGTAGATAATATACCAAAAAAAAAAAACAAAAAACAAAAACATGTTTTAAGAAAAAGGATAATTGCAATCTAAGAACAATCCGAAATTGGTATTCACTCAAACATGTTAGTGAAGATCAGGTTTATCAAAAACAGCAAAGTTACAGTAATGGTATGAATGTCAGTGTATTATTATGGGATGGTGCATAAGTGTCCACTGTGTTGGCTGATATGGAACTAAAACAACAAAATCCACAAATATACAAAAGAACATCTGTAGAAGAACTGTCCACTGGAGTGACCACTGTGTATGAAAGGGTTAAACACATAGTGTCCAACTGAGTGGACATTTTTGTAACTCCATAAAAAATAGGTTCATTAAAAAAATTTCAATCACATTGTTTATTTCATGCCTAAAGAGGAATAAAAACACTCAGGAAAAAAAAAAAAATCTTGACTAAGGTTTTCATAATTCATGCATCAAAGGGTTAATTAAATGTTTTTTTTTTGATCTGACAAATCTGTAACATAACCACCTCACAGAAGTGCTTAACATTCACCGACAGGCCAAAAAAAGAGTCCCCACCTGCGTTTATCATCTGGGGATGCTTCAGTTGGTCAGGTCTTGGTTCAGTAACGTTATGTCTCCAAAAAAATGAGGTCAGCTGAACCTGGTATGAGTGGGTTTATCTTCCCTGACAGTAGCAGCACAGTCCCACATGACTCATCAGGGAGAATTAGGCTACGTTCAGACTGCAGGCAAATGTGGCCCTAATCCAATTTTTTTTTTCCCGTATGTGACCTGTATCTGATCTGTTAAAGACAGTTTGAACAGCACTAATTTTTTCATTTTTTCAAATCCGACCCAGGCCACTTTCATATGTGGTCCTAAATCTGATACGGATCTGATATTTTGCCATGTGACTGCAGTCTGAGCCAAGGTTATTATTGTTAAAAACACTGACATAAACCCTAGAAATGACCATTTCTTGGTCCATTTATGACTGAATGAATAAATAAACAAATAAATAAATAAATACGTAAATGAATGAATGAATGATTGAAAACATTTTTAGACGTTGGCTCTTTACCAAGGTTATTATCGTAAACGAAAACTAACGAAATGACGAAAACTAGAATTGTAAAAACATTTTAGTTAACTGAAATAAATAAAAACTATAATTCAAAGAAAAAAACCCATAACTAACTGAAACCGTATTGTGTGTTTACAAAACTAACTAAAACGTATAAAAATTCTGGATAAAATTCCCTAAGTTTTCATCCTTGTCAATGTCTTATTGATTTGAAATCAATTCATTTTCCTCCAGCAATTTTAGCTGCTGGCCCCGTATGATATTTAACGGTCCGTCACTTCTTGTCAGTCGTCTTCTGGTCCCCACTCTACCTGGAAACATGGACTAAAGTTGGGAGAAAGCAGCAGAGTCCTGTCTGGGATTTATTTGAATTTGACGGTGAAGAAGAGAAAAGATATAAAGAAAATAAAACTAATCTAAAACTAAGCATTTAGAAAATAACGAAAACTAATACAAACTAGCAAGCCTGCTCTAAAAACTAATTACAACTGAGTTAGAGAAAAAAAAAGTCCAAAATTAAATAAAACTAAACTATAATGAAAAATCCAAAACTATTAGAACCTTGGTCTGAACAGCCAGGTCGCATTTGTCCGACCTTTACGTCACTGAAACAACAAACACATCACACGGCAAACGTCACAATTCTGCGTCCAAAGAGGAGGAGCTGTGTGAAAAATGTGTTTACTTCTGTAAACACAGTGTGTGTCTGAGTGGTCACGTATGACATCAGGACCTCCTATGCACATGTGGGTCACTTCAGGGTCGCATTCAGTTCATACTCAAAACTGATAGAAGTTGCATTTAATGTGAAAAATGAACGAGCATACAAAAAAAAAATCAAATTTCACAAAAAAAATCTGCTGTCTGAATGTAGTCTCAGACATTTCTGCTGTTGTGTTTCACACAGATGCTTATTGTGATGCACATGAGGCCAGGATCAACACACAGTTGGATGTTGGTTCCATTTATGTCACAGGTGTCAAACATGCGGCCCGGGGGCCAAAACTGGTCTACCAAAGGGTTCATTTCGGCCCCTGGGATGAATTTGTGAAATGCAAAAACTGTATAATATTTTACAAGATCATGGATTTTTAATAGTTTTGACTGAATAAAGAGATTATGAGTGTGTTCTAGAAATCCAACCTTATGTATGATCCGTACTGCTGGTTTCTGTAATATGACTAATGGATGCGTCAAATAAGCATTTAACCCTTTCATGCATAGTGGTCACTAAAGTGGACAGCTATTCTACAGATGTTCTTTTGTATATTCCTGGGTTTGGTTTTAGTTCCATATCAGCACCATCCCATGCATTGCAATTCATACCATTATTGTAACTTTGCGGTTCTTGATACACCTGATCTTCAGTAACATGTTTGAGTGTAAAGCAATAGCCAATTGTTATTAGACTGTAATTAACAGTTTTCTTAAACAAAAGGTTTTTTTTTTTTGCATATTATCTCCATGCACTGAGTTATGACTAGTATTAGAGTATGTTAAAATGTGAGAAAACACCAGATTAGCTACATTAAAATGTTTTTATTTCATAGTTTTCAAACAGTGTATTACTTTCTGACATTGCATTTTAAATGAATATTTTTTTTGCTTCAAAATTAAACACATGGTGTCCAGCTGAGTGGACATTTTTGTAACTCCATGAAAAAAAGGTTCATTAAAAAAAATTTCAATTGCATAATTTTTTTCATGCCTAAAAAGGAATAAAAACAGGAAAAAAATCTTGACTGAGGTTCTTATAATTCATGTATGGAAGGATTAATCAAGTCAAAGAAAGTAATCAATAGATTCATCAATTGCAATAATAATCAATAGCTGCAGCTAATCTAAGCGTATGTTGAAATGTGCATGTTGCAAATATTGCAAAGATGCAAAATACAAATAGTCAATAATTGCAAACATATATATTAAAAGGAAAGAAACAAACCTCTTTTAAAAATATAAGGATTGGATGTTTGTGTTAAAACATGGGAGTAAATGGACACTAAATAAATACACAGATCTGTAAATTCTAATGTGTGTGCTGTTACTTCCTCCTTGGGTTCCCTAGCTGGTGTTCAGGTATCGGTTGCTTTCACGCTGTTGTCTGAGGCAACATCAGTGTCATCGCAATGTCCAGTGAAGAAGGGAACATCCACGCAGACGCTGGCAGCTGAATGCCAGAGTGCAGCTCCTGCCGGCTCTGTTCTATCTGCTTTGGCACAAACGACAGTCAAAGGGATGGGCAGCGGTCCATGCTGTTTGCACTGCCAGACATCTAGGCCTTGAACACAGCGATATCATAAATGGACTGGATGACTTCTATTCACTGACCTATTTAAAAAGATTCAAGAGAAGCCACCAATAATTGCTCATCGCTGACCTGAAAGATAATGTTCGCCGTGCACATGGCAGCTTCTTTTCAGAGGGTATACAGGAGTGGAATAAGTAATGTAACTAGGGATGGGAATCGAGAACCGGTTCTTTTTGAGAACCGGATCCCAGTAGCTCGATTCCTTGGAATCATTTGCCTGCCTGCTTGACGATTCTGCTTATTGATTCAGCCTTCATTGCACATTCGTGACGTCACGCGTATGCTGCATTGTTTTGGTCAGAACGTAGCCAACGTGGCGTTGAGGCAGAAACGGTCTAAACAGACGACACCAGGTCCACTGGAACACTGTCAAAGCTTCCATTTCTTCTAAAGGGTGGAATCCCTCCAATATGTTCAAACATTTGTCCACAGCATGGGATTCAGTTACAGGAATGTCACGTATTTGATTCACTACTTAGCGACGCTTGTGAATGTAGCGACAGAGTGAACGCCGGGCCTAGGTCCAGTGCGGCCAACAAACGTCATACCCCCTCAAATACAAGTTTCTGAAGGTAGGGGAAAGGAAATGAGGTGCACAACAACAGGAGATGATTCGAGCTGAGTCACACTGGTTCCATGTAGTGGAAATGCAGCAATAGAGGAATTAATAAAGCGTCTTTAGTTTCACTTTCACTGTACACATGTATTATTTGTGTATATATAATATATATATATATATATATATATATATATATATATATATATATATATATATATATATATAGATAGATAGATAGATATAGATATATAGGTATATACTGTAGATATATACAGATATATATAGGTAATTTGATTGTTTTAATATATGCAAATATTCTTTATTAAACATTAAAAAGTAAAAAAAAAAAGGAGCAAAATCTCATGCAAAGTTAGGGCAAAAAACTGCATTTTAATTATGGAAAATTACTGTATCGTCATTAGATGGTTATTTTCCGTTATTTTCCAGTTTTTTTTCAGCACCCCAGCTGCTGGAATATTACCCTTTTTTTTACGTTTTTTTTTTTTTTATTTTACAGTGTATGATGCTCTTTTTTTGTGATCTGTGATGCTCTTTTTTTGTGATGTGTGATGTTCTTTTTGACACCCTCTGCTGCCAAACCAGCAACCAGAGGCTCCTAACATCGTCTGTTTTGCTCTGTGTCCCTGCAGCGTCCCCAGAGATGAAAGCTTATACTGAATCACTACAAATCAGTGTGTGGACTCAGCAGGGAGCAGGTCCAGGACCATAGTCAAATCCCCCAAGTCCAAGTATCAGGTGTAGAGTCAAACACCACTTTGTTTACACTCTGTGCACAAGAGTATCTGCTGAAAGGAGAGCAGGGAGGAATCCCATCCATATGCAGCTCACATGAGGAAATGGAAGAGCAAATACAAGTATGGCAGATTAAAAATCGATTATCCTCCTGAGACCCAGCAATGCATTTTTGTCCTCTGTAGTGGACAACAGTTTCACAGCTTTACTTTAAAATAAAAAAAAAAATTACATAATGTCCAGTGAAAAGGACATTATATATATAAAAAAAAGTATCTGAAAAAAACTGTTGCATCATCCAGTTTCAAATTAAGGCAATTATTTAATGTAAAATGCAGAAAATTTTAACTTACTGGGTGTCAGGAGGATATAGATTAATTTGGATTAAATGTAAATGGGGGGGGGGGGGGGGGGGGGGGATCACGACTTTTCCCATGAAACCAGGGTCAGGTTTATAAAAACATCCTAGATTCTAAATCTGGACATGACTACCCTAGAGACGCTGAATATTATTTAAAATACCATTTTGGATTATTCATACAAGTACTAAATTTGTATGTCCAAATGCGAAAGACATTACGTTTTTGCTGATTGCATGGCATTTTCTTCGCATCTAGAGAAAGTCCAGATCAAAAAATGAATGACAGCCTAATTAGACTAGTGAAATTTAAACTGTACAATCCCAGAGAGGCAAAAGACTCTTAAAGGTGCAGGAGACTTTCATGACCAATTTTTCATCCAATCTGTCAAACCTCAGTCATATCCTCAGTATCATGACTCTGTCAGTCTGTCTGTCATTACTCACCTGAATCTCTTACATTACGGTGAACAGTTTCTTAGTTCCATCCACCAGAAACAGACCATGTGTTTACAAACAGAGCCGGGAGGGAACTCGGGCATCTTCGGAATTTTGTCACGATGTGCATTGTGGGAAAGGGAGGTTCACACCAAGGTTATACTAGTTTTGGATTTTTCATTATAACTTAGTTCTGTTTAGTTTTGACTTTTTTTCCCTCTAATTCAGTTAGTTTTATTTAGTTTTTAAAGCAGGTTTGCGAGTTTTTATTAGTTTTTGTTATTTTTCTAAATGCTTAGTTTTAGTTTAGTTTGAGTTTATTCATATCTTTTATCTTCTTCACCATCATATTCAAATAAATCCCAGACAGGACTCTGCTGCTTTCTCCCAACTTTAGTCTGCATGTTTCCAGGTAGAGTGGGGACCAGAAGACGACTGGAAACCACAGGTGACCAGAAGTGATGGACCATGAAGTGTCTTATGGTGCTGTGAACTAAAACTGCTTGAGGTAAGTAAATTGATTTCATATCAATCTGACACCGACAAAACGAAAACGAAGGGAATTTTATGCATAATTTTTATACGTTTTAGTTTTATAAGCACACAACACAGTTTCAGTTAGTTATCTTTTTTTTTATTATAGTTTTTATTTATTTCAGTTAATGAAAATGTTTTTACAATTCTAGTTTTCGTCATTTCGTTAGTTTTTGTTAATGATAATAACCTTGGTTTATGCAGCCGCCTGCAGCAGCAGCGGCCACGCAGCCATATGATATTATATGGATGAAACAAACCGACACAGAAACGGCTGCTGAAACACAGAAACGGCTGGAGGAATATGCATAGACGGAAGGGAGCTCCTGCTTTTTCCGCGTCATGTCTGTAGCAGCTGCTGCTGCCGCTGCGTGAACCTGCCTTTCCCACAATGCATGTCACGATAAAAGTCCGAAGATGCCCGAGTTCCCTCCCGGCTCTGTTTGTAAACACATGGTTTGTTTCTGGTGGATGGAACTAAGAAACTGTTCACCGTAATGTAAGAGATTCAGGTGAGTAATGACAGACAGACTGACAGAGTCATGATACTGAGGATATGACAGGTTTGACAGATTTGATGAAAAATTGGTCATGAACGTCTCCTGCACCTTTAACAAAAACAGCGTATAGATCAGGGGTCAGCAACCTGCGGCTCTGAAGCCTCATGCGTCTCCTCCTCCTCCTTGTAGTGGCTCCTCCCTTTACTGTGGTCAGTCCAGCCGCCATTCTCCTCTGCATGGTCAAGCCAGCCGCTAGCGTTTTTCTTGTGCGCTACTTATTTGACAGTTACGGCAGATGAGCTGCATGGAGCGAATGTGCCTTCAACAACCAAAGTAAGGGCTCATTTATGCTCGACGTTAAAGATGCAGACAGACGCAGGGTTCTGTCCTTCCTTTGTATATTACTCACCTAATTCTGTCCGTTTTCCGGGAGAATATGGAGCAGTACAACTGGGAACTGTGGAGGCAGTGTTGAGTTTGGAAGAGAATCATTTCCATAAAGAGCGATACTTTTCATAGAGCGACTGTATGAGTATGAGTACTGTGTACTTTTGGAGTAATCCTACAACAGATTCCCTTCCAAGATACAAAAGTGTGTTTTTTCCGTCTGAAATAGGCTTTAAGACTAAATTCAATGATGAATAAAATTATTTTTTCCAAAAAGTACCTCATGAATTTGGTATATTTGGTATTAGTACTTCATATACTATTAGCACAAATACTATGAACTACTTTTACTGTGTACTTTTAGAGTAATCATACTCCAGAATCCATTCCACACTGCACTTCTGTTTGTTGTATTCAGTGGTTGTAACACGTAAAATGTAAAAAAAAGATTCAAACTTTTAAAAGTTTATAAGTTCTGTTATTTTTCACGGCTCCAGACTATTTTTTTTGGCGTTAGAGGGGGCAAAATGGCTCTGACTGATCATCAAGGTTGCAGACCCCTGGTATAGAAAGACAGAAGGACGAATAGGAGGATATTAGAAATAACTACAGTGATTTGTGAAATGTTGGTGTTTAAATAGTCGAATGTTGAGTTTGCTGTTTGTCCGGTGCTGTCAGCGCTCCTCGGTCTTCTGACAGACTCCAGTCCCTCCTGTTTCACCTCTTTGACTCCGGGTCCAGTGCGTCCTCTGTGGAACTCTGTGAAGCATGCCAAGTCCGTGTCCCTTTGCATTGACGGCTGGCACTGATGGATTGCGCTGCTGCCAGGCCTTTTCGCTCAGGGCCGCTGAACTGCCTCTTTTGACCCGTACCCGTTTAGCACCAGGTTTCATATTTGCCCGAGATCAACCTCCTTTTTACAGACATGTTCAGTTCCTGTGGGACTGGCAGTGTTTTCGCTGTGTTACTGCTTACATTTTGTCAGTATCCCACAGCTCAGGCCAAAAGTTCACCACAGGACCACCTGTCAACTTGAAACCACTTGTGATGCACTCGTCTGCAACTTTCTGTCTGTCACGAATTATACTTATTTCTTTATTTTATTTTATTTGCACATCACAAACAACAAGAAAAAAAAAAAGTTTTCATGCAAGTAACACCACTGTGCAGGAGAGAATAGAAACCAAAAAAAGGCTCGTATAAATACCTCACCAGAAATAAACAATACACAGTTTTTAAAAAAAGAATAAAAACACAATATAACTCAAATAATAATCTAAAGTAAAAAAAATACAAAGCAAATATATAAAGCCTTACATTTTTTCATAAATTAGAGTCCTTTTCAGATGCTTTTTAAATAAACATAAAGAAGATGTTGATTGAAGTTCAGGACGTAGATTATTCCAAAGATGTGGTCCACGATATTTTAGAGAATACTAACTGACACAAGTTCAGCAGTATTTATCTACAACCAAACTGGGAAATAATCATGTTTTGTAATAAACACAATGTTTCTTGCATTATTTTTCTCACTCCAAACAAAATCCTTCCCTTGATTTTGTTGCAAGGAAATACAGTTTGTCATGGAAGGATCAGTGACTTCTTCAGGCTGTCCTCAGCAGACAGAGCCCTCAGCCCTTCTAAATAGTGATGTGTCGGTCACAAACGAAACAGCTCTGAGAGCCGGCTCTTTGACGTGAACAACGGGAGCCGGCTCCTGATTAGAGCCGCTTTGTCCCGTTCGTTCACCCCACCCCACCCCCGACCAGAGGGGAGAGGGGCGGAGTTACACACACAGCAAGCGCACGAACAGGACGGAGGGAGACGAGAGAGAAAGAGAGCAGGGACCACAACGAAAACAGACTGGAAAGGTAAAAAAAAAGTTGAGAAAATGAGGGACAACAGGAAGCACAGCAAAATCTGGACATATTTCAATGACACTGACCAAACTAAGGCAGAATGTAGAGTGTGCAAGACAAAAATCTCATATAGAGCTGGCTCCACAAACAACCTGCACAGACACATGTGAACTGTTCATCCATCAGTTCAACTGGAAGAAAAAACACAAGCAAGTGAACGTGACATTAATGAAGGTGCCAGTGAGTCTACTGCAACTGCTGCTGCTACTGCAGTATCGACAGCATCGCTGTGAAAGCTAAAAGTTTAAAATAGTTAAAAGTTAGTAAAGGTCAGTTGTAAATAGTTAAGCATTTCTTTTTGCACTTTCTAATTTATTTATTTTTAATCACTCTGTAGAGTGTATAAGTAAAGGTGCATTTACATTTACATAAACATTTGATAGAGTGCATGTTTTTTTTTTTTACATTAGTAATTCATATTGCGCATAACTTTACATTATTGTTGGTAATAAATTAATTTAAGCACCAAAAAATCTGAAGAGCCACTTGGGAGCTGAAAGAGCCGGCTCTTTTTAGTGAGCCGAGCCAAAAGAGTCGGTTCTCTAAAAAGAGCCGAAATTCCTATCACTACTTCTAAACGCACTGACGTTGTAAATCAAGTTGGAGGATATTTCAGAACAAAAAAAAAAAAAGTTTTTTCGTGTGAACACCTTTATTCATGTTGGCCAGTTTGTAGAGGTTTGGTTAAAGTCCAGACATGGAGACATGGAAGACCAAAGTACATGTGTTAAATGCACCCTAGAGCACTCTAGAGAACTTCTACAGATATTTCTTTTGCTATGGTTTTGCTGTCTTCTCTACTGGCAGTGATCTGTACTTTTGAAGGACTGTTCTAACCAAAGGAAGCTGAGTGGCTGGAATAGCAGTCAGTGAAGGGCCAATCACTTCCTCCCATTCATCTGCAGGGCCACCTTTTCTCTTCAGAGGGCCCCCAGGGTGCTTCACCTTCTTCTCTTCACTACTCTTGGGTGTTTTGCCTTCAGGATGACTTGGCATATTTACACTGAAAATGTGTTACCCTTCTCTGGAAAAAGAAATGTGGTACCTGCTGAACTGAAGAAAAGGGAGGGTACCAGAGGGGTAATCTAGGATCGGATGTTCTCCAGTGAAAGCCCTGAGTGCAGATCTTTCAAATAAGACTAGGCAATAAAGAAATCAGAAAAAACGTGTGATTTTACCCATTTTTCAGTGTCATGTGACCTTGACCTGTACATGATTTGATACCCTCATAAACAACAGTAGCATCCCCCAAAACCTCTAACATGACATTTGCATGAGCAAATATGGCAGAACTAACTGACAAATGCATGATTTTCCATTGAAAAATGGGTTTTCTGCACTCAGCTGATGGGCACCCTAAAGACGGCGGTGGGGGGTCTAAAACTTTATGGATTGGGCTGAAATTTCTTTTTGGAAGTCACTAATATATAAGAGATTAACTGGTCAAATTAAGAGCTTGATTGGAAAAGAAGTCCCAAAAATGGGACGCCCTACACTGCCCCCCATGGTTCCCGGTGGTACTGCTCCATATTCCCTGTTTGGGTTCACATCTGCAGCGCTCCCCGAGGATGGACAGGAATACAGACGTTATGAACGCAGAGGACGGACACAACGCTCCATCCGTATGCACATTAGATGTAGAACATAAATGGGCCTTAAAACTAACTTTGCGTCAGAGAGCACAAACCCCTATTTACCAGACGCAAGTGACCCACATTTGGATGGTTTCTAAAGTGAAAAAAAAAGTCATAGCCTGCCTCTCATCCACGCAGATAAAAAGACAAATGCAAGTCCAGCATAGAGGAGATACAGGGTACATTTTTGACAGCCTCTGAAGCACTTCTAAAAGGAGCCGTCTTGCAGCGCTGGCAGTGTTTAAGAGCCATTACTTTCTCATTCAGCACATGTGCCAAGGTCGTCAGGCTGGATAATGAGGTTTTAGCATCCAATGACTCCCTTCAACACTGCTCTATTAGTTATGTAAAATAGGCAGACCCTGGTTTATTGACTTTACGGAATAGCTTTTGTTAGGGTTTGGAAATTGAAATTTTACTTGCACACCCCAATTTAAAAATTGGGGAAAGATTTCCTCTATTTTCTGTTAATTTTCAATCATGGGGAATGAAGAATGGGTGAATGGTGATAAGTGATTTTTCTCTCCCCACTCTGACCTTGTCGTTCCCTACAGATATAGTAAGTCAGCTGGGAGTGACATTAATAAGTTCATCTAAAGGTATAGATCTTATGGGGAGGTGGTGCTTTTTATGAGCTGTAGCTGCAGTGCTAGCATCTAATAACGGCAGAACTTTCAAGTGAGTGATGCGGCGGTAGTTGTGGCAGCATGGCAGTGGGAAGAGTGGAAGATGTGAGTGTAGTGGCAGAGCGGGCTGTCTGCCTCAACCAGCTAAAAGACTTCAGCTTTGATGATGAGATACAGCTGCATGAAGGCAAGGCTCAGCCTGTCACTGCACAACTTCACTCAAAATGATAAAGGACTATATACTATATATACACTGCACCATTTTCATCAAATCCACACAGTTGTCAAGAGGAACCTGTGATAAGCTTCCTCTAAGTTAAATATTCATTCATTGTACTTTTATTTTTACAGGGTTGCCCTGATGAGCATAATTTTTTACACTTGTTTTTATGGCTACACAAACATAAAACAAGTGTTCAGAGAACACAAACCTCCACCAAGCACCCCGAACGGTGTGCATGAGTGGATCGACTATTTCTTTTTAAATTCAACAGTTTCCAGGTTGTTCCATACAACAGAAAAAGTTGAAGCTTGGTACCAGTCATGTGTCTGTCAAATTATATTCAATTCCAATCAATATTTGTTGAGTTATAATGAAAATGAGTTGTAAATGGGATTTTCAATGTTAAATGTAAATGTCCACAGAGTCCACATTCCACAGTGGATGTGGACAATTTTGTGCCAGATACAAGATATTGTTCTAAGCTACAGGTGGATCCAATTGGAGGCTAATCGGAGTCGTTTTGAATTTTTTATGAATTTTCAAAAATTTCTCAATGATGACAGATGGAAAATTGTAGATTTTGTGACCTTGCTGTGACCTTGAACTTTGGCCTACTGGGACCAAAATGTAATGTGTTGGTCCCAGGGCCTAGGCCTATCTGTGGGGACGATTTGGTAAAGATGGTTGGAATAGTTTTCACGTAAAGTTGCTAACAAACAAGCAAACAAACACACAAAGCAAAGTGATCACAATACTTCCTGGAGGAGGTAAGAAGAGGACCAGTGGCATTGTAGCTCACCGGCATGTTCTATCAAGAATCAGTAACAACTTGAATTTGTGAGATTGTCAGGTTCTGCTGCTTTGTTACAGTCCTGTGGTCCTGATGCAGGTGATCAATTTCTCAATAGAAGTGGGTGGTACTTTCACTGGAGAAGAACTCAACTAATTTGATCAAAGTCCATATATGACTTTGTTAATATAGATTTTGATACTGACCATAAGTCTTCTATTAGTTTATAAGACACCTATGATAGCTCTTCAGTTTTCAGTGATCACTAGGATTTATATTAATATCTTTAACCATTTACATGTTATTAACCATCAAAATATGGACTCAATATAAGGAAATACTTCAAAAATTAATAAAAAAATTTCAAAAATCAAAATTTCTCAAAACTGTGAACAAACTTTGTAGATATTGTCCCATTGACGCTATATGTATATATAAAATCACAAATGAGTAGTTTTGGTGAAGAAGATTGTTGAAATGCAGACATTAGTGACCTGGTGTTTGACCCTTCAAGGTCACTCAAGGTCAAAGGTCATGGACCCAAAGGAAAGTCCATATATGGCTTCCTATCAGTGCTCAATAGTAACTATATTGATATCTGTAACCATTTCCATGTTATAAACTTTCAAAATATGGACTCAGTATACAGAAATACTTCAAAATGTATTAAAAAAAATGTAGAAATCTAAATTTCTCAAAACTGTGAACAAACTTTACATATTGTCCCATTGATACTACATATAAAATCCGAAATGAATCCGACCAGTAGTTTCAGTGAAGAAGATTGTTGAAATGCAAACATTAGTGGCTTCGTGTTTGACCCTTCAAGGTCACTCGAGGTCAAAGGTCATGGACCCAACACAAAATAGCACCGGACCAAAAATGCAACATCATTTACGAAATACCATGCAAATCATGTAACAAACATACATCGGAGAAACAGGACGATCTTTCAATACAAGGAAAAAAGAACACCAAAAAGAATGCGAAAAGGAGACAGTGGGGCGATTCACACGGACTCAAAAGGACAAAGCAGAACAGGAGAACCTAAAATCAGCCATCACAGACCACTGAAGAAGACACAACCACATCATGGACTGGGATGAGGGCACAATCAGAACATCTGAAACAAACAAACTCAAACGTTGGATCAAGGAGGCAACAGAGATCAGGAAGCGGGCGAATGGCACCATCAGCCGGAACGAGGGGGCGTACACCCTCTCTCACACCTGGGATTCCCTCCTCCAGAGACCACCCAAGGCAGAGGAGGCGCGGTCGGCTCGACGGGCTCTGAGTGGTCCGTCGAGCCGACCAGCTGATAAATGACACGTCAGATGATGCTTCTGAGGGAGACTGGAGTCACAGTCGAAACTGTCAAGCAGGTAACATCTAAAAACTATACCTTGTCTGAACAAAAGAAAAAAAAAGAAAAATATAATTACTCTAAAATTTAGGTTTATTTACAACATAGTATAGCAAAGTATTACATGATCAAAAACAAATTCATTTTAGCAAACAAATGTCTCAGTTTTGAATGTCTGGGGTCGCCAGAAATTTGTGATGTTAAAATGGGGTCAGGAGACAAAAAAGGTTGGGAACCACTGGACTACCATGTTGGTGTGCTTTATCCATGGTCCTGAAACTTAATTAGGCCACCTCCAACATCGCAGGTGTGGCAGTCGCAGAAAATTAAATGTTTCATGAACTTTTAGTTTGCGTTAAAGATGAATGTTCAACTGTTCGACATGTAGGACCGACCGTTAACTTAAAAACGAATTCGGCCTGTTGATTGCTCATTTTTTTATGATAAAAGAAAAATCACCTCTAACCAAGCTATATGGTTTAGTTGCAATTTACATTTATGATCGTTTTCTTTGTAATATGACGTTGTTATTGTTGTTTGTCAATACTCTGTCATTGTTGTTGTTTTTGGTTTGTTTGTTTATTTGTTTGAGTTTCCCTTTGTTCATGTGTTGTTGTTGTTTTTCTGTCCACATTGTCTTGTTAACTATCACTAAAAAAAAAAAAAAGAAAAATCCCCGTTTTTTTTTTGACAAATCACACCCTATCTATCTATCTATCTATCTATCTATCTATCTATCTATCTATCTATCTATCTATCTATCTATCTATCTATCTATCTATCTATCTATCTATCTATCTATCTATCTATCTATCTATCTATCTATCTCATGTTATTATAAATTTTGATTTGATGGATTCTAACTGATCACAGGTACAAACAGGTTGGATGTATGGTCCAAATGGTTGACTATTGTTATTGATAAGTATTTCTGTAATGTAAGAGCAAACAGTTTTTAATCTCTGTCTCTTTAGGAACATTTTTGTGTCGCTCCACCAACAAGGTTATTCTTAGATGAGTGGTTTGTCATCCTTTTGTTTTTAATGATTTGTCTTTTCACTAAAGCTGACATTCTAACGTCAGTGACAAAACGCTTAAAAATAAGTATGTTTTGTGTTGACAGTGTCTATGTGCATGTGTCAAGGTTATTATCGTTATCGAAAACTAACGACATGACAAAAACTAGAATTGAAAAAACACTTTCGTTAACTGAAATAAATAAAAACTATAAAAGAAAAATCGATAACTAACTGAAACTGTATTATGTGTTTACAAAACTAACTAAAATGTATAAAAATTATGAATAAAACTTCGTTTTCATCTTTGTCAATGTCGGGTTGATACGAAATTGATTTATTTCACTCTAGCAATTTTAGCTAGCGGCACCATACGACACTTAACGGTCCATCACTTGTGGTTTCCAGTCGTCTTCTTGTCACCACTCTACCTGGAAACATGGAGAATAAAGTTGGGAGAAAGCAGAGTCCTGTCTGGGATTTATTTGAATACGATGGTGACGAAGATAAAAAAAATATACAGAAACTAAAACTAAACTAAAACTAAGCATTTAGAAAATAATGAAAACTAATAAAAACTAGTAAACCTGCTCTAAAAATGAATTAAAACTAAATAAAACTAAACTATAATGAAAAATCCCAAACTATTATAACCTTGGCATGTGCATGTATTGTCGTAAATGCCTGTGACGGCTCTGTGACAGCTGTACATCTGTAATTTCAATGTCAGCCATTTAGGATTTGACTTTTCCGTGCTGTAGCTCCCACACATACACACACTGTGCACCGTGTCACCACAGCGCCGTTAACAAGTGAAAAAGGACATGATTTTACAACATATTGTGAGGTCATGTGTGTAAAAATAGCATGATAAAGATCACAGGATACAAGTTAAAGGCACATTTCCTATCAGTTTGCCTGGGATGTGTCACCACGAGTGCTGATTCGTGGTGTGTTTGGAGATCAGAGTCCTGCCTGAGGCTTCCATAATCTAAGCACCGAGATTAAAGATAAGAAAAGTACAGTGTTTGCTATAAATCTATTTGCCTGGTATTTCTGCCTGAGTGACTTTACATTCGGGAAAAATGTAGGAGAAAGGATGAGCATTGCTGTCTTTATCTAAAAGCAGAATTAAGATAAACTACAGCGGCATAATAGGATAAAAGAAACCCAGCAAAGTAAGGGAGGAGGCCTCATTTGATCATTGCACCAGATGATGCAGATGTGAAGCAGAGTTCAGCTGCACATGAAGCAGCTCACAGACTCATTAAAAGGCTGGACGTATAGCTGAGTAAACTTCCAGGGGTACAGTTCTGTTCGTTTAAGAGGAGACCTGCGGATGGCAGCTCACAAACAAGACGAATGCAACATACAGGTCAGTTTTAGAGGGAAGAAGACAGAACAGCATTCTGCACAGATGGTTTTTAGAAAAAATAAGAGTAAGCATCGACTTTTAAAGTTTCAGGGTTATTCAGTCTCATGTTGCACTGTTGGCACCAAGGTTATTATCGTTAAGAAAAACTAACAAAATGACAAAAAAGTAGAATTGAAAAAACATTTTTGTTAAAGGAAATAAATAAAAACTATGATTAAAAGAAAAAAAAAACATAACTAACTGAAACTGTATTGTGTGCTTATAAAACTAACTAAAACGTATAAAAATTATGGATAAAATTCCATTCATTTTCGTCTTTATCAATGTCAGATTGATACGAAAGCGATTTATTTCACTCTAGCAATCTTAGCGAGCAGCACCATATGATATTTAACGGTCCGTCACTTCTCGTCACTTGTGGTTTCCAGTCGTCTTCTGGTCCCCACTCTACCTGGAAACATGGAGACTAAAGTTGGGAGAAAGCAGCAGAGTCCTGTCTGGGATTTATCTGAATAGGAAATATTATTTTAATTTGGATGGTTGAATTCTTGGGTTTAATCACGTTAGTCAGTATTGGTCAGGATTCTTTTGTTTCACTGGTTAGTCTTAAAGTTCTTAGGATAGGTCACATCTTGGTCACATACTAAACCGACAGATTTATGATCACAGGACTTTACCTCAGACATACTTTTAAAACACATGCACACAGATGATCGTAAACAACAAGAGATAAGAGTGAAACACACAGTCAATATGGAGTTTTACATAGAGTTGACGTATCACATCTGCTTGACTTTAGAGTCAGATGACACCAGTCCATTTTCTGTGACCCAGCCCACCTAGCACAAGGGGCTCAGCCCATAGTTTGAAGATCAGTTTACAAGGATGATAAAAGTGAAGTGCATTGGAATGTCTGGATCCATTTCCCCGCTTGGGGTGTGGATCCTCAGCTGAGTTATATTTTGTTTGTGATCAGATCTTTTCAATTATTAAATGTGTAAAAATGAGACCAAAAAGAATCCAGACTTATTCTTGGAGCTTCCAACAAAAGAATATGCTAACAAAGATGACGGTGAAGAAGATAAAAGATACGACAAAACTAAAATTAATACTAAAACTAAACTAAGCATTTAGAAAAAAAAAAAGAAAACTAATAAAAACTAGCAAACCTGCTCTAAAAACGAATTAAAACTAACTGAATTAGAGAAAAAAAAGTCAAAAGTAAATAAAACTAAACTATAATGAAAAATCCAAAACTATTATAACCTTGGTTGGCACATGTATGTGTTAGAATTAGAAAATGTTGATCCATTATATGCAAATAAACCTTGTTGCAAAAAAATATCTAATTCACAGAAATCATTGTAAAGTTGCACAAGACTGGTGATATTAACATTTATCATTAACTCAGTGTTTCTCAAACATTGGGGCAGGCTTCAGTGTGTGTGTGTGTGTGTGTGTGTGTGTGTGGGGGTAAAATAATAACATAATAATATATAAACAATGTCATCTCCAAACTTTTCTGTTATAGAGTGAAAAAAGTAAATTTATTTTATAAAAATGCTTACATCTATAAACTATTCTTTCAAAAGATGTGAATAACATGAACAAACTGAAAAAATCAGTGTAATTTTAACAATATTCTGCCTCAATTTATCATTTACACATGTTCATTATAACTTACAGATCACAGTGGATCTACAAACACACAAAACATTTAATAACAGAAAGAATATTGTTAAAACTGTACTTACTTCTCTTAAGACATTTCAAGTTGTTCATATTTGTTCAGGTTATTCACATTTTTTCTGAAATTATACTTTGTTTTAGTGTAAATACATGAAAATATTTACATTTACATAGAGAAAAATTTGGAGTTGACATTATTTCTATGTTATTATGATAGTATTTGACTGGTCCTGTCCACTGGAGATTGAATTGGTCTGAATGTGGAACCTGAACTAAAAGGATTGTTAATATCTTAGTGTAATTTTTACATTTCACAAATTCATCCCAAGGGCTGGACTGGATCCTTTGGCGGGCCGGATTTGTCCCCCGGGCCGCATGTTTGACACCTGTGATCTAGTCAAATGAGGGTGAGGAAGTCCATCCAGACAGGTGAGGGTAAAGGCGGCCATACACTGTGCGATTATTTCGATCGTTGCACGCAGCTCCATCTCAAACTGTGTGAATCAATGGTAAAGTCAGGCTCACGATTCCTGTTCTCACACTGTACGGACCGATGCTGGTATGTGACCTGACTGCTCACACTGTAGGACCATACACCAGAGGACGCACCACATGTTCCAGTGTTGTATCTGGAAATACAACGTTAAAATACCAAGGAATCCGAAAGTGCATAGACGATTGTGTATTGGCGTGAGTCACAAAATGGTACAGGGTGGGGAAGCAAAATTTACAATGAACATTTAGTTGTTTTTTCTCAGCAGGCACTACGTCAGTTGTTTTGAAACCAAACATATATTGATGTCATAATCATACCTAACACTATTATCCATACCTTTTCAGAAACTCTTGCCCGTATGAGTAATCAGGAAAGCAAACGTCACAGAGTGTGTGATTTGCTGAATGCACTCGACACACCAAAGGAGATTTCAAAAATAGTTGGAGTGTCCATAAAGACTGTTTATAATGGAAAGAAGAGAATGACTATGAGCAAAACTATTACCAGAAAGTCTGGAAGTGGAGGAAGCAACAAAAAACGTACCAAAGCTGTTATTAAAGCTCTCAAATCCAAAATCCTAAAGGATCCAACCAAATCCATCCAGATACCAGGTATTGCCATGGCTTAAAGCAAACTACCCAGATGGAAATTATGTATGGACACAGGATGGTGCTCCAGCCCACACAGCTAGAAAAATACAAGATTTCTGCAAATCCAACTTAGCAATTTTTGGGAATCATGTTTATGTCCGCCTTCTAGCCCAGATCTAAACCCTCTGGATTCTGCTATTTGGGGCGTTTTAGAACATGCTACCAATAGAACATCACACAGCAATGTCCACTTTCTTAAAGATACTATTAAAGAAGAATGGGAGAAGTTGTCACCCGAATATTTTTTTTTTTTTTAATTCAAGTTTTTATTTGGTTTACAATGCAAGATTTACATATTTTATCCATTGATAGTTTTGTTTTTTTATAAAACAAGACAAAAAACAAACGAACAAAAAACAAGCAAAAAAAAAAAACAAAGAGAACAATTGAGTAGCAATTGAACAATGGTCGTCAAGTATGTTTTTTTTTTTTTAAGTATTTATAAAGTCTATCCACAGTCTCCAGCATTCCTTGAATTTGTCATGGTCCAGTCTTAGTGTAAAGGTGAGTTCTTCCATTTGAGCGATTTCTTTAACAAGGTCCTTCCATTCATCTTGCGAGGGTGTCTTGTCTGTCAGCCATTTCCTAGTGATCACTTTTTTGCTGGCAATCAACAAGATGTTCCACACATATGTTTTACAAAATCCTTTTATACCACCTGGTCGTTTACCTAAGAACATATTCTCAAAATTTAAAGGTGTTTTTATTTTCATGACTTTGCCAATACTATTCCTGATTTTTTCCCAAAAGGGAGATAATTTGGCACAGCTCCAAAAAATATGATGGTGATGAGCTTTTTTCACCCCACACTGTCTCCAGCATGATGTATCTACATTTAAACCTTTTTGTGCAGGTGTTCTAAAAAAGCGAATCACACTTTTCCATGCAAATTCTCTCCAACTAAGTGAAGATGTAGTCACCCGAATATTTGAGGAACACTTGCGCAAGTTTCAGGAAGCGTCTGAAGGCAGTTATTGAGAAAGAAGGAGGACACATAGAATAAAAGCATTTTCTATTATGTCAATTTTCTTGTGGCAAATAAATTCTCATGACTTTCAATAAACTAATTGGTCATACACTGTCTTTCAATCCCTGCCTCAAAATATTGTAAATTTTGCTTCCCCACCCTGTAGTACTAAACAAAAACCAACGAGCTGCTTTGGCAATATGTGCCATTATCTGCGAGGAATCAAAACAGAAGAAAAGACGACAACGTGTTTGGTGCAGGAATTGGTTGTTCAGATGTGGACAGTATGGGCTGTCAGTCCTACAGCGAAGGGAACTAGAGGGAAGCTGCAAAAGCTAAACTGCGCTAGGACAATAGCCAGCTACTGTTAGCTTAGAATTAGCGACCGCTTCTGTGTTCGTGCATGCACAGTTGAGAATTTGAGGCCCATGGACTCGTGGCACTGCTTTGACAGTGCGATACCCTCACGAGGAGCGAGCAGGATTTCAAACAGCTCCATTTTTCTTGCGAACACACGATTGCTGGTCGTGAGGTGGTGGTGAGGTGTTAATCACTTCTCCTTAGCCCATGTACACTGCACCAAGCACCACACATCTGGACCCATCCCAGAAAGAGTCGCACGAGTGAGAAATCATCTCTAAACTTGCACAGTGTATGGCTGCCTTAAGGGAGGAGGTCACAGATATCCCATAATACTTCTTCATTCTAACCATAATGCTGTCAGATCAGATGACTGTTAACAGTGGGAGTGGAGGCGTTGTTCTGGGTTAAATAGTGAACGCACCTGTTTAGTGCACCCCTGAACGCAAATAGTGACTGAATGATGGTTTAGCGAACACAACGAGCACAGAAACGGATTTTGCGTCCGTTAAGCCCCTGTGTTCGCCGACCCATTGTTAGCTCACTGTTTGCACTGAAGGGTGTGCAAACGGCTGTGTTCACTATTTAACCCAGAAACGAGCCCCTGGTTCATAAACTCGTCAACAGAACTGAAAATAATGCTGTTGAAACACTTACAGGAGGTGTCGGATTCAACGCTGTTCGATGCCTAAATTGTTCCTTGAAGCTGTTTTGTACATGGGTGTTATACTGAGCTGCTGCTGCACCATGAGTCTGTCATTTCCGATGCAGCGTGGGTACAGAAAGTCCTTTTTGCTGTTAATCAAAGACCAGCATGTTTATCTTCACTTATGGCTGTAATTACTTGGAGCCTTTGCAAATGGATATGGCATGTGACTGTAACATAGCCTATAATGGTTCTTTTAATCACACATCCATGGTGATTGTTGTTGGCACTAGATTAGAGTGATTGTCCGCTCCCTGAGCACAGTCATCAAATGATGTTTGTCGAGTCTCGTTTGTTTTTGTCTTGAAGGCCTGAATGTTTGAGCAGCGTTTTACACTCTCCACATGAACAATACAGATGGATTACAATGAGATCCAGTCCCAAAGAAGCACTATCTATCTATCTATCTATCTATCTATCTATCTATCTATCTATCTATCTATCTATCTATCTATCTATCTATCTATCTATCTATCTATCTATCTATCTATCTATCTATCTATCTATCCATCCATCCATCCATCCATCCATCCTCCCTCTCTCTCTATAATAATAATAATAATAATAATAATAATAATAATAATAATAATAATAATAACTTTATTTGTATAGCACCTTTAAAAACAAAGTTTACAAAGTGCTTTGACAGAGGGCACAACAGCAGGATACACGAAGCAAGTAAAAACACTAAAACAGAAGCAACACAATTAGAGAGATGTATGAACAAGTTAATTATCAAACAGGATCAAATTAAAAAATTAAAATTAAAAATTAAGGTTAAAAAGGGGACAGACATCACATAAAAGCAAGTCTATAAAAATGTGTTTTAAGTGTGTTCTATCTATCCATTCACCCACCCACCTCTCTCTCTCCATCCATCCATCCACCCACCTCTCTCTCTCTATATCCATCCACCCCTCCCTCCCTCCCTCCCTCCCTCCATCCATTCACCCACCCAACTCTCTCTCTCTCTCCATCCATCCATCCATCCATCTATCCATCTATCCATCTCTCTCTCCGTCCATCCATCCATCCATCCATCCATCCAGCCACCTCTCTCTCTCCATCCATCATCCATCCATCCATCCATCCATCCATCCACCCCTCTCTCTCTATCCATCCACCCCTCCCTCCCTCTCTCTCTCTATCCATCCATCCATTCACCCACCCACCTCTCTCTCTCCATCCATCCATCCATCCATCCATCCATCCACCCCTCTCTCTCCATCCATCCATCCATCCATCCATCCACCCCTCTCTCTCCATCCATCCATCCATCCATCCATCCATCCATCCATCCATCCATCCCTCTCTCTCCATCCATCCATCCATCCATCCATCCATCCATCCATCCATCTATCCACCCACCCACCTCTCTCTCTCTCTCTATCCATCCATCCATCCATCCATCCATCCATCCATCCATCCATCCACCTCTCTGTCTCTTTCTCTCTCTCTCTATCTGTCTATCTGCCTACCTACCCATCCATCCATCCATCCATCCATCTGATAACAATCTAACAGATATTTTTTCCCCCAAACTTAAGTTAATGGTAAATGACAAAAAAAATACAGGAAGTCACAACTGTGCCTGTGGCAACCAAAGAGGGAGGGGCAATGTTACTTGTCAACACAGAGCAGGTGAAAGCCATTAAAAACCCAGACACTTCTGCCTGTCAACTTTGTTTCCAGTCTGTGCCTGGATGTGTGCTCGGTGTTGTTGATGGCAGTGTGGAGAGCTTTGCAGACATGTGAACGGACAGTTACGACAGCTTCTCCCACGACGTATGGATTTCACCTCATTACTCAGTGAGGCCTCTTTCCTAATTGGAGTTCCCGACACTGCCTGTCCCAGTGACATGATTCACCAGCTTTATTTATTTATTTATTTATTTTTATGGGCCTGTTGAAACTGTGAGGGTTATTTTTCTTCTCCAAAAATTAATTCCATTTGAAGTGTCTGAATGCAATCAACAACCCAAAACACAGGACCTGCATGAGAGGCAGCACAAGGTCTTCCAGACCCCATTGGGGTTAAGTTAAATTAACTTGGCATTTAATGTGTTGTACTTAACATAACAATTCCATTCAAATCAAGCATTTAAGTTTAATACGCTCAAGTTTTCATTACTCATTACTTCAATTTTTTAAGGCAACTGGTTTACTCAAATTTTTTTAGTAAACTCAACTTTTCCGGTCTTACAGTCTGCCATTTTGATTTGAATATGCAATTTCTTCTTAGTGTTTTTTGTGCTATTTCCAGATGTGCTGTTGACACCAAGGTTACTATCGTTAACGAAAATTAACGAAATGACAAAAACAAGACTTGATAAAAACATTTTCGTTAACTGAAATAAATAAAAACTATAATTAAGAGAAAAAAATGATAACTAACTGAAACTGTATTGTGTGCTTACAAAGCTAACTAAACCATATAAAAATTATGGACAAAATTCCCTTCGTTTTTGTCAACGTTGGATTGATACGAAAGCTATTTTTTTCACGCTAGCAATTTTAGCAAGCGGCACCGTCTGTCACTTCTCATCACTTGTGGTTTCCAGTTGTCTTCTGGTCCCCACTCTACCTGGAAACATGGAGACTAAAGTTGGGAGAAAACAGCAGAGTCCTGTCTGGGATTTATTTGAATACGACGTAGAAGAAGAGAAAAGATATGACAAAACTAAAATTAATACTAAAACTAAACTAAAACTAAGCATTTAGAAAAAAATGAAAACTAATAAAAAATAGCAAACCTGCTCTAAAAACTAACTGAATTAGAGGGAAAAAAGTCAAAACTAAATAAAACTAAACTAGAATGAAAAATCCAAAACTATTATAACCTTGGTTGACACAAGAAGAAATATTTAACTCTAAGCTTGAAGACATTTACACATATAATACAACCCTTTGACTGCCCCCCCCCATCCACAACAGGCACAAAGCAGGTTGATTCTTCTGCTACTAATGTCAAATTTTAGGGTGCCACCAATAAAATTTTACAAGTTACGCACCATCATAAGGTACCAGCTACAGACGTGACTACAGACTATGTCTAACAGGTCTACAATTATAACTGGATTTTCACATTTACAATTAGCGGCCCTGTTTTTACTGTTTGCAGCTGTTATACATGAACAAACTCCTAGTGAAGTAACTTCAAGTTCGGTAAGCATTATCTAAAGATCTTCATGATAACAAGGTGTTTTTTTGTTTTTTTTTTATCTGCTTCCATCTGATTGCGTGCTGTAGTCTGATTCACCGAAGTGAAAATGTCTCCAATTAATTTAACAGCTTGATTTTTTTTAAAAAAATGTGCAGCACAAAGGTCACATTAACCATATGTAAATTATGACATGAATGATTAATTGTGATAATGAATGTGATTTTAGTAAGCCATTAAAATGTCTTGAAAAGTGGGATTCAAATTACCAAAATGTTGATTTTATGGCTTACTCATCATGTGGCTTTTGTTATTCGGGAGTGTTTTCAACCAACAACTAAATAAAAGGTTCCACTCTGGTATTCAGCTCCAGCCAAGCCTTTTTTGCCATAAACAAAGAAAGACAATTTAAGAGCATTTCTATGAAGCACAGATAGTAGGTGGGTAGACAATGGGGTAGTTCCCTCAGATCAAGGGCATAAATTGTGGCCGGGGCTGACCTGAGGAGAAGCGAAGAAGGGATACAAAAGGAGAATGGAGGACAGTAAAGCTGTTGGCCCTGATGGAGTACATGGAAGGTACTCAGTGTGTGCGGACCAGCTGACCAGGGTTTTCACACAGATTTTCAACCTTTTCCTGTCACAAGCCCCCCCCCCGTCTGAAAACAGTGACCATAATCCTCGTCCCAAAACGTCAGCTATAGATAGTGTAAACATGCAGCAACAGTAAATCACAAAAACCACAGTTACTTTTGGTTAATGAACTACTGCCCCAGTTTCTTTATCTTTAACCACCTCGTGCTAAATCTCTGACTATCTGGGCAAAAAAACTGAATGTTCTGGAGATTATTTGACCAACGGTGACTACTCCATTACCTCGTAACCACCCATTACCCCATAAAAACAGGGTCTGGCTAAGCTGGGCCGCTACCAGAGGGGGATCACTTAATCTAAATTATCAATTTACCACTTATGTTTTGGATGGAAGAGCCAACACAGGAGAAAATGAAGAATTCACCAAAAAGAAGGGTTGAGGTTTAAAAAGTTAAAACAAAGCTTGATTTATTGCTTCAGGCAAAAATAGAAAAAAAATGACAAAAAAAACAGTTAGTTATCAACTAGTATCTGTCATATCAGTACTTGGACTCTTGTATGTTTTGTCTGTCTTGTGTGTCATTTCCTGTTTTATTTTGTTAATCCTCCTCTTGTGTCATGTCTGCTGTCTTTGCTTCCTCTCCCTGATTGTTTCACCTGTGTTGATTACCTGTCTCCGCCCTGATTTGTTCCACCTGTGTCTCATTGTCTTCCCTCCCTTCTGTGTATATAAGCCCTGTGTTTTCCCCTGTCCTGTGCCAGTTCGTATTCCTTCCTTGTGTTGTGTATACTTACCAGCGATTCTCTGAACCTGTTCGTCTGCCTGTCTGTTCGTTCCTGACCCGGTTTGTTCCCCGACTTCTGAGCCTGCCTGATCCCTGCCTGTACCTCTGCCTGATTCTGCCTCACTGGTTTTCGACTTTTGCCTGGACTCACGGTTAGTGCTTTGCTTTATCCCCATGTACCGTTGCCTGTTTTCTGGATCCTCTGTGTATGACCTGGTCTGTCCCCTGACTCTCCTCTGTTTCCTCCTAGTCGGGTTACCCTCGTGTGTTCCCGACCTGGGCAGAGAGTTTCCCTTGCTGGTCTCGGGCGCCGTGACGAATTCACACAGTCTGACCTGCGAAGACTCCTTAACGAAACCTTTTTGTGAACTGTTAATTTTGTCCGTGTTTAATAAACACTCCTTAACTATATTCCTGTCTGTTGGTTGTGCATTTGGGTCCAAGACTTGTGTCACTGGTTCTAACAGTATCTTTTATGACGAACTCCCTAAATCTACTTCCTCCTAAGAGTCTCCTTCACTACATCTTATAGTCTTTAGTCACCTGGAAGACTCCCATATTTGGTACATAAGTTCAACATACACATATGATTGGTTGGCAGTTGTTTATGTAAAACACGTCAGACATACGTCAATCACTCCACGTGAGGTGATTCTAAGAAAACACACAGTTGAAAGTTCACCTAAGTTTAACAAGTGCATTAGACACCCTGGTTTGACATCTGCACACTTAGGCTAGCACTTCTTAACCACAGAAAGTTCCTTTAAGTTCATAATCAAGATTACACTCGGCTCACCTTACCACAAACTTCCCAGAGCTGTATTGTTGTGAGCAAGCACATATGCATCTGTTCATCTTGCTTAACCACAAATGGCTTTCACTTTGCAAAACAGGCCCTTTGTGCTGAACAGTGGAGAAAAGGCCAGATTATCGACCTTTTCATCACTATTCAGCACAAAGGTAAAAGTGCATAGAAAGTACTAGAGCCCGGCCGATATGGGATTTTTGGGGCCGATGCCGGTACCGATATTGGGGGCTAAAAAAAGCCGATATCCGATATATCAGCCAATATCGGATACTGGCCGATAACCAATATATTGGCCAATATATGAAATAAGAACACTGATCTACACAGGATATAATAAACTTATACAGTCTACTCTTGTTAAACCGCCCGCCGTTATACCGCCATTTTCGCTCACCGCCGACCAAAACCATTGCACAAAATCCCCAATGCATTATTCCATTAGCTACCGCCATTTCCGCCTATCGCCTGCCCAGTTCCATGCACAAACAACACTTATACCATTGATTTCCCGACCGTTATACCGCCAGCGTGATTGCCATCGAGTACACATAAATTTTAACAATGCACTGAAACAAACGCGCCAGACGCTGATCGCGACAAGCTACGAGTAGGTCTACGGAACGGCCACCGTTCATTTATCGCAGAACACTCAGTAGGTCAGGATGTCGGGAAGAGGACGTGGGATTAAGCCAAAGCCTCAAGATGATGGGGTGTCATTTCCCGACACGGTATAATAATGCTTAAAATGTTTCCCCACTTTAAATGATCCCTTACAACATAACAGAATCAAGATTTATTTAGAAACGCAATTAGAACGGGTTAACGGAGGCAGCATAGACATCATATAGTAAAGACATGCACATTATGGACGCAACCCGTTGTAACGCCATTTTCGCTATACCGCCAATTTGGCCGTGAACGGAAGTTGGCGGTATAACGAGAGTAGACTGTATTAGATAATTGTGGACAGGTGGATTAACAGTTGCATAAATCTTTGTATACCTCAATTGTGAGGGAGATAGGAAGTGCACGGACATGGGTGTGTGAGTGCACGGTAGCGGTCTGTGATTTTTGCCGGGGGGGGGGGGTAAGCAGTCCATCCTTGTCAGAGCGTGCGAGTGGGGGGGGGGGTGATTATGTGATTGTGTGTGGGAGGGTGATAGCGTCATTGTCCGAGCAGGAGTGAAAGTGAAACTAACTCGCTTTAAAGTTCCTCTTATTCTCCGGGCAGCACACACACACACACCTACACACACACACACACAGGAGCAGCGAGTGACAGAATCTCTGTGCAGCAAAAAAAAAAAAGTTAATATATTGGCCAATGTTGATTAATTGGTGATACACTATAATCAGCCTGATTAATCAGCCGTCCAATTAATCGGTCGGGCTCTAGAAAGTACACAGATACAAAGGCAAATCAAAAACACCCATTAAGCAAACAACTTGCAATATTTCATTTCTTCTTTTCCTTTTTGGTTCATTTACATTTTCTCTTTTGTTTTTATATTGAAATTAAATTCAGTCATCTGACATCTTAGAGTAAGACCAGCTTCTTACAATAGCCTAAATGACTACCGTATTTTCCGGACTATAAGCCGCTACTTTTTTCTCACGCTTTGAACCCTGCAGCATATACAACGATGCAGCTCATGTATAGATTTCTACAGGCTAACAGCCTCCAGGGGGCGCTCTAGCAGGAAGCACAAAAGCGAGACAGACAGGTGGAAGAGGTGATGAAGAGGAGAAGTTTTAAGCTGAACTTTGAACAATCATTTTGCACAAACCCTCATCATGGAAAACACACAAAGAAATGCATATGACGTAGATTTTAAGTTCAAACCAATCAATGTGTCTGTAAAGAAGGAAATAGAGCTGCAGCACGGAAGAGACAATGAGAGACAACGCAAGAGAGACGTAGAAGGAGTGTGACGGAGCCTTTCTGAGGATGTTCAACTCCGACACTGAAGAAGACGACTGCAGTGGTTTAATGAGCAGAAGGAAGATGAAGAGACAGATCAATGACTTTTCTGGGTTTTTGAACCAGCTGTGTTCCTGCCGTTTTACTGCGGTGTTCCAGGCACTGTTTGGAAAAAAAGCAGTGAAGGCACAGGTGTCAAACATGTGGCCCGGGGGCCAAATTCGGCCCCCCAAATGGTCCAATTTGGCCCCTGGGATGAATTTGTGAAATGCAGAAATTACACTGAAGATATTAACAATCAAGGATGTTAGAATCATTTTAGGTCAATTCAACCTCAAGTGGGTCAGAGCAATAAAATACTATCATAATAACCTAGAAATAATGAAAACTACAAATTTTTCTCTTTGTTGTAGTGTAAAAAAAAAAAGTTAAATTACACAAAAATGTTTACATTTACAGACTAGTCTTTTGCAAAAAATGTGAATAACCTGAAATTTTGTAAGAGAAGTATGCGGAATTTTAACAATATTCTGCCTCTTACTAAATGTTTTGTGTATTTGTAGATCCACTGTGATCTGTAAGTTGTGATGCACATGTATAAATGATAAACTAAGGTGTAATATTGTTAAAATTGCACTGATTTTTCTTAAGAATTTTCAGGTTCATATTTGTTCGTGTTATGTAAAAGTACGGTTCGTAGATGTAAACATTTTCATTACGGAAATTGACTTTTTTCACTCAAAAACAGAGAAAAAAAACTTCGGCATTGACATTATTTCTAAGTTCTTACCCTATTATTTATATTATTTTACTGGTCCGGCCCACTTCAGATCATATTAGACTGAATGTGGCCCCTGAACTCAAATGAGTTTGACACCCCTGAGTTAAGGTATGGATATAAATATTTAAATAATCTGTCTGTTTACCGTCTTTCTGTGTAAATATCTCATGTTACAACGTGGACACCTGCGGCTTATAGTCAGGTGCGGCCTATATATGTATAAATATATATATTTTTTAAATTTGGTGGGTGCGGCTTATATTCAGGTTCGCTCTATAGTCTGGAAAATACAGTACATACCAGTAGCACACACCTGTAGTCAGGAAGTGTTGAGAGGCTGGTCTCACAGTGCATCAGAGCCCCCCCCCATCCCCACCCTTGACCCACACCAATTCGCCTACAGGATCGACTCCACTGAAGACGCCATCAGCACTGCTCTCCACTCTGTGCTGAGCTACATTTAACACCGATCCTCTTCATAGACTCCAGCTCAGCCTGTAATACCATCATTCCAGACCTCTTGGTTGAGAAATTCTCTCATCCAGGCCTCTCCAATTCCATCTGCTCCTGGATCAAAGACTTCCTGACAAACCATCCACAGGTTGTCAGATTTGGCCTCCACCTCTCCTCCCCCCTCACCCCCCCCAGGACCAGTTCCCCACCAAGGTTATAATAGTTTTGGATTTTTCATTATAGTTTAGTTTTATTTAGCTTTGACTTTTTTTTTTTTAGCTAATTCAGTTAGTTTTAATTTGTTTTCAGAGCAGGTTTGCTAGTTTTTATTAGTTTTTGTTTTTCTCTAAATGCTTAGTTTTAGTTTAGTTTTAGGTTTTTTTTATATCTTTTATCTTCTTCGCCATCGAATTCACATAAATCCCGTCCAAGACTCTGCTGTTTTCTCCCAACTTTAGTCTGCATGTTTCCAGATAGAGTGGGGACCAGAAGACGACTGGAAACCACAAGTGACGAAAAGTGACGGACCGTGAAGTGTCGTATGGTGCCAACAGCTAAGATTGCTAGAGCGAAATAAATCGATTTCGTATCAATCCGACAATGACGAAAATGAAGGCATCCATAATTTCTATATGTTTTAGTTAGTTTTATAAGCACACAACAGTTTCAGTTGGTTATCCTTTTTTCCTGTAATAACAGTTTTTATTTATTTCAGTTAACGAAAATGTTTTTTCAATTCTAGTTTTCGTTATTTTGTTAGTTTTCGTTATGCTATGTTTTTTTTAATGTTTATGCATTTGGCAGACACTTTTTTCCAAAGCGACTTACAGGGGAAAACCAATCAAATCACTCAGTCAATCAAATTTTATTTATAGAGCGCCAGATCACAACAAAAAAGTTATCTCATGACACTTTATATATAGAGTTGGTCAAAACCAGACTCTAAGCCAATTTACAGAAACCCAACAGAGTTAGTTTTCGTTAACGATAATAACCTTGTATCCAACCACTATTGACCAAAATGAAAATGAAGAGGATTTTATCCATAATTTTTACACGTTTTAGTAAGTTTTATAAGTACACAATACACTGTAAACAAACAAACAAACAAAAAAAAAAACGTAAAAAAAACTTATTATTCCGGCGGCAGGTGTGCCGAAAAAATACTGTTAAATAACAGAAAATAACCATCTCATAAAAATACGGTAATTTTCCATAATTAAAATGCAGTTTTTTGCCCTAACTTTACATGAGATTTTGTGTATTTTTTTTGACTTATTAATGGTTAATAAAGAATATTTACGTGTATTAAAACAATTAAATTACCTATAAATATATATAAAAAATCATTTTCAATGAGACTCAGTTGTCCAATCCACTGATAAAAACTGTATTTGGACAGTTTATCAGTGCTTATACATGTTATACATTCACAAAAATACATTTATTCAACATTTTTCGTTGTGAAACCTCCCGTAATTACACAAGATATTTAGCAATTAACAAACAAGTCTTGTTAAACTTACAGAACAAAAACTTCTTTTACGTTTAATTGTCAGTAATTTTATCTGGTTTTAATTTTTTTTTTTTTTACAGTATTAAACTTTAAATTAACAGTTTAATCTCATAAATAGAAAAAAAATATTTGTGAAATTATGATACATTTGCAAATGTATTTTAACTGTATTTTTCTGTGAAAAAAGAAAAAAATTTCCTTTAAAAAATGGAAATTTTATGGTTATTTACAGTTACAGTTTTTGACATGTAAAATCACAGTCTGTTTTTGTCATTTCATTGATATTTTCCTGTTTAATTACAGATTTTTTTTTTTTTTTCAGTGTACAGTTTCAGTTAGTTATCGTTTTTTCTTTCAATTATAATTTTTCTTTATTTCAGTTAACGAAAATGTTTATTCAGTTCTAGTTTTCATCCTTTCGTTAGTTTTCGTTAACGATAACCTTGTTCCCCACAGGGTTGCGTACTGAGCCACATATGTACACACATGACTGCACACCGACCCACCCCTCAAACTCCATCCAAAATAACCTGGAGGGGAAGTCCCTGGTGGCCTTCTATGGGGGGAGCCACTGTGGAGAACCTCCTGGCATATACTGCATCTCAGTGTGGTATGTCTGGAACACGGCAGCAGACAGGAGGGCTCTGCAGACGGTGATCAACGGGTAACCCCCCCCGCCCAGTCTGGAGGACATCGCTAGCTCTCACTACCACAACAAAGCTAGCAGCATCATCAAGGACACATCCCACCCCGGTCACCATCTGTGTGACCTGCTGACCTCTGACACACGCTACAGGTCCCTCAATAAACAAGGACAAATAATTTCAGGGACAGTTTTTTTTTTTTCCCCAAGAGCTATCACCACATTAAACTGAAAAAAGAAATAACTCTAGTGTTTCCTCCTGTTCAACCACTTCCCTCAATGTATCCTCATGCAATCACTTTCAATTAATGTGCAATAACTCTGCAAATGTGAACTATGTGCTAAAAGTCATGCAATAATCTTCTGTTCTGCAACACTGTAATTAGGGGTGTTAGAAAATATCGGTTCTGCAAGAATTGTGATATTTCATTTCACAATACTGTATCGATATTAAAAAGTACTGTATCGGTATTTTTAGGTATTTATTCAAATGCAGATATGGCGGAGGTTCATTTTTGTCTTTTGTTTTTCTTTATGGTTTATATCTTATTTATTATTATTTAACAGTGTTTTATTAAATAATGGTTATTTGAAGTATCCTAAAAGCAATTTTACTGTCTGAAAGGCAGATGTTAGTTCCTTTTTTTGGGACTGCACAAAAAATACTGTTCTGATGTTAGTTCTGAACTAATAGAATATGAACATTTGACCAGGATCTTAAACTGTAATGTCTGTAAAACATAATTTAAGTTTGAACACAGGAACATTTTGTGATACAGCATTAGATCCTGTTCTGATCCAATAAAAATGTGTTTAGTATTTGTGCATATTTCTGGTGTAATTCAATTCTTCCAGGAAATAATCATTTTAGAAAAAGAAATAAACAAAAAAAAATCGCCTTTTTAACAATATCATGATATATTGTGACATATTGTATTGTGATCCTAGAATTGTGATTTGTATCGTATCGACAGATTCTTGCCAATAAACAGTCCTAACTGTAATATGTATTCAATATTTGTCCAAATACAAATGCACTGTTTTTATATAGACTGAGTTCATAGATGTGTATACTGTTTTCATAGGTGATACATACTGTTAAAATCGTTCCTAGATATACATACTCACATATTGTGAAAGGTGGGGTGCGAGATGTTTTCCTGGAGCATTTTTTACAATATTCCTGAAAATCCCCTTCACTCCCCGATTACCACCAATTAATTAAATGCTCTACCACACAGGTGTCAAACATGTGGCCTGGGGCCAAATCTGGCCCACCAAAGGGTCCATTCCAGCCTGAGGGATGAAAGTGGAAAAATTAACCTGAACAATCAAGTTTGTCCAAATCATTTTGGTTCAGGTTCCACATACAGACCAATGTGATCTACAGTAAAAATAACAACACAGTAACTCATAAATAATGACAACTACAGATTTTCTTTGTGAAAAATTATGTGGAAAAAATTTAAGGGAAAAAACTAACATGACACTGAAAATATTTACATTTACAGGGTGGGGAAGCAAAATTTACAATACTTTGAGGCAGGGATTGAAAGACAGTGTATGACCAATTAGTTTATTGAAAGTCATGAGAATTTATTTGCCACAAGAAAATGTACATAATAGAAAATGTTTTTATTCTATGTGTCCTCCTTCTTTCTCAATAACTGCCTTCACACGCTTCCTGAAACTTGCGCAAGTGTTCCTCAAATATTGGGGTGACAACTTCTCCCATTCTTCTTTAATAGTATCTTCCAGACTTTCTCGTAATAGTTTTGCTCATAGTCATTCTCTTCTTTCCATTAGAAACAGTCTTTATGGACACTCCAACTATTTTTGAAATCTCCTTTGGTGTGACGAGTGCATTCAGCAAATCACACACTCTTTGACGTTTGCTTTCCTGATTACTCATATGGGCAAAAGTTTCTGAAAAGGTACGGATAATAGTGTTAGGTATGATTATGACATCAATATATGTTTGGTTTCAAAACAACTGACGTAGTACCTGCTGAGAAAAAACAACTAAAAGTTCAGTGTAAATTTTGCTTCCCCACCCTGTACAAAACTATTCTTTCACAATAAAATGCAAATAAATACATAAATAAAAACAAGGATGAACAACCCAAAATGTACAATTTGAACAATATTCTGCCTGTTACTAAATGTTTTGTGCATTTATGGATCCACTGTGATCTGTAGTTGTGTTAATAATAAGAGATGGAATATTGTAGAAATTGTTCAAATTTTAGTTCCAAACTCCAAAATTTTAACAATATTCTCCCTGTTACCAAATGTTTATGTAACAATGTGTGTAATGTACATGTATAAATAATAAGTCAAGGTGTAATATTGTTAAAATTGCACTAATTTTTCAAATTAAATTTCTGTTTTTTCAGGTTATTCACATCTTTTTTATAAAATGAAAATATTTTCATAATTTAACTGGGGTTTTTTGTGCTAAAACAAAAAGAAAAACTTGGATTTGTCATTATTTATAGGTTATTAAGTCATTATTTTACTAGTCTGGCCCACTTGAGATGAAATTGGGCTAAATATGGAACTGAACCAAAATGAGTTTGACAGCCCTGCTCTAACACACACACACAAAAAAAAATGTAGTCACCTGTGGAACGGACAGGACTGAAAAAACACCATCCAATCATTTTAAGCACCCAATCGAAATGATTGAACGGTGATACGTCTATCAAACTCAACTGCCGTTTGTCCCCACCCCTCTGTGTGTACCCCTCTTCGTGCATGAATCGTGCGTTCTTAGAGGTTTGGAGCAACTGGTACAGGAAACGAAGCCAGAGCTAGAGCTGGGATATATCAGCTATATTAGGATGGACAGTTCACTGGCTAACTGTTTTGTCACTAACATAAATCTGTAGTAAATGTGACGTTAGTCAGATAGGTATGAACTGCGGCCGTTCTGTAAGAGCGGAGGTGTTGGAGGAGACTGAATGAGGTATGCATAGATGGGGGCGGGGCCACCAGAGCTGGGACTTTTGAATTGAGTATTTTCAAAATGTAGCTTGCTCAAACCGTTTTTCTAAGATCTCATACCCCAACTTCGATACTGTAAATATTGTGTGTATTCATATTTTGTGTATTTTTAATTTTTTTATTCCACTTTTGCTCTATTCTTATTTTCTTAAGTACTGGTGTTTTAGTAATACTGTTGCACTGACTGGAGTAGCACTCCTAATTTCATTTTCATAAATTCTGTTCTATTCTATTCTATTCTATTCTATTCTATTCTATTCTATTCTATTCTATTCTATTCTATTCTACAGGGTGGGGAAGCAAAATTTACACTGAACATTTAGTTGTTTTTTCTCAGCAGGCACTACGTCAATTGTTTTGAAACCAAACATATATTGATGTCATAATCATACCTAACACTATTATCCATACCTTTTCAGAAACTTTTGCCCATATGAGTAATCAGGAAAGCAAACGTCAAAGAGTGTGTGATTTGCTGAATGCACTCGACACACCAAAGGAGATTTCAAAAATAGTTGGAGTGTCCATAAAGACTGTTTAGAATGGAAAGAAGAGAATGACTATGAGCAAAACTATTACCAGAAAGTGTGGAAGTGGAGGAAGCAACAAAAAACGTACCAAAGCTTTTATTAAAGCTCTCAAATCCAAAATCCTAAAGGATCCAACTAAATCCATGAGAAAAATGGCAATTGAACTTGAGGTAGACAACAAGAGCGTTAGAAATGCAGTAAAATATGATTTGAAGTTAAAATCTTACACAAGAACACCAAAACACTTGTTGACAACAGCAACAAATCCAACTTTAGCAATTTTTGGGAATCATGTTTATGTCCACCTTCTAGCCCAGATCTAAACCCTCTGGATTCTGCTATTTGGGCGTTTTAGAACATGCTACCAATAGAACATCACACAGCAATGTCCACTTTCTTAAAGATACTATTAAAGAAGAATGGGAGAAGTTGTCACCCCAATATTTGAGGAACACTTGCGCAAGTTTCAGGAAGCGTGTGAAGGCAGTTATTGAGAAAGAAGGAGGACACATAGAATAAAAACATTTTCTATTATGTACATTTTCTTGTGGCAAATGAATTCTCATGACTTTCAATAAACTAATTGGTCATACACTGTCTTTCAATCCCTGCCTCAAAATATTGTACATTTTGCTTCCCCACCCTGTATTCTATTCTATTCTATAAATTCAGCAAACCAACCTCGTTGCATCATTTTAGCTTTTCCCCAAGTATTTTGATGTCTCTACATCTATAATTCAGATTACAGATGAGTGTGCGTCCCTTGGAACCATTTGCACATCCAATATATAGTATAATGAGGGCCATATCTTGAGGTGACTTTTTTTAGCCTCCATGTTCTATTTGTGGATGTGACACCAAATTACTGCTGTGCAAAGCTTTTTAAATTAGTCTTAACTTTACTTGCTCTGCCCTACACGAGGAATGTCAGTGGAGCAGGTAAATGAAAGTTCAGTTTAGGGGTTTTGAGTGTGTTTGTCATTAACCTTCAAGTGTAATGGTATTGTCATTCTTGTAATGGAATCTCTACACCTCTGCACCAGGAGGAACAAATTCACCTATTGGTGTTAGACACAGCGTGACAAGGGAGCATGATCATTAAAGTGGAACACAAGAGTGTAGATCATGTAAAATAATCTGTTTTTCACCATATGGACACACAAGCCATTTTATTACAACACTGAATGTCACGTTGCCTATACTCTACTGCAGGGCTGTCAAACTCATTTTGGTTCAGTTCCATATTTAGCCCAATTTCATCTCAAGTGGGCCAGACCAGTAAAATAATGACTTAATAACCTATAAATAATGACAAATCCCAGTTTTTCTTTTTGTTTTAGCACAAAAAAACCCCAGTTAAATTATGAAAATATTTACATTTCACAAAAAAGATGTGAATAACCTGAAAAAACAGAAATTTCATTAGAAAAATTAGTGCAATTTTAACAATATTATGCCTTGACTTATTATTTATACATGTACATTACACACAATGTTACATAAACATTTGCTAACAGGGAGAATATTGTTAAAATTTTGGAGTTTGGAACTAAAATTTGAACAATTTCTACAATATTCCATCTCTTATTATTAACACAACTACAGATCACAGTGCATCTATAAATGCACAAAACATTTAGTAACAGGCAGAATATTGTTCAACTTGCACATTTCGGGTTGTTCATCTTTGTTTTTATTCATGTATTTATTTGCATTTTATTGTGAAAGAATAGTTTTGTAAATGTAAATATTTTCACAGTGTAATATTTTTTTCACTTCAATTTTTTCCACATAACTTTTCACAAAGAAAATTTGTCGTTGTCTTTATTTATGAGTTATTGTGTTGTTATTTTTACTGTAGATCACATTGGTCTGTATGTGGAACCTGAACCAAAATGATTTGGACAACCTGGACTGTTCAGGTTCATTTTTGCACTTTCATCCCTCGGGCCGAAATGGAACCTTTGGTGGGCCAGATTTGGCCCCTGGGCCACATGTTTGACACCTGTGATCTACAGGTATGGTGTTTGTTTTTAGTGTATTAGTCAAGATGCCTTCCACCTACACACATTTTCCAATCAGAAGGAGTGCACATAAAATTAGAACTAGTCAACTTGTTTTTAAATTATCAATGCAAACAGGGTTGGATTCGGTCGTACTATTTTTTACATGTACCAACACAAGATTGAGTCACAACAAGGCGTATCTAGGAAACAGTTATATGAATGTCAATCTAAGGCCCTGTCCATACGAAGACAGTTTTAGTCATACCTGCAAATGTTTTGTATCGGATAGGCCTTTCATTTAAAACTTAAAAGACAATTAATATATTAATACTGATATCTAGGGACTGAAGTTAGTAAATGCATCATTTCTGTTTTTAACTTCATTTCCCATCTAGGAGGGATGTAACAATATAAAAATTTCATATCATGGTTATTGTGACCAAAATCATCACAGTTATCTTTGTTATTGCAGTGTTGTTGAAATTGTGCTCAAAATGTTCAAAAAGTACTTATACATACACTGAAATAATTTAAGCAAGTTGTATTTTGACCATTTCCCATATCTAATTTGAATTGTTTTAGTTTCTTTTTCATAGATAGAAAGGTGGAGGTCGGTGGAGGTATCTAGGAAACAGTGACATGAACATAAATCTAAGGCCCTGTCCATACGACGACGGTTTTAGTCATATGCGCAAAAGTATTGTATCGGAAAGGCCTTTCGTCCACACAAAACCGATGTTTTCGGTCACTGAAACTGCAACTTTTTGAAACCAGGTCCCAGGGTGAACACATTTCTATAACGATGATGTCATAGCCCCACCTCTCTAACCTTTCACCCAGGAAGCACGACGCCATGTAAAAGCCAACACTCTTATAATGGCTGATAATGTAATAAATTTGCCATTTTTAAAAATGTAATAGGCCGATTATGTATTGTCTGGTCAATAATGTAATAAAAAGTCCTGAACTGATGACGTAATAACTTTTGCCCAGTAACACAATAACTTATTATGTTAATGGCCTGGTAAAAAAAAAAATAAAATAAAATCTTTGCAAATGTAATAACTGTGTCAATAACGTAATAATATATTAATATCACAGTATTTAAGTTTCATTTATTAGATATAACTGTGATAAAACCTCCCTCCCTCTCTCTGGGTTTCTGTAAATTGGCTTGAGAGTCTGGTTTCATCCAGCTCGGTATGTAAAGTGTCATGAGATAACTTCTGTTATAATTTGGTGCTATATAAATAAAATTTGATTGACTGACTGATTGATTGACTGTCATGTAATTCATCTGAAAAACTCATGGTTATCTCTTTATGTCAGACATGTCCAGTCCACCTGTCCTTCTCACAAACCTTTCGTATATTCCAGTGGGTTGAACTGAAGCTGTCATCAGACTCATACGGAAGCTGTGATTTTGCCGCTGTGTCAATCGGTTAATTTAGTTGTCTATTTAAATTCAAATCAAAACACCACGGTGACAACAACACAGGCTGTAGACTTGCTTTTATTTGTTGGGAAATCCCAAGATTCCACACTTTTGTTCCACATGTTCCACTCTACATAATGTGATTATTTTTGTCTCAGAGGGGAGAGTTGAACTCAAATCATGTACTTCATGTACTTCAGTGGCGGCTGCTTGTCTTTCAGAGAGGGGAAGCTCATTGTTTGCTTACATCAAAAAAATTGTCAAGTGCCAAAATAAGGTCAACAACATTAGCATGGTCTGCCATCCTGTGCACCTTTGCTAGATAGTTAGTTCACTCCAACCTAGCCAACAGTATGACTGATTTCACTATCTACAAAATGATATTAAACTAGAACAAGAAATGATTAAATTATGGAACTGAAACAAGAAAACGCTGAAAATATGTTAAATTGAAACAAGAAAGTACAATGAGTGTGTTTTATTTACAGATCAAATTTACAGAAATGAACAAGTCATTTCGTAGTGGTTTCTCTCTTGATTTCACAGCAGAATGTGTGACGGTATTAAACTGAACTGTGTCAGTGAAGGAGCAGATCTGAAAACAGCTGTCAATCAAACAGGATTCAGCCTTTTGACTGATCCTCCAATCAGCATGTGGAAGCTCAGCGTCCAGCCCGGCCGAGCTCCGCCCACAGCTCCATTCACCCCCAGAGACACCAAGCGTCTGGGGGCGGGACAACATCATGGCATTTATCCAATTACCGTCCAGTTTAGAGTCAATGAAAAACCAGTTTCACTCAGTCCCATTGAAGTGCATGGACGCTGAGCGTCTACGGACAAATGCACTGAGCAGAGATGGAATGAGAAAACAGAGACACGGGAATGGAGGAGAAGTGAACAACATCCAGTCCACTGATCTGTGATAAAGCTGATTCTGAACGAACTGGTCTGAGAGATGAACGTGTTCTAACACATTTGAAGTCAATGTCAACACAACCGAACAGATTTGACCATTTAATTTTTGTAATTTTAGGGGAAGCTGAGCTTCCACTGCAGTCTGAGAGAAATCGCCTCTGATGTACTTGTACTCTGAGATCTCCCACTTTAAATACTGAATGCACATTCTTAATCAGTCAATCAATCAAGTTTTATCTATATAGCGCCAAATCATAACAAAAGTTAGCTCATGACACTTTACATATCGAGTTGGTCGAAACCAAACTCTAAATAATAGAGAACAGGTTCAGTCCAGTACAACCCTTAACACTGTTTAAGGCCCAATTTTGAACAAATCATAATGTTATTTAGAAATTAAGTAATCACAGATTGTCTTTTTGTCACTTTTTATGAAGAATATGCATTTCTATTAAAGTACTGCCTATTCAACCAGTATTGCACATTTGTCACTGGAGAATATTTCAACATTTTCTTTTGTTCTCCAGTTGCTTGGCAGACAATGCAAAATACACAAATGCTTATTATGGTCTTAGCTGTTGATGGACTGACCTCAGACACTGTCACTGGTACTGTTTATTGTACAGGGACACTTTATTTTATGCTATTAATCAATCCAAGTGAAATGAGGTTTTGTAATCCAGACTTGTTTGATAAAAGCTCAATCATGGTCATGAATGAACAAATCTTTATTAAACACAGGTCTGTCTTTAGTTTTAAAGTAAAGACAATGTAATTGATTCTGAAGTATTGCACCTATCAGCGTGTCATTATTGAGTATATTAGTCATGCAGCAGCAACTGAGCCATATAATATAACTATCCTGTTAGCCTGATGGGCTCCAGTATGAGACCTGTTATGGCCTTCAGCTGGTTCAACAACACTTTCTCAGATGTTTTCATGACCACAGACATCAGGGGGACAGGCCTGTACTAATATGCAAAAGTACAAGAAATCAGGAAGGGGGCCAAAACTTTTTTTTTTTTTGCAGACTTGTACATATTTCCATAAACCGAGTAGTAAATTTAAGCCATAAAGACTCAGGGCTACTTTTGTGGCAGTTCCCAAATGATTTTTTCCCTCTATTTAGCATTTCTTAACCCTATAACGCCAAACGTATCATATTTGATACATGAGTTTTGAAGCCCTTTACATCAGGGGTGTCAAACTCATTAGTGGTTCAGGGGCCATATTTAGCCCAGTTTGATCTCAAGCGGGCCAGACCAGTAAAATAATGACTTAATAACCTAAAAATAATGACAAATCCCAGTTTTTCTTTTTGTTTTAGTACTAAAAAAAACCCCATTAAATTATGAAAATATTTACATTTTACAAAAAAGATGTAAATAACCTGAAAAAACAGAAATTTCATTTGAAAAATTAGAGCAATTTTAACAATATTATGCCTCGACTTATTATTTATACATGTACATTACACACAATGTTCCATAAACATTTGGTAACAGGCAGAATATTGTTATAAATTTTGGTGTTTAGAACTAAAATTTGAACAATTTCTACAATATTCCCTCTCTTATTATTAACACAACTACAGATCACAGTGGATCCATAAATGCACAAAACATTTAGTAACAGGCAGAATATTGTTAAAATTGCACGTTTCGGGTTGTTCATCTTTGTTTTTATTTATGTATTTATTTGCATTTTATTTTCCAAATGTAAATATTTTCACAGTGTCATGTTATTTTTTTCACTTAAATTTTTTCCACATAATTTTTCACACAGAAAATTTGTCATTATTATTTATGGGCTATTGGGTTATTTTTACTGTAGATCACATTGGTCTGTATGTGGAACCTGAACCAAAAGGATGTGGACAACCTGGACTGTTCAGGTTAATTGTTGCACTTTCATCCTGTGGGCCGGAATGGAACCTTTGGCGGGCCAGATTTGGGCTCCGGGCCACATGTTTGACACCTGTGCTTTACATGATCAGAGTGATTTTTTTTTTTTCTTGAAAAACCTGATGTATACAATTAGATACATGCAATACAAGGATAATCCACCAGGGGGGAGGAATTCATTCACCAGAGGCCTTTCCAGTGACACTACAAGACTGTCATTAATGAGGAAGGAGGAAGAATTTTGACAATTTAGAAAAGGAATTACCAATTTGTTAGACATGTTTGTGTTATATTATGTTTTTGTTTGTTCAGAAATTATTTTTGAGCATTGAGACCCAATGGATCAAATATGATACAAAATTGAAACTCATACATGGAAATTGATATTTGAAAAAAAAAAAAAAAAAAAAAAAATTGGGGGGGTTTTTTCAGAAGGACCAATAAAGGCTCCGGTTTCAAAGAACTGGAATTTTCTGTCAATGATTTACTGGTTCAGGCTTTACAGGATTAAGTAATTTATCACCATTTATTATAATATTATCCTCTGAATTTTACAGTTTTCGCCGTAAATCGTGTATTTTCCTAGATTTAATTTTCTATATTTAATATGGATTGTTACGCCCTAGTCTAGGGGTAAAATAAGGCATAACATAAAATGACTCCCCACTCGATTCCCACTCCCAAGGAAGGCCGTGACAGATAATGTTAAATTAAATCCAAGCAGCAGTTTATTTAATGTAGGGTGAGCAGTGATAAAAATAACAAACAAAACCAACTCAAACACTCTGTACTTCCCTAGTAAAAATAAATGAACAAAAATACACAGGACTAACCTGGCCTCCTAACTCAAAAACAGGAGAAAACGTGATGAAAATAAAATTGACTTCTCACCCTAAACCAGTGCTGCGGTGTCCTTAAACTATTTACAATGTGAATAAATACTGAATTCAAAAATGGCAAAAATCTCTCTCTCTCTAATACGGCGAACTGGTGGCGTTAGTTGGGAGCAGGACGAGGATGAGGAGCGGGGCTGGGTTGTCCACAGGCGGTTTTAAAGGTGGGCTCTGTCCTCCTCCACCAATTAGCGGTCTGTGCGCTCCAGGCTGGCCAACCCACAGGATGTGCGTCCCACCAATCCAATAAAGCCACCTGGACTGCAACACATACATATACAGAAAAATACACCACTGGCCCTCTACAGGCCAGGGTGGGATAACAGGACAAATTACAAACACATATATACGACCTCAGGGTCGTAACAAGATGTTCATGAAAACTCAGAGTAAATTCAAAGGTTATTATTTAAAACAGAGAAAACTGAGAATAAGTGACTTTTTCAGCAAATCTCTCATTAACTGAACATAAACCCAGTGTTTCCATCCACTGTCGTTGATCCAACTCCATGGGTTTTACTGGGGAATCAATGTTGTAGAAGATGATGGTGTTTCCATGGTAACTACGGAGCCTCTGAACATCCAAATGGGTCATATCTGATGACCATGAAAAGATGATGAACTGTATTTTACAACAATTATTTACATGTATTGATAGGATTAGTGGTTCGACAGGTGTTAAACAGCTTAGATCAGTAGATGATTTTGGTCGCTGGTCGCTTTATGGGTTTTTATGGGTTAATCTGGCTGCAAATTACAACATGAAGATAATTGTGATTCTCCTTCATTTGATGCAAACTTAAATCCAAATGTCATGCTATTAAAGAAAGCATCTACAGCTACTTTTCAATTGTACTAAACGTTGAGGAACTTTAGAATTTTCTTCATCTTTTTTCCTGATTACCAGCGCGAGGAATTCACAACAATAAAATGTCACGAAGCAACATTACTGTGTAGGAATAACCTAGCATATAATCTTAATATGATTTATTATATAATCCCATTATGATGCATTTGTTACAATCGATTTCCTAAAACCAACATGAATTCACATGCAAGGTTATTATCGTTGACGAAAACTAACGAAATGACGAAAACTACCTTTATTCTATTGATTTTATTTGGTAGTGGTTTATTTTTCTTATTCATCTGTTTATTTTATTTATTTATTTAGTTGTTTTTAATTGTGTGGCTTTTTATGTTTTTTAATCTATTCTTGCATTTTATCGTTCTATTTGGGTTTTCTTTATTCTTCTGTATAGCACTGTTTTTCTTTGTTGTACAGTTTCTATGTCTTTAAATCTATTCCGTATTTTATTCTTCTATTTTGGTTTTAATTATTCTTCGGTGCAGCACTTTGGTCCACTGATGTTGTTTTAAAGTGCTTTACAAATAAAGTTGGATTGGATTGGAAACTAGAATTGTAAAAACATTTTTGTTAACTGAAATAAATAAAAACTAAAATTAAAAGAAAAAAAACAATAACTAACTTGAAACTGTACTGTGTGCTTATAAAACTAACTAAACCGTATAAAAATTATCGATACAATTCCCTTCGTGTTCGTCTTTGTCAATGTCGGATTGATATGAATTTGATTTATTTCCCTCAAGCAATTGTAGCTGGTGGCACCGTATGATATTTAACGGTCCGTCACGTCTTGTCACTTGTGGTTTCCAGTCGTCTTCTGGTCCCCACTCTACCTGGAAACATGGAGACTAAAGTTGGGATTTATTTGAATACGACGGCAAAGAAGATAAAAGATATAAAAAAAACTAAAACTAAACTAAACCCCTAACCCTAAATAATATATTGCAAAAAATGGGTTGGAGTATGGGAATAATTAGACACTGTAAGAAATTTATTCCCCAATGGTTGACCAAGCTATTAGTTCAGTCATTAGTATTAACTCATATGGATTATGCCTCAGTTGTTTGGTCAAATACTAATGAAAATAATTTACACAAATTGCAAGTAGCATAGAACAAAGCAGCACAAATTGTTTTAGGTTGCCCGTACAGCACTAATAGAACTACAGTACAATGCACAACAGTTTGGCATGGTTAACTGTAAAATCTAGATTGAAATATTTTTTTATTATCATTTATTCGTAACATTATAGCAACACAAACTCCAGATATTATTCACAGAAAACTGTCATTTTTTGCTGATCAACATAATTATTGTACGAGACAAACCAGTGAACCATGGTGTGCTCTGCCTCTAGGCAGAAGAAGTTACAGAGAACTGTTTTTTATCGGGCCATGGTTGAATGGAATGGATTGCCAGGGTTTGTGTTGTTGGAAAATAATAGATGAAATGGAAAGAGTATTGATAATACTGAAAGATGTTTATGAGTTGTATCAGACAGCTATTGGTTGGTGAAGGAGTATAAATGTATAGTACTTATTTTGTTTGTTTATTTTGATTGCATTGGGCTGTTGGATATGTCCTGTTGGTGTGTGTGTGTGAATGGTGTAAGATTAATGTAAAATAATTAAAACTGTAATGTAATGTAGAGGAGACCCCAGGAAGAATAGCAACTGAGCAACTGATGATTCAGTTGCTATTGGGGATCTTAATAAATGAAATGAAATGAAATAATGAAAAATCCAAAACTATTCTAACCTTGTTCACATGCCCCCGAAACTGTCAGAAAAACTGTTAGAGTGCAGATACTTAACTGAAGAATTTTGTAGCCAGATCAGCATTGTCAATTTGTCTATCTTAGAGGCACAGTTTGAAGTATCAGTGTCTGCTCTATTCTTTGCTTTTCCAGCCAAGAAGAAGTCAATTGTTTTCCGATCAATGGAATTTAGTGGGCGCCTGATTAGTTTGCCAACAAGGTGCCATCATGTGAGCTGGACAAAGTGAGATTAGTTTTCCTGTGCCTCGAACACTTGGCAGCCTTAATCACAGTGATAAAGTGGCATTTAGGAAAGTTTTTGAGGTGCCGGTAGCAGTCCTTAAAACACCTTCCATATTCCCTGTGTTTATGTATTTGGAGAAGATGAAGAATGTGTCCAGAAATATCCACATTTTTGACAGATGGGAATCATTCTTGCAGTGTGCTCTTTATGCAAGATCCGAGCGCTGTCAATCTAAGAAGACTGGTTGCATTTTTGTCACATGATTGACATCTCATTTTTTGAAGGGAATTCAGACACTTTAGAAAAACACTGAATGGGTGACGGCAATTTATGTCTGTCAGCCCCTCCTCGTTTCCTCCTATTTGGTGTTTCCAAATGTCCTGCTATAACTGACTAGTTTCATAAAACTGCTGCATATTTCATATGATGAGTTTATACTTGGGAGAAGTTTGGGTTTGAGTCTGTTCCTGTTTTACAGTATCTCTCTTTTGCTTATTTATTAACTGGAACAACAGCATCAGCATTTGATCAAGCATCAATTAAAACACAATTATGAATATCTATATGATAAAAAGGAAGTGGGGGACAAGTTGATAGGACCAATATTTTTGGGAGATATTAGTAATTTTGGAACGCAATAGCCTTACAATCATGTTGCTATGCCCATGACGGTTAGTGGGATGTGCAGTACCAGGCTGCATGATGGGAATAGGGATGGAACCAAGGGAGCAGGTTTGATTCTGACATTGGTTATTTTTTTGCATTTGCAATCATAATTTCACATCATGTTGAGCTGATCAAACGAGCAAACAATCATAGTCGGAAAAAAAATTCAGTAATTGGCATGTTTATAATGCATATCTGAATATCTAAAGACAATACAAGAATTTAATGCATTCTGCAACATTATTCTAATGACTAACATATGCATTATTATTGAACCTCACCTGGGAATTTCCAGCCTCTCCTCCTCTACCTGCTCCTTCTTCTCCTCCTCTACCTCCTCCCTCCTGTCTACTGTTTGTCACCTGACATAAATATGTTGATGCATGACATATGAACAGTTACAGATACACTGATCATACAGTTTGATGGTACAGTTATTGCCTGAACAAAAAAGGCTTTTACTTTCAATTATTACATGTAATTTATTCACCAAAAATGTGGATAAAATCACATCTAGAATCACATTTACAATCTGAGGTTTTATTGTATTTTCCCCACAAATTTACTTTGTTTTTTACGCAGTTGCTCTTCCATAGAAATGCATTAAATTTTGGGGTGGCAGTGGCTCAGGTGGTAGAGCGGGTCGTCCAAAAACCAAAGGGTTGTCAGTTCGAATCCCGCTCCATCCTAGTCAGTCCATTGTGTCCTTGGGCAAAAGACACCCTCCTTGCCTCCAGTGTCACTCACACTGGTGTATGAATGGTTGGTGGTGGTCGGAGGGGCCGTAGGCGCGAATTGTCAGCCACGCTTCTGTCAGTCTGCCCCAGGGCAGCTGTGGATACAGGTGTAGTTTACCACCACCAGAGGGGGAATGTGAGAGCGAATGAATAATGGATCAATAATGTAAAGCACTTTGGGTGTCTAGAAAAGCGCTATATAAAATCCAATCCATTATTGTTATCAAAATAATAAGTAAAATAACTTTTAAAAAAGTGTTTCTGTTTGACATTAAATAGTGTCTTTTATTCAGTATCTGTGTTGAGCCTCTACAGTTCTAGACCCTTGAACTAACTTACACTTTGACTCCTAAAGAAGTGTCTTCTGTCCAGTTTTCTTTTCTTTGACATCCTTTACATCCTAATTACTGAGCACACATGCACAGGTGCGCACGCACACAAACACATGTCCAAATGTACATGTAAATGACTCCACTGATATTCAGATCCGTCTAGCTGATGTGACTCAGGCAGAACAAATACAAACATATTGAAAACTTACGTTAGCGGTCCAACTAGCAGGTTCCTTTTACAAGTACAGTAGATGGAGTGACAGCGGGGACGGCCAATCACATGAACTTTAGCAAAACCAAAGAGCCAATTGGAGAGCGATATTTACATTAGAGGCGGAACTTCTAGCAGAGACCAACTGTTAACCCTTTGTGTGCCAGAATCATTGACTAAACACTACGGACAGCGGTTGGATTGATAGTGAGTACACAGTAGTGGATGGAGATTGATACATAAATCTCTTTGTCACTTGGTGTCGCTTCAGTAAAGGTTAAAAAAAAAAAAAAAGATGGCAGCGAAAGATAAAAGAACGGGAAATGTAATAAGCGTGTTTTACCATGCATATTGTATTTGGTTGGCATATTTATTAAAATATTTCAAAAAAAAAAAAAAAAAAAAATTAAACAGTGATACTTAGCATACCAGTAATTCTATCGATGGGGTTAAGTGTGGTTTATAGTGCAACAGTTGGGAACTGACTGTAACTGTCTGTAATGTCAGATTTCCTCTGACCTTCCTTGTATTTTCCACAGAGATCTGAATGCCATCGCCTTTAGTGTCTTCATTTGCATTCTCCAGTGTTGCTTTATGCATCACTGAATGGACGTGGCTAAAAAAAATTCTCCTTAAAGGTCAACATCTGCTGTCTATGGCAGATCTTATTTTAGAAAACAATTGTCAGAAGTGTGCATTATAGAATTTAAAGTACCTACACTATCGTTATGTGATGACAAAACTCAACCTGTTTTTTTTTTTGTGTTTGTTAGTTTGTTTATTTTCTCCAAGTAGCTGTGGACGCCTGTTGTTAAGCTGTCACTAATAACCTGACATATAAGGTTATGTTTTGACCCATGTACTGTTTGGCTGAATGTTTCCCACTCCCGGAAAAAAAAAAAAACATGGTGAAGATGCAGAACAAGCCTGATGTCTTTATCTGAGCACTAATGTACTGCACCCTTCACATTCTACATCCATTCCTTCCTTCAGACTGTTTGGTATTCCAGTCAGGAACGTCTCTGCATCTGTTTCCCTCTTTTCTTTCTCTGAAGTCTGCTTTGCTTTGACCCCCAACCCCCTGCCCCAATCTGTCCCACTACTCTCTGCATTCACATCCCAAGGTCTTATTTTGGAACCAAGGTGAAATTATAACGGAGCCGTCACCATTTAAATAAGGCGTCACAAACTTATTTTCTTTCAGGTTCCACGTTCAGCCCAATTTGATCTCCAGTGGGCCGGAGCAGTAAAATAATAACATAGTAAAATATAAATAATGACAACTCCAAATTTTTGTCTTTGTTTTAGTGCAAAAAAACCCCATTAAGTTATGAAAATACTTACTTTTATAAACTATCCAAACAAAACAGATGTGAATAACCTGAAAAAACTGAAATTTCTTAAGAAAAATAAGTGCAAATTTAACAATATTCTGCATCAACTTATCATTTTTACATGTGCATTATGGAACAGATCTGCAAAGACACTAATACTTAGTAACAGGCAGAAAATAGTTAAATTTGTGCTTAATTTTCTTTAGACGTTTCAGGTTGTTCATATTTGTTCAGGTTATTCACATTTTATTGTTACAAGACAGTTTGTAAATGTAAATATTTTCATAATTTAATGTTATTTTTTGCACTAAAACATAGACAAACATTTTAAGTTGTCATGATTTATAGGCTTAGTGTAAAATTTTTTTCCACATATAACTGAGAAGAAAATATGGGGTCATTATTTTATGTATGCTATTATTTGACTGTAGATCATACTGGTCTGTATGTGGAACCTGAACTAAAATGAGTTCAACAGAATTTTTGCACTTTGCAAACTCATCCCACGGGCCGGATTGGAACCTTTGGGGGGCCACATTTGGGCCCCGGGCCACATGTTTGAGACCCCTGATTTAAATCAACAGGGTCCTCATAGTATCTCTTTGCACATTTGTTTCTTTTTTTTTTTTTTTTTTTTGGGGGGGGGGCTCTGTTTCCTTTGAATCACTCCATACTCGCAGTTTATATATTTATTTCACACATCAAAGTTGTAACGGGATGAAATGCCATAATCAGACTAGAAAAGAAGTAGAAAAACTAAAAAAGAGAGTGTAGACATCTGACAAGGCAGATCAGTAGCCCCCCCCCCACCCCCACCCCCCGGACCGCCACCAAAATGTAATCATTTGTTCCTTGTGCCAGTATCAACATGTCCTGAAAATTCCATCAAAATCCGTCCATAACTTTTTGAGTTATCTTACAAACAGATAAACAAACAGATAAACCCAGATGAAAGAATAACCTCCGCTGTTCCTTGGTGGAGGTAATAAAATCCTTATAATTAATAGTATTTTGATGTAAATCCTACATCACAGCCATTCTTCGGGCAGTGATTGACAATTGTTTTTACCAAGCGCTGACTACATTCTACGGTCACATTCTGGTGTTTTCCTCCATGATTTCAGCCACGACAGCTTGAAAGGTTGAAGCGTCAAAGACAGTTTGAATATGTGTACGTGGAACTTCAGGTCATTGGAAATCAAACAGAAAATAAACAGAACTAGAAAAGCACTCAGAGAACACAGACCTCTACCAAGGCAGACCAGCCCCCACCCCCACCCCAACCACCACCAGTCACCACCAATCACCACCAAAATTGTATTATTTTGTTCCTTGTGCCAGAATCAACATTTCCTGAAAATTCATCCAAATCCATCCATAATTTTTTGACTTATCTTGCTAACAGACAAACAGACAGACAAACCCTGACGAAAACATTACCTCTGCAGTTCCTTGGCGGAGGTAATTAAAGCAAAAAACCTCATCTGTTGCAGTACTGACATTAATTTTAACAGGAAATAGTGTTTACCCTCAAAATGTTAAGAGTGTCGGGGAGGGGTCTCAAACATGCGTCCTGGGGGCCAAATGAGTCCCCCCAAAGGTTCCAATCCGGCCCATGGGATGAATTTGCAAAGTGCAAAAATTCCACAGTCACAGCTGTGGAACTCATTTTAGTTCAGGTTCCACATACAGACCAATATGATCTACAGTCAAATAATAACAGCAGAAGAACTGACAAAAAAGAATGACTCCAGATTTTCTTCTTGCTTTGATGTGAGAAAAATAATATTACATTATGCCTAAATAATACAAACTTCACATTTTTTTCATTGTTTTACTGCTAAAAATAACATTAAATTATGAAAATATTTACATTTACAAACTATCCTGTAACAATAAAATGTGAAAAACCTGAAATGTCTAAAGAAAATTAAGTACAATTTTAACAATTTTCTGCCCGTTACTAAGTGTTTAGTGTCTTTGTAGATCCAATCCATAATGTACAAGTAGAAATGATAAGTTGATTCATAATATTGTTAAAATTGCACTAAATTTAAGATTTTTTTAATATACAAATTTCATTTTTTTCTTTTTTTTTTTTTTTTTTTTCATAATTTAATCGTTTTGTTTTTTTTTTTGCACTAAAACAAAGACAAAAATTTGGAGTTGTCACTATTTATATGTTATTCTGTTATTATTTTACTGGTCCGGCCCACTGGAGATCAAATCAGGCTTAATGTGGAACCTGAAAGAAAATGAGTTTGAGAGCCCTGGTGTAGAGAGTGTGGCTGCTTCCTTCTCATACTAGTAAATATATATATCCTATTTTTTCTGTATTAATAATTAAATTGTTATTGCTGAAACAATGCTACAACAATTGGACCAGATTCAGTTTTTAAAGGTGAAAGAACTGGTACAACAGGCCAAACAAAAACACAGTATGAAATTCAATCAGAACTGGCCTCTTTGTGTGTGCATGTGCATGTTTACACTTTATTTAAGGCTGCCACTCAGTCACTTGTCTTTCTGTCACTCAGTGAGTGGCTTTGACTGACTGTGACATGTGCATATCCTCCATAGAAACAGAATCAGAGGCTCAGGTGAATGCACTACAGTACTGTATGTATCACACGTGATCATTTCCCCTTGAAACCCGTCCAGTAAAGAGAATCGCTAATAGGTCCATGCAGAATGACCTTGTAGCCTCTTGCCAGAAGCTGATGTTTTAAACATCTCGACAGGAGCTGACATGGCCGGTGCTTTGTTTGAAGTTCTCTCACCCGCTGGTAAAACAACCATCTGTGCTGCTCTGCGCTGTAAGACACACCTCTGGCAGCGCTGACGAAAAGCTTTCAGTGTGTCAAACACGAGTGAACAATCATCTGTGTGTTCACCGGAACCATTTCATGAACATACATGTGTCCGATCATTTGATAAAGACAAGCTTTACGAGACTTCTTCAAATGGAATCTACAGTTGTGTATATTCTGCTGAAGGGATGGAATGATTACCGGCATAATGATAAACCGCGGTAAAATTGCAGACGTTAAAATTCTAATGATAACTGAGTTTGATTACCGCACTTTTCCGGAGAAAAACGCCAGTGTAAAGATATGCTTTTATATCAAATATTTGAATATAGTTTAATTAATTACAGTTTTAACTGTATATACCTAATATTTGGAACCAATATTCACTTTTAAAGTCTCTGAAAAGGTTTGTTTAGCATCTTTGTGTTATTTATGCAATAAATTATATACATTTTTCAAATCGGATTTTATATATTTACCTCCACCAGGAGGTATTGTGATCGCTTTGCTTTGTGTGTTTGCGTGCGTGTTTGTTTGTTTGTTTGTTAGCAAGATAACTCAAAAGCTATGAACGGATTTTCATCAAATTTTCAGGAAATGTTGATACTGGCACAAGGAAGAAATGATTAAATTTTGGTGGTGATCAGGGGTGGGGTGGGGGTGGGGGCACATCTGTCTTGGCAGAGGTCTGCGCTCTTTGCGTGCTTTTCTTGTTTTTTGTGTGTTTTCTGGCTTTTTATATTTTTATAGTAGGTTAAAGTGAAAAAAATAGACAGATGAGATACATGAAGTTGTGCTGAAAAAAAAAAAACATACCAAACATGAGTATAGTAAACATTTGTTTATATAGTATATAAAGGCAAAATCAAAAGTACTGAAAAATGGACAAAATAGGCCCAGAACACTACGGGGTTAATATTTGAATTGTTTCTGCCAAGAGGAAAGTACATTGTGCCAATTGTTTTTTTGTTGTTTTTTTTTGTTACCTCCACCAGGAGATATTGTGATCACTTTGCTTTGTGTGTTTGTTTGCGTGTTTGTTTGTTTGTTAGCAACTTTATGGGAAAACTATTCCAACAACCTTTACCAAGTTTTACCCACAGATAGGCCTAGGACCTGGAACCAACCCATTTAATTTTGGGCCAAGTAGGCCAAAGTTCAAGGTCACAGCAAGGTCACAACATCTACAATTTTCCTATCTCTCATCATTGAGCAATTTTCGAAAATTCATAAAAAAATTCAAAACGACTCCGATTAGCCTCCAATTTGATCCACTTGTAGCTTAGAACAATATCTTGTATCTGACACAAAATTGTCCACATCCACTGTGGAATGTGGACTCTGTGGACATTTACATTTAACACTGAAAATCCCATTTACCACACATTTTTATTATAACTCAACAAATATTGATTGGAATTGAATATAATTTGACATACACATGACTGGTACCAAGCTTCAACTTTTTCTGCTGTATGGAACAACCTGGAAACTGTTGAATTTAAAAAGAAATAGTCGATCCATACATGCGCACTGTTCGGGGTGCTTAGCGGAGGTTTGCGTTCTCTGAACACTTGTTGGTCAATGTAACTGCAGCAGACCTGCCATGCACTCACTTGTTTCTAACACTTGCTATCACTTGTTTATTCCCATTTGTTATGGCCAAGGGTGCTGTGTACGGGGTGTGAATTTTGTCATTTGCAACAAAGCACAACTCATCACAAACCCACGTTCAACTGACCCCAGTGCACAAACATTTTGCCTCAAGAGACACAGGACACAAGTAAGTACATGTAAACTTAAGTGAACTGTGCATTGCACTGTAAAGAAACAAACACACTTCCTCAAACACCTCAGCAGACCTGGGGCCATCATGGACAAAGACTTGCGTGGAGTTCATAACGAAACCTGGCGTGCACCCAAATCCAGAAAAGTCTGTACCACAAAAAAATCCAGATGAACAAAACTGTGTGTACGCCCGAATCCAAGTACATTTGTACATCCCAATCAGTGTGGAATTGACCGCATATGTTGGAGTACCTGACTCCTCCTTCTCCACACCCACATTTAAATATGCATATCAGTATAACAGGGTCTGCAGGTGGGATTCCCCTCTGCATGATCACATGACGTCAAGGTGGACGCAAAGCAGAGGCCGAAACAGACGGAAGGAGGAAAAGAGACGAACTCAGCCCGTTTGAGGAAGGAAGAGTCGCCGCTATTGTGAGTGACACTGGTATCACAAGGGCGACTCGAATTCACCCCAAGATAAATATATATTTAGTATTTGTGTAACTCATACATTAGTTCATTCTACGGGTCATACAATAGTCTGATCACAGCCAAACAAGATAAAGGTTCATGTGTAATCATGTCAGGATATTAAAGAGGAAATCAAGACTTCACCTTATGTTTAATCACTCATTTATTATTTCCCAAAGACAATGAGACAGAAGACAGTGAGACACAGTCTCAGCCTGTCACATACCGTGGGATTTCTCCGGTCCAACAGCCAGCTGCTGATATCTGTCCTCAGCCGTGTCTTCACCCGAGTCACCAGAGGACATCAGGAGGATAATCAGCGGTGTCAATGAGCGCCTGGACCGACTAATAAATGTTCCCACAGACATTAATATTACATTAAAAGTATTTCTCAACCAGTGATGTGTGTCCTTGTCTCTTCATATGGTTGAAATCACATCCTGTTTGGATGGCAGGATTGGCATTGATGGGTCCAGGGTCTGGTTCGGGTGGTGGTGGTGGGGGGTACTGCTCTGGCAGTAGGATGATTGTATCGGTGAGTTCATTGTTCATCTGTGTATCCTCCGATGTGCCCATCAATCCGGAATAGATGACCTTTTTCACATCATTAACAGTTTCCCAGTGTCACCTCTAAGTGTCGCCATTGGTTCCAAAGCACTAGAATTGCGTACGCCAGCTATGGAGTTGGTGTGGAGGGACCGCACATTTCCAATGGTCATGTCACTCTTTGTACATCTGAACGTGAGCGTGAAAAGGGCATACACCAATGTTTTTGTGCGTACGCAACCTTTGTACCTGAGGCCCCAGATGTACAACTCAACAGAAGTCTCATTTCTTCGGCACAATGAAATTTTGACCACAATATTAAAAGAAAAAAAAAAAGACATAAATGCATATTGACAATGAAATAAAAAGAGAAATAAAGGTAAGAAATAAGGAAGTTTGCTTCCAGTCCCAGATTTCTATAAATGTGGTTACTGCATAAAAAATTAAAAACGTGTTCAGATTTTTAAGAGTTTAATGTCCAATGACAACAGAGGGCGTTTTGGACAGCGTGTCACATCCCTCCCACTGGGAGTAACTGTTAACTGCATGGTATTTGTCGTACAGCACAAAACAAAGTAACATAGCTCAGTATCAACATGCCTCAGAGGACTGAAACACAAAGTGTATGAACAATACCATGGACTTTATAAATTCCACACAGGACTGAGCACACTGCAGATCAATAAGAGTTTCAACACATAACTTTGTCAATTAGATCCTTTCAGATACGTAGAGTGTCATAGTCTCATAAAATATAACTGGTCCATCAGCTGAACAGGGCTAACACGTTATAGTGTGTTTTGTGTTAAGTGTGTTTATGGTTTGTTTTGTGCTCACTGTTCATCAAGACTTCATAACACTAACTCTTTGACTACATGCTCAAGTGTATATAAAGACAGAGGAAAATGCTTCAAACAAAAGCACGCCTTTGTATTTTTTTTTTTTCAGCTCCTCATCACCTGTCATGTCTGACATTTCATCACATGGTTGCCCTTGAATGGCTGCACTAACTCAGAGATATTTAAAGCAACCTGCAAATGATCCTCACGAAGCAGCAAAGCATGGCCAACACTCAACAAAGCAGCAAACAGAACCGCGCTGTCATTTGGCAGTTATAAAAAAAATACAAAACAAAAAAAAACAAACATCTACTTCCTGATCAGCACTTAGACGAATGTAATGTTATTGGGCATCAACTGATATTGTGTAATATTTAGTGTTCTTTTTACTCTGAATTACCTTTCATTGTGTTCCGGTCATTTGTCACATGATTTTTTCACTAATTGGCTGAGAAATGTACAACTCAAACCTTCTACAACTCACGTGTTGGCACAGGGCCGACGAATGTGGCCAAAAATTCAGCCATAATGTAAAACTATCATTACACAGATACCACCGACATTTCAGGCTGGCCCTTTAACTTCAGAGCAAGAAAGTTTAAAGTTGTTTTTTTTTTTTTTTTTTCCCAGATGTATCCTCTTCAAAAACATGTATGCTAGGTTGATTCTCCTGATAGTGCCCTTACTGGCATAGATCTGGAGTTGGTCTCCTTCAGTGGCAGCCCACTGCTCTTGTTCATTCTGTAGGATAGGTTAAATCAGGGTTTTTCAACCTTGGGGTTTGGACCCCATGTGGGGTCACCTGGAATTCAAATGGGGTCGCCAGAAATTTTTAGTAATTGATAAAAATAAAAATAAAAACTTACTGAAAAATATATATGGTGAGTTGATAGAGACAATCCCAATACATAAAAGACATGACAAACTGAGTGTGAAACTGCAGCACTGTGGTTCTGTTTATCTGTCAAATGGTTGGTTTCAGACGCTGCAGCTCTTTCATAATCCATAGTTTGAATTCTTGTTTGTTCAGTATTAATTGTCAGCCTTTTAAATCCAAGGCTGACTACATATCCTGACCAAGGAAAATAAAATTCTCCCTTTGTGCAGTAATCTACACCTGGCTTTTCTGCCTCCGCCCATAATAATATACATTATATTGACTAAATGTCCTCTAAAACTAAAGTTTATTTGAAACAAACAATTAATTTTAGCAAAAAAAATATCTCCGTTGTGAATGTTTGGGGTCGCCAGAAATTTGTGATGTTAAAATGGGGTCATGAACCAAAAAAGGTTGGAAACCACTGCGTTAAATGAAGAGGCAACATTTCTTTACTTTACTTTTGTGCATATGATAGCTATGACGCTACTTAGTGACATTAGGCATAATTGTCATAATAGCAATTTAACAAATAGTCTCAGGTATGTAGATCATTTCATTGAGGCTGCTATTGATCTCTTCCTCCAGTCAACAATCCAAACAAACAAAAAAGGATCCAATATCATTGCCAGTATGTAAGGCAGTAATCAATGCAGCTGATATAGTAAAACCTAACGTTAAGAAACCACACGTCGTCACCTTCCTTTTATGTCTGTCAGATTCAGATTCAAATACAGACATTACAGTATTCATCCGCAGCGCTCGTACCACAGTGCATCCACGGAGCACAGACTGTTAGTGTGCAGTGTACACATCCGCGAATCCATGGCGCACGTTAACATGAGTCTGAAGAAAAGAAAAACTTTACTCAAAGAGTAACAATTTTAAATGCAAGTAAATATATTCTATTGAATGGATCTAATATTATCGATGCAAACATTCAATAACCATCGCGATATCGTCAAAATTTTTTCATTCACTCATAGCTTCTCTACCGGTGCACTCGGATCATGCACACACATGCAAGGTTATTATTGTTAACGAAAACTAACGAAATGATGAAAACTAGAAGTGAAAAAACATTTTCATTAACTGAAATAAATAACTAGAATTGAAAGAAAAAAATGATAACTGAAACTGTATTGTAAAAACTAACTAAAACATATAAAAATCATGGATAAATTCCCTTCATTTTCATTTTTGTCAATAGTGGTTGGATATGAAATTGATTTCACTCCATCAATTTTAGCTGTTGGCACCATACGGTACTTCACAGTCTGTCACCTGGTTTAGTGTCGTCTTATGGTTCCTACTGTACCTGGAAACATGGAGACTAAAGCAGCAGAGTCCTGTATGGGGTTTATGTGTATACAACTGCGAAGAAGAGAAAACACATAAATAAAGTAAAACTAAGCATTTAGAGAAAAACAAAAACTAATAAAAACTAGCAAACCTGCTCTAAAAACAAATTAAAACTAACTGAATTAGAGGGAAAAAAAGTCAAAACTAAATAAAACTAACTATAATGAAAATCCAAAACTATTATAACCTTGTGCACATGTTGGCATATCGATACATATCAGGATAATCTTCCCATCCCTAATACACATACATACACTGATGAGAGCAGAAATACACACAAAGCAGGTAAATAGCCAAACAAACTTAACCTCCTCAGACCCAGCTATGAGTTTTCTGTCCACATTTGTGGACAAGAGTTTCACAACTTCATAGAAAATGAAGAAAAACAGAAAAGAAAACTGTCCACCACAAAGGAGATTCCATAAAAATTTTAAAAACTGCATCTGAAAAAACTGTTGCATCATGATGTCTCCATTATAGGCACTTATTTAATACAAAAAAAAAAAAAAAAAAAAAAAAAAAAAGCTTGTACTTTGCTGTTATTTCCTGGGTCTTAGAAGGTTATAATAGTTTTGGATTTTTCATTACAGTTTAGTTTTATTTAGCTTTGACTTTTTTTTCTCTAATTCAGTTAGTTTTAATTAGTTTTTAGAGCAGGTTTGCTAGTTTTTATTAGTTTTCATTTTTTTTCTAAATGCTTAGTTTTAGTTTAGTTTTTAGTATTAATTTAGTTTTGTTGTATCTTTTATCTTCCTCGCCGTCGTATTCAAATAAATCCCAGACAGGACTCTGCTGCTTTCTCCCAACTTTAGTCTCCATGTTTCCAGGTAGAGTGGGGACCAGAAGACTGGAAACCACAAATGACCAGAAGTGATGGACCATGAAGTGTCGTATGGTGCCACTAGCTAAAATTGCTAAATAAATCGCTTTTGTATCAATCCGATATTGACAAAGACAAAACAAAGGGAATTTTATCCATAATTTTTATACTTTTCAGTTAGTTTTGTAAGCACACAATACAGTTTCAGTTAGTTATTGTTTTTTTTTTCTTTTAATTATAGTTTTTATTTATTTCAGTTAACGGAAGTGTTTTTTCAATTCTAGTTTTGTCATTTTGTTAGTTTCGTTTACGATAATAACCTCGGGTCTTAGGAGGTTAAAGTGGATGTGAGGTGGGTTTGCAGCTCGGCTCACTTCACATAGCTTCCATAAACTCTCTGTGCACCACATTCTACACAACACAGTTATTTTTCTAACCCCAAATTAGTGCAGAGGCGACGTCTCATTACTGAGGGGATGAGCATGTGTGCTGCTCCACATAGATCAGGGTGGAAGTCAGAGATGAGCACCAGCTCCACAGACAGCGCCGTCACTTATCACTAAACTGCAACCTGCTGATATGACAGGAGGAAACGGGTCCATCTATTATTTATTAATTCAAAACACATTTTAGATATTTAAAAAAAAGGTAAGACAGACTAACTATTTTAGGAACAGTTAGACATCCAAGACATCAGATACCCACATATAACAGAAATATAACCACATAATGAAGCCACATCAACCCCACATAACAAAAACTGCTAGAAACAAACAATGGTATTTCTGAAAAAGAGGAGATACTCACAATCTATGACAACCTGGCATAAGAAATAATGGATCAGGAGCTACTGACCAATGATGATGTTTTCATCCAGTAGCTGTCAGTTTGGGTAATAGTGGAGCTAACAGACACACCACACACACACACACATACACACCACACACACACACAGGTTTAACACCAGTCTCTCTGTTTCAGTATTAGTTACCAGTGAGGTGTAATAAGGGTGTCACATTAGCTCCAGTTTTACACTGATTAAGAAACATTTGGACATGTTTATGGTTATAAAATGCAGTGAGTTCGACAGCCACACCATGAGCTACAGCAGCTCTGACTGACAGGCTCCTATTAAGGATAGGAATGCTGCTTTTTCCACTGGCAGTACTGGCTCAACTTCACTTGAATTGGCTGGAGTTTTGTCAGTCAGGACACTGTAACTCAGTGGTTCCCAACCTTTTTTGGCTCGTGACCCCATTTAACATCACAAATTTCTGGCGACCCCAGACATTCAAAACAGAGACTTTTTTTTTTTTTTTTTTTTTTGCTAAAATGAATTTGTTTTTGCAAATAAACGTTAATTTTAGATGACATTTAGTCTATATAATGTATATTATTATGGACAGAGGCAGTAAATCCAGGTGTGGATTACTGCACAAACAGAATTTGATTTTCCTTGGTCAGGATATGTACAGTCAGTCCAGCTTGGATTTAAAAGGCTGACAATTATACTGAACAAATAAGAACTCAAACTATGAATTATGAAAGAGCTGCAGCATCTGAAACCGACCACAATGAACATTTGACAGATAAACAGAACCACAGAGCTGCAGTTTCAGACTCACAGTTTGTCATGTCTTTTATGTATTGTGATCGTCGCTATCAACTCACCGTATATTTTTTTTAATATTGTTTTTTTTTTTTTTTTTTTTTTAAATTTTCATTAATTACTAGAAATTCAGGTGACCCCATTTGAATTCCAGGCGACCCCACATGGGGTCCCGACCCCAAGGTTTAAAAACACTGCTGTAACTCCATTCTATGCATTGTAACCCTTCAGTGTACCCGGGCTTCATAGCAAAACAATTTTATTTATTTATTTATTTTAATTCTGCCAGACACATCACAAAATAATCCATGGTTTCACTTCACATTTAAGTTCAACATGATCTCTGTTGACGTTACTAAAACTGATATCATGTAGAGCAGGGGTCCCAAACTCTCAAACCCAGGGGCCAATTGTGGCCTGCGGGATGATAATTTGTGGCCCCCTACTTGACATCAAAGTTAGTGTTACTGTGGCCCACACGTAGTTCTTAAACGCACCTTTTTGCTAATTCTTGCCGTGTTTTTATTTTATTTACTTTTAGCACTTATGGGCTACCATAGCCCATACCATATCTGAGCAGACGACATGGAAGTAACACTATGACGACCAGGTACTGTAAAGTCGGTAGTATTCTGTAATGGAAACGGTCTCCAGAAATAGGACCTGGTACCCAAGTCGAGTCGAGCCGGTTCCACGTAGTGGAAACGTGGCATTAGATAGCTTTGTGACAGCTTCCAGCAGCATTTGTTGTCAACAGTTGTCAAACTAACCAACTGCAAAGTACCTGGGGAAGTATGAACGTTAGTCACTAAGTTGAAACATATTGTGGAGTGACACCAAGTGGATGGAAAATATCTGCCATCACCCAGTTCCAGTCATGTCTCTCTCAAAATGTCCAATGAAAAGAAAGGTTGGCAATGAGCACAGGGCAATTTCAGGAAAAGTAGGAGAGGGGGCACCCCTACGTATCTCATATGCACAGAGAAAGTTGTGGTGTATAAGGAATACAACATCTGATGTCATTACTCAACTAGACATGCAGAGGAGTTTACAAAATACCAGGGAGGTGAGAGAAAGAACCGGGTCGCCAATCTGAAAAAAATGTCTATTGAGGAAACAAGATTTATTCAAGAATGTAAACAAAGAGAATGAAGCAGCAGTTGAAGCCAGCTACGTGGTGAGGGAGATGACCGCTAGGGCCGGACAGACATTCAAAGACGGAGAGTTCATCAAAAAGTGCATGTTACTAGCTGTGAGAAAAGGAAAGAAACCTTTTTTTGTGGAATACTTAGTGCTGGATCTATCAAAGGTTTGCATGTATTAAAACATGTTCAAACTCATTGCACACGCAAAAAAATGTACAAACTGATTTACTAACAGTGCGCACCAAGGGTTGTGTCTTTCAAAGGTACAAAATAGTGCATCTGCATCCAGTCAGTACATTTGCCATAATGACTATGCAAAATGGGGCGTTTACACGCAATTGTGCATGTGCTGGAAAGAAAAAATGTAAATATATAAATTTAATACACACAAAGTGATTTATCAAACCCGAAAGCAATTTTGCTGATAGAAACTGCGTCTATATTTAACACATCTCAAAAGGAAGAGCAAACGGATTGGATGTGTAATTGTGCACACATGGAAGTGGTTAGGAGACAAAGAAGTGATGAAACGAGATGCAGAGAACACATTTTCACCCTTGTGTGAACATTTCTGGAATGACAGAAGAAAAAATAATTGAGACGTATGGTGTTGTTTTAAACTATGGTTGCAAAACTGACTACAAAAAAAAAAAAAGAAGACTGAAAACCATATAATCCATGACAGACACATTTGGCACAAAACACTGGACTGTGATTCCTACTGTTTTGAGAGTCCAGGCAAACCACCAGAAGGGCTTCAGTTTATTTTACAGCAGCTAAACAATCACTGGTGCTCATCAGTAAGTATAGATTTCAGTGATGAAACAGTTTCATAGAAAAGTTACAGAAGCATTTCACAGCATAAATGACATCTGAGCTGCCGTTCATTGACAATCTGTAGACTCCAGACTCATTCTACTGCGTACAGTCACCTTGAATCCAAGCCAAGCATATCTGCCATCCTCTGTCTGCTACTTCATTTGCACACGGTGCAAAATGCAGATGGCAGAGGAAATCAAGTAGTCGAGTAACACCAAGAACTGAAACTAAACGGCTCTGTCAGCATTAAGGACATATGAAGAGTGCACATGAAGTACAAGAGGAAAGTGGGATGACACAGAGTTGACATATTCAAAAACGGTGAGCTCAATGTCATAGCACTAAAAAAGACACACACAACACTGAATCAGTTTAAATAATTCACACACAGGCAAATTAAATACACATTCATCATTTTATGTTTTTCACATTCACAAAACAAGGTCTGGATCCACAAAGACCAGACTGTAGCCTCTAATTGTGTATGCTAGTGGTTCCCAACCTTTTTGGCTCGTGACCCCATTTTAACATCAAAAATTTCTGGCAACCTCAGACATTCAAAACGAAAAATTTTTTGGCTAAAATTAATTTGTTTTTGGTCATGTAATAGTCTGCTATACTATGCTGGAAATAAATGTTAATTTTAGAGGCCATGTAGTCTATAGAATGTATATTATTATGGACAGAGGCAGAAAAGCCAGGTGTAGATTACTGCACAAAGGGAGAACTGGATTTTCCTTGGTCAGGATATGTACAGTCAGTCCAGCTTGGATTTACAAGGCTGACAATTAATACTGAACAAACAAGAACTCAAACTATGAATTATGAAAGAGCTGCAGCATCTGAAACCGACCACAATGTTTCAGGCGACCCCATGTGGGGTCCCGACCCCAAGGTTGAAAACACGGTGTAGGGGATTATACAATATTACACAATTAATCTGCTCTTTTTTAAGAACCCATTCACAAAAGATTTTGTACAAATGTTACACTAGCACAAACACACCCTTATTTAACTTCCTCCATGTTCCATGTGTCTTTGCATTTCAGTAAACTGTTCAGTACACTCCGTAATGCAAACTGGAGAAGCAGCAAAAAAAACCCTTAGATTATATAACTAATGACCAAGGTTATTAATGTTAACAAAAACTAACGAAATGATGAAACTGAGAACTGAAAAAACATTTTAGTTAACTGAAATAAATATAAACTATGATTTAAAGACAAAAATGATAACTAACTGAAACTGTGTTGTGTGTTTACAAAACTAATTAAAACATAAAAATTATGGATAAAATTCCCTTTGTTTCATCTTTGCCAACGTTGAATTGATACAAAATTTATTTCGCTCTAACAATTTTAGCTAGCAGTGCCATAGGGTACTTCACGGTCCGTCACTTGTGGTTTCCAGTCGTCTTCTGGTCCCCACTCTACCTGGAAACATGGAGACTAAAGTTGGGAGAAAGCAGCAGAGTCCTGTCTGGGATTTATTTGAATACGACGACGAGGAAGAGAAAAGATATAAAGAAACTAAAATTAATACTAAAACTAAACTAAAACTGAGCATTTAGAAAAAAATTTAAACTAATGAAAACCAGCAAACCTGCTCTAAAAACGAATTAAAACTAACTGAATTAGAGAAAAAAAAGTCAAAACTAAAAACTAGACTAAACTATAATAATGAAAAATCTAAAACTATTATAACCTTGCTAATGACCATATATAGGCACATGGATCTCTCCACAGTACAGCTTATTTTCACTCTTTTTTTTTCACCAATTCAAATAATTATTTAATCGAATCAAATTGAAGAAAATAATCCATAGATCAATTGATTACAAAAACTATTGATTGCTGCGTTTCCACAGCCAATAGCTACTTTTCTTACTGAAGGGGTACAACACTGATCACAGAGATAACAACAGTCATTTATGAGCTACCAAGTAACCTGGCATGACAATGGGCAAGGCTGAAAAAATGCACAGAGGACCGGATCGACAAACGGCTTGTGTGTATGAGAATGAAAAACAAAAGAAAAACATGTACAAACTGATTTACTAATGGTGCGCACTAAAGGTTGCATCTTTTGAAGGTGCAAAATAGTGAGTCTGCATCCAGTTAGTATGATTAATATGAAATATGGGGTGTTTACACGCAATTGTGCGTGTGCTGGGAGGAGAAAATGTAAATATATTAATTTAGCACGTGCAAAGTGATTTATCAAACCTGAAAGCAATTCTGCTCATAGAAACAGTGTCTATATTTAACACGTCTCAAAGGGAGGACCAGACGGTTTGGATGTGTAATTGTGCACACATGGAAATGGTTATTGTTGCAAAAAAGATATCGAAACGATGAAACAAGACGCAGAGAACACATTTCACATGTTCGTGTCAACATTTTTGGAATGACAGAAGAAAAAATAATTGAGATGTATGTCAGTTGAGCTAGCACGTATAGTACAGGCCAAAAGTTTGGACACACCTTCTCATTCTTTGCATTTTCTTTATTTTCATGACTATTTACATTGTAGATCCTCACTGAAGGCATCAAAACTATGAATGAACACATGTGGAATTATGTACTTAACAAAAAAGTGTGAAATAACTGAAAACATCTCTTATATTCTAGTTTCTTCAAAGTAGCCACCTTAGCTCTGATGACTGTTTGACACACTCTTGGCATTCTCTTGATGAGCTTCCAGAGGTAGTCACCTGAAATGGTTTCCTAACAGTCTTGAAGAAGTTCCCACAGATGCTTAGCACTTGTTGGTCCTTTTGCCTTCACTCTGCGGTCCAGCTCACCCCAAACCATCTCGATTGGGTTCAGGTCCGGTGACTGTGGAGGCCAGGTCATCTGGCGCAGCACTCCATCACTCTCCTTCTTGGTCAAATATCCCTCACACAGCCTGGAGGTGTGTTTGGGGTCATTGTCCTGTTGAAACATAAATGATGCTCCAACTAAACGCAAACCGGATGGAATGGCATGTCACTTCAGGATGCTGTGGTAGCCATGCTGGTTCAGGTTGCCTTCAATCTTGAATAAATCCCCAACAGCGTCACCAGCAAAAGCACCCCCACACCATCACACCTCCCCCTCCATGCTTCACGGTGGGAACCAGGCATGTAGCATCCATCCGTTCACCTTTTCTGCGTCGCACAAAGACACGGCGGTTGGATCCAAAGATCTCAAATTTGGACTCATCAGACCAAAGCACAGATTTCCACTGGTCTAATGTCCATTCCTTGGGTTTCTTGGCCCAAATAAATCTCTTGTGTTTGTTGCCTCTCCTGAGCAGTGGTTTCCTAGCAGCTGTTTGACCATGAAGGCCTGATTCACGCAGTCTCCTCTTAACAGTTGTTGTAGAGATGTGTCTGCTGCTAGAGCTCTGTGTGGTATTCATCTGGTCTCTAATCTGAGCTGCTGTTAATTTGCGATTTCTGAGGCTGGTGACTCAGATGAACTTATCTTCAGCATCAGAGGGTGACTCTTGGTCTTCCTTTCCTGGGGCGGTCCTCATGTGAGCCAGTTTCGTTGGAGCGCTTGATGGTTTTTGCGACTGCACTTGGGGACACATTCAAAGTTTTTGAAATTTTCTAGACTGACTGACCTTCATCTCTTAAAGTAATGATGGCCACTCGTTTGTCTTTACTTAGCTGATTGGTTCTCGCCATAATATGCATTCTAACAGTTGTCCAATAGGGCTGTCAGCTGTGCATCAACCTGACTTCTGCACAACACAACTGATGGTCCCAACCCCATCAATAGGCAAGAAATTCCACTAAGTAACCCTGACAAGGCACAGCTATGAAGTGGAAACCATTTCAGGTGACTACCTCTGGAAGCTCATCAAGAGAATGCCAAGGGTGTGCAAGGCAGTCATCAGAGCTAAGGGTGGCTACTTTGAAGAAACTAGAATATAAGAGATGTTTTCAGTTATTTCACACTTTTTTGGTTAAGTACATAATTCCACATGTGTTCATTCATAGTTTTGATGCCTTCAGTGAGAATCTACAATGTAAATAGTCATGAAAATAAAGAAAATGCGAAGAATGAGAAGGTGTGTCCAAACTTTTGGCCTGTACTGTATACATGCACTTTTGAAGTCCAGCTTTAGTCAGACTAATGCAATAATTCAGATTTTTAAGTGTCATGTAAATGTACTGA